>NW_028295656.1:600000-1091602 GCF_964341445.2 Mesoplodon mirus
TTCAGGACCTATACTGCTTCCTGGAGGGTGGCTGAGTCTTTGGTTCATTCTTCTTCCTGCCGGGAAATTAGAGTGACATGTACCCATCCAAATGCCTAACAGCTACTCTCTCATTGGTTCTCCCTCTTCCCTTTCATCCTCTGCCAAATTGGCAACCTGTGTGAACCAGGAGGTTAAAGGGTCCTTCTCTCCAATTTGGGAGATTGATATTAAAGCAGTTGGAATGTCAAACCGGAGCACCAGGAGAGGGACTATTCATTGAGTTTTAGAAACCTTTCGTATTCACAGTGTGTCCATTCTCTAGGTTTCCCGTACATGGTATAGCTGTCGTAATATTCCCTTCAACCTGGAGAGTTGGGACCCATGGAATGGGTGCCATGCATTATTGCTTTAAAGGGTCTGCATTTGCTCACCCAATCTCACCAATCCTCTCAGTCCCAAGTGTCCAGCCTCATGCCACATCCAGCTGTCATTGTAGATAGGGTCATTCCAGGTTGCATCAGAGACCCTGAAGGAATTGTAAAGAATTTCCCTGTTTCTTTGTTTTGTTTTTGAAATTCCTTTTTAGAGTGGGTTTGAGCTGATTCTCGGTGCCATGTTTATGCCAGTCTAGACACACTTGATTCCCTTACGGAGACATATCAATACATAGGTTTTAAGATTCTTACTAGTCAGATCTATTCCTCTGCGGGAAATATGGGGTTTTGAGTCCCTTTCACTGAGGAAGATGTAGGTCTTGTCTATTCCATCGTTGGTTTTTGGAAAGGTACCTGTGCTTATATCAAACTGTGCTTTGATGCATCCCCCCACCTCTCCTTCCCCCTTTAGCAGGCATAAGAGTGTTCTCTAAATGTGAGACTCTGTTCTCTTTCCTAACTCTGTTCATGTGTAGCCATGTTTACAGGATCTTCCTAAGTGATATCTTCTGCTAAGTTTCTTTTTCTGTGTGACTTATTTCACTTAGAATCATCGTACCTGAATCCACTGATTTTGCTGCTACTGGTCTTATGACATTGATTTCACGGCTGAGGGATATTCCATCGTACGTAAGTTCCACAATTTTTTGAACCATTTTTATATTTCCTGGGATATTTAAGGTGTACCCAAGTTGAGGTTCTTGTAAGCAGTGCAGCCCTCAATTTGGGGGTGGCTCTGTCTTATTGATTTTCAGTTTTCCCAAGGTATATTCCCTAGACTGGAAGTGCCCTTGGCTCTGTAGCTCTGTTGTTTACTTGTTTTAGGGAACACAATGCACTCCTCCAGTGAGGCAGTTGGCAACTTACATCCCGGCCATCAGCATAACAAGGCTCCCTGTTCTCCAGGGCCTGTCTTGCCTTTCTGGTTTGTACACATTTTGTGGATGTCCCTTTTGACCGGTGGGAAGTGATACTTCTTTGTAGTGCAGATTCGCATGGCCCGCTTGCTTGCTTGGCCAAAAACGGCGTATGCGTTTTCTCCTGAATATATTCAGGAGAAAACGCATACGCCCTTTTTGGCCAAGTGCATCATTGTCGAAGTTGTGCCCCTCTTCCTGTGCTTTACGGGCGATCCCAACGTACCTCTTGAAATCTGTTTCCTGCTTTTCTGCCTCGCTTTCAAGTCCGCCTGTTTGCCTTCCCTCAACAGATTTTTGGACGAGAGTTGGCCTTTATTACTCTGCCAGTTTGTGAGTTGCTGTGCCCCTGAGCTCCATTTTTCAACTCGTTTTTTTGTGAGCTGAACGCAAGTCCAAAATTTTGGTTCAGGACCTATACTGGTTCCCGGTGGGTGGCTGAGACTTTGGTTCATTCTTCTTCCTGCCGGGAAATTAGAGTGACATGTACCCATCCAAATGCCTAACAGCTACTCTCTCATTGGTTCTCCCTCTTCCCTTTCATCCTCTGCCAAATTGGCAACCTGTGCGAACCAGGAGGTTAAAGGGGCTGTCTCTCCAAGTTGGGAGATTGAGAGTAAAGCAGTTGGAAAGTCAAACCGGAGCACCAGGAGAGGGACTATTCGTTGAGTTTAGAAACCTTTCGTATTCACACTGTGTCCATTCTCTAGGTTTCCCGTACATGGTATAGCTGTCGTAATATTCCCTTCAACCTGGAGAGTTGGGACCCATGGAATGGGTGCCATGCATTATTGCTTTAAAGGGTCTGCATTTGCTCACCCAATCTCACCAATCCTCTCAGTCCCAAGTGTCCAGCCTCATGCCACATCCAGCTGTCATTGTAGATAGGGTCATTCCAGGTTGCATCAGAGACCCTGAAGGAATTGTAAAGAATTTCCCTGTTTCTTTGTTTTGTTTTTGAAATTCCTTTTTAGAGTGGGTTTGAGCTGATTCTCGCTGCCATGTTTATGCCAGTCTAGACACACTTGATTCCCTTACGGAGACATATCAATACATAGGTTTTAAGATTCTTACTAGTCAGATCTATTCCTCTGCGGGAAATATGGGGTTTTGAGTCCCTTTCACTGAGGAAGGTGTAGGTCTTGTCTATTCCATAGTTGGTTTTTGGAACGGTACCTGTGCTTATATCAAACTCTGGTTTGATGCATCCCCCCACCTCTCCTTCCCCCTTTAGCAGGCATAAGAGTGTTGTCTAAATGTGAGACTCTGTTCTCTTTCCTAACTCTGTTCATGTGTAGCCATGTTTACAGGATCTTCCTAAGTGATATCTTATGCTAAGTTTCTTTTTTTGTGTGACTTATTTCACTTAGAATCATCGTACCTGAATCCACTCATTTTGCTGCTACTGGTCTTATGACATTGATTTCACGGCTGAGGGATATTCCATCGTACGTGAGTTCCACAATTTTTTGAACCATTTTTATATTTCCTGGGATATTTAAGGTGTACCCAAGTTGAGGTTCTTGTAAGCAGTGCAGCCCTCAATTTGGGGGTGGCTCTGTCTTATTGTTTTTCAGTTTTCCCAAGGTATATTCCCTAGACTGGAAGTGCCCTTGGCTCTGTAGCTCTGTTGTTTACTTGTTTTAGGGAACACAATGCACTCCTCCAGTGAGGCAGTTGGCAACTTACATCCCGCCCATCAGCATAACAAGGCTCCCTGTTCTCCAGGGCCTGTCTTGCCTTTCTGGTTTGTACACATTTTGTGGATGTCCCTTTTGACCGGTGGGAAGGGATACTTCTTTGTAGTGCAGATTTGCATTGCCCGCTTGCTTGCTTGGCCAAAAAGGGCGTATGCGTTTTCTCCTGAATATATTCAGGAGAAAACGCATACGCCCTTTTTGGCCAAGTGCATCATTGTCGAAGTTGTGCCCCTCTTCCTGTGCTTTACGGGCGATCCCAACGTACCTCTTGAAATCTGCTTCCTGCTTTTCTGCCTCGCTTTCAAGTCCGCCTCGTTGCCTTCCCTCAACAGATTTTTGGACGAGAGTTGGCCTTTATTACTCTGCCAGTTTGTGAGTTGCTGTGCCCCTGAGCTCCATTTTTCAACTCGTTTTTTTGTGAGCTGAACGCAAGTCCAAAGTTTTGGTTCAGGACCTATACTGGTTCCAGGTGGGTGGCTGAGACTTTGGTTCATTCTTCTTCCTGCCGGGAAATTAGAGTGACATGTACCCATCCAAATGCCTAACAGCTACTCTCTCATTGGTTCTCCCTCTTCCCTTTCATCCTCTGCCAAATTGGCAACCTGTGCGAACCAGGAGGTTAAAGGGGCCTTCTCTCCAGTTTGGGAGATTGATAGTAAAGCAGTTGGAATGTCAAACCGGAGCACCAGGAGAGGGACTATTCGTTGAGTTTTAGAAACCTTTTGTATTCACAGTGTGTCCATTCTCTAGGTTTCCCGTACATGGTATAGCTGTCGTAATATTCCCTTCAACCTGAAGAGTTGGGACCCATGGAATGGGTGCCATGCATTATTGCTTTAAAGGGTCTGCCTTTGCTCACCCAATCTCACCAATCCTCTCAGTCCCAAGTGTCCAGCCTCATGCCACATCCAGCTGTCATTGTAGATAGGGTCATTCCAGGTTGCATCAGAGACCCTGAAGGAATTGTAAAGAATTTCCCTGTTTCTTTGTTTTGTTTTTGAAATTCCTTTTTAGAGTGGGTTTGAGCTGATTCTCGCTGCCATGTTTATGCCAGTCTAGACACACTTGATTCCCTTATGGAGACATATCAATACATAGGTTTTAAGATTCTTACTAGTCAGATCTATTCCTCTGCGGGAAATATGGGGTTTTGAGTCCCTTTCACTGAGGAAGGTGTAGGTCTTGTCTATTCCATAGTTGGTTTTTGGAACGGTACCTGTGCTTATATCAAACTCTGGTTTGATGCATCCCCCCACCTCTCCTTCCCCCTTTAGCAGGCATAAGAGTGTTGTCTAAATGTGAGACTCTGTTCTCTTTCCTAACTCTGTTCATGTGTAGCCATGTTTACAGGATCTTCCTAAGTGATATCTTATGCTAAGTTTCTTTTTCTGTGTGACTTATTTCACTTAGAATCATCGTACCTGAATCCACTCATTTTGCTGCTACTGGTCTTATGACATTGATTTCACGGCTGAGGGATATTCCATCGTACGTGAGTTCCACAATTTTTTGAACCATTTTTATATTTCCTGGGATATTTAAGGTGTACCCAAGTTGAGGTTCTTGTAAGCAGTGCAGCCCTCAATTTGGGGGTGGCTCTGTCTTATTGATTTTCAGTTTTCCCAAGGTATATTCCCTAGACTGGAAGTGCCCTTGGCTCTGTAGCTCTGTTGTTTACTTGTTTTAGGGAACGCAATGCACTCCTCCAGTGAGGCAGTTGGCAACTTACATCCCGGCCATCAGCATAACAAGGCTCCCTGTTCTCCAGGGCCTGTCTTGCCTTTCTGGTTTGTACACATTTTGTGGATGTCCCTTTTGACCTTTGGGAAGTCATACTTCTTTGAATTTCCCTGTTTCTTTGTTTTGTATTTGAAATTCCTTTTTATAGTGGGTTTGAGCTGATTCTCTCTGCCATGTTTATGCCCGTCTAGACACATTTGATTCCCTTACGGAGACATATCAATACATAGGTTTTAAGATTCTTACTAGTCAGATCTATTCCTCTGCGGGAAATATGGGGTTTTGAGTCCCTTTCACTGAGGAAGGTGTAGGTCTTGTCTATTCCATAGTTGGTTTTTGGAACGGTACCTGTGCTTATATCAAACTCAGGTTTTATGCATCCCCCCACCTATCCTTCCCCCTTAAGCAGGCATAAGATTGTTCTCTAAATGTGAGACTCTGTTCTCTTTCCTAACTCAGTTCATGTGTAGCCATGTTTACAGGATCTTCCTAAGTGATATCTTATGCTAAGTTTCTTTTTCTGTGTGACTTATTTCACTTAGAATCATCGTACCTGAATCCACTCATTTTGCTGCTACTGGTCTTATGACATTGATTTCACGGCTGAGGGATATTCCATCGTACGTAAGTTCCACAATTTTTTGAACCATTTTTATATTTCCTGTGATATTTAAGGTGTACCCAAGTTGAGGTTCTTGTAAGCAGTGCAGCCCTCAATTTGGGGGTGGCTCTGTCTTATTGATTTTCAGTTTTCCCAAGGTATATTCCCTAGACTGGAAGTGCCCTTGGCTCTGTAGCTCTGTTGTTTACTTGTTTTAGGGAACACAATGCACTCCTCCAGTGAGGCAGTTGGCAACTTACATCCCGCCCATCAGCATAACAAGGCTCCCTGTTCTCCAGGGCCTGTCTTGCCTTTCTGGTTTGTACACATTTTGTGGATGTCCCTTTTGACCGGTGGGAAGTGATACTTCTTTGTAGTGCAGATTTGCATTGCCCGCTTGCTTGCTTGGCCAAAAAGGGCGTATGCGTTTTCTCCTGAATATATTCAGGAGAAAACGCATACGCCCTTTTTGGCCAAGTGCATCAGTGTCGAAGTTATGCCCCTCTTCCTGTGCTTTATGGGCAATCCCAACGTACCTCTTGAAATCTGTTTCCTGCTTTTCTGCCTCGCTTTCAAGTCCGCCTGTTTGCCTTCCCTCAACAGATTTTTGGACGAGAGTTGGCCTTTATTACTCTGCCAGTTTGTGAGTTGCTGTGCCCCTGAGCTCCATTTTTCAACTCGTTTTTTTGTGAGCTGAATGCAAGTCCAAAATTTTGGTTCAGGACCTATACTGCTTCCTGGAGGGTGGCTGAGTCTTTGGTTCATTCTTCTTCCTGCCGGGAAATTAGAGTGACATGTACCCATCCAAATGCCTAACAGCTACTCTCTCATTGGTTCTCCCTCTTCCCTTTCATCCTCTGCCAAATTGGCAACCTGTGTGAACCAGGAGGTTAAAGGGTCCTTCTCTCCAATTTGGGAGATTGATATTAAAGCAGTTGGAATGTCAAACCGGAGCACCAGGAGAGGGACTATTCATTGAGTTTTAGAAACCTTTTGTATTCACAGTGTGTCCATTCTCTAGGTTTCCCGTACATGGTATAGCTGTCGTAATATTCCCTTCAACCTGGAGAGTTGGGACCCATGGAATGGGTGCCATGCATTATTGCTTTAAAGGGTCTGCATTTGCTCACCCAATCTCACCAATCCTCTCAGTCCCAAGTGTCCAGCCTCATGCCACATCCAGCTGTCATTGTAGATAGGGTCATTCCAGGTTGCATCAGAGACCCTGAAGGAATTGTAAAGAATTTCCCTGTTTCTTTGTTTTGTTTTTGAAATTGCTTTTTAGAGTGGGTTTGAGCTGATTCTCGGTGCCATGTTTATGCCAGTCTAGACACACTTGATTCCCTTTCGGAGACATATCAATACATAGGTTTTAAGATTCTTACTAGTCAGATCTATTCCTCTGCGGGAAATATGGGGTTTTGAGTCCCTTTCACTGAGGAAGATGTAGGTCTTGTCTATTCCATAGTTGGTTTTTGGAAAGGTACCTGTGCTTATATCAAACTGTGCTTTGATGCATCCCCCCACCTCTCCTTCCCCCTTTAGCAGGCATAAGAGTGTTCTCTAAATGTGAGACTCTGTTCTCTTTCCTAACTCTGTTCATGTGTAGCCATGTTTACAGGATCTTCCTAAGTGATATCTTCTGCTAAGTTTCTTTTTCTGTGTGACTTATTTCACTTAGAATCATCGTACCTGAATCCACTGATTTTGCTGCTACTGGTCTTATGGCATTGATTTCACGGCTGAGGGATATTCCATCGTACGTAAGTTCCACAATTTTTTGAACCATTTTTATATTTCCTGGGATATTTAAGGTGTACCCAAGTTGAGGTTCTTGTAAGCAGTGCAGCCCTCAATTTGGGGGTGGCTCTGTCTTATTGATTTTCAGTTTTCCCAAGGTATATTCCCTAGACTGGAAGTGCCCTTGGCTCTGTAGCTCTGTTGTTTACTTGTTTTAGGGAACACAATGCACTCCTCCAGTGAGGCAGTTGGCAACTTACATCCCGCCCATCAGCATAACAAGGCTCCCTGTTCTCCAGGGCCTGTCTTGCCTTTCTGGTTTGTACACATTTTGTGGATGTCCCTTTTGACCGGTGGGAAGTGATACTTCTTTGTAGTGCAGATTCGCATTGCCCGCTTGCTTGCTTGGCCAAAAAGGGCGTATGCGTTTTCTCCTGAATATATTCAGGAGAAAACGCATACGCCCTTTTTGGCCAAGTGCATCATTGTCGAAGTTGTGCCCCTCTTCCTGTGCTTTACGGGCGATTCCAACGTACCTCTTGAAATCTGTTTCCTGCTTTTCTGCGTCACTTTCAAGTCCGCCTCGTTGCCTTCCCTCAACAGATTTTTGGACGAGAGTGGCCATTATTACTCTGCCAGTTTGTGAGTTGCTCTGCCCTGAGCTCCATTTTTCAACTCGTTTTTTTGTGAGCTGAACGCAAGTCCAAAGTTTGGTTCAGGACCTATACTGGTTCCCGGTGGGTGGCTGAGACTTTGGTTCATTCTTCTTCCTGCCGGGAAAGTAGAGTGACATGTACCCATCCAAATGCCTAACAGCTACTCTCTCATTGGTTCTCCCTCTTCCCTTTCATCCTCTGCCAAATTAGCAACCTGTGCGAACCAGGAGGTTAAAGGGGTTTTCTATCCAAGTTGGGAGATTGATAGTAATGCAGTTGGAATGTCAAACCGGAGCACCAGGAGAGGGACTATTCCTTGAGTTTTAGAAACCTTTCGTATTCACAGAGTGTCCATTCCCTAGGTTTCCCATACATGGTATAGCTGTCGTAATATTCCCTTCAATCTGGAGAGTTGGGACCCATGGAATGGGTGCCATGCATTATTGCTTTAAAGGGTCTGCATTTGCTCACCCAAACTCACCAATCCTCTCAGTCCCAAGTGTCCAGCCTCATGCCACATCCAGCTGTCATTGTAGATAGGGTCATTCCAGGTTGCATCAGAGACCCTGAAGGAATTGTAAAGAATTTCCCTGTTTGTTTGTTTTGTTTTTGAAATTCCTTTTTAGAGTGGGTTTGAGCTGATTCTCGCTGCCATGTTTATGCCAGTCTAGACACACTTGATTCCCTTACGGAGACATATCAATATATAGGTTTTAAGATTCTTACTAGTCAGATCTATTCCTCTGCGGGAAATATGGGGTTTTGAGTCCCATTCCCTGAAGAAGGTGTAGGTCTTGTCTATTCCATAGTTGGTTTTTGGAACGGTACATGTGCTTATATCAAACTCTGGTTTGATGCATCCCCCCACCTCTCCTTCCCCCTTTAGCAGGCATAAGAGTGTTCTCTAAATGTGAGACTCTGTTCTCTTTCCTAAATCTGTTCATGTGTAGCCATGTTTACAGTATCTTCCTAAGTGATATCTTATGCTAAGTTTCTTTTTCTGTGTGACTTATTTCACTTAGAATCATCGTACCTGAATCCACTGATTTTGCTGCTACTGGTCTTATGACATTGATTTCACGGCTGAGGGATATTCCATCGTACGTAAGTTCCACAATTTTTTGAACCATTTTTATATTTCCTGGGATATTTAAGGTGTACCCAAGTTGAGGTTCTTGTAAGCAGTGCAGCCCTCAATTTGGGGGTGGCTCTGTCTTATTGATTTTCAGTTTTCCCAAGGTATATTCCCTAGACTGGAAGTGCCCTTGGCTCTGTAGCTCTGTTGTTTACTTGTTTTAGGGAACACAATGCACTCCTCCAGTGAGGCAGTTGGCAACTTACATCCCGCCCATCAGCATAACAAGGCTCCCTGTTCTCCAGGGCCTGTCTTGCCTTTCTGGTTTCTACACATTTTGTGGATGTCCCTTTTGACCGGTGGGAAGTGATACTTCTTTGTAGTGCAGATTTGCATTGCCCGCTTGCTTGCTTGGCCAAAAAGGGCGTATGCGTTTTCTCCTGAATATATTCAGGAGAAAACGCATACGCCCTATTTGGCCAAGTGCATCATTGTCAAAGTTGTGCCCCTCTTCCAGTGCTGTACGGGCGATTCCAACGTACCTCTTGAAATCTGCTTCCTGCTTTTCTGCCTCGCTTTCAAGTCCGCCTCGTTGCCTTCCCTCAACAGATTTTTGGACGAGAGTTGGCCTTTATTACTCTGCCAGTTTGTGAGTTGCTGTGCCCCTGAGCTCCATTTTTCAAATCGTTTTTTTGTGAGCTGAACGCAAGTCCAAAATTTTGGTTCAGGACCTATACTGGTTAACGGTGGGTGGCTGAGACTTTGGTTCATTCTTCTTCCTGCCGGGAAATTAGAGTGACATGTACCCATCCAAATGCCTAGCAGCTACTCTCTCACTGGTTATCCCTCTTCCCTTTCATCCTCTGCCAAATTGGCAACCTGTGCGAACCAGGAGGTTAAAGGGTCCTTCTCTCCAATTTGGGAGATTGATATTAAAGCAGTTGGAATTTCAAACCGGAGCACCAGGAGAGGGACTATTCATTGAGTTTTAGAAACCTTTCGTATTCACAGTGTGTCCATTCTCTAGGTTTCCCGTACATGGTATAGCTGTCGTAATATTCCCTTCAACCTGGAGAGTTGGGACCCATGGAATGGGTGCCATGCATTATTGCTTTAAAGGGTCTGCATTTGCTCACCCAATCTCACCAATCCTCTCAGTCCCAAGTGTCCAGCCTCATGCCACATCCAGCTGTCATTGTAGATAGGGTCATTCCAGGTTGCATCAGAGACCCTGAAGGAATTGTAAAGAATTTCCCTGTTTCTTTGTTTTGTTTTTGAAATTCCTTTTTAGAGTGGGTTTGAGCTGATTCTCGCTGCCATGTTTATGCCAGTCTAGACACACTTGATTCCCTTACGGAGACATATCAATACATAGGTTTTAAGATTCTTACTAGTCAGATCTATTCCTCTGCAGGAAATATGGGGTTTTGAGTCCCTTTCACTGAGGAAGGTGTAGGTCTTGTCTATTCCATAGTTGGTTTTTGGAAAGGTACCTGTGCTTATATCAAACTCTGGTTTGATGCATCCCCCCACCTCTCCTTCCCCCTTTAGCAGGCATAAGAGTGTTGTCTAAATGTGAGACTCTGTTCTCTTTCCTAACTCTGTTCATGTGTAGCCATGTTTACAGGATCTTCCTAAGTGATATCTTATGCTAAGTTTCTTTTTCTGTGTGACTTATTTCACTTAGAATCATCGTACCTGAATCCACTGATTTTGCTGCTACTGGTCTTATGACATTGATTTCACGGCTGAGGGATATTCCATCGTACGTGAGTTCCACAAGTTTTTGAACCATTTTTATATTTCCTGGGATATTTAAGGTGTACCCAAGTTGAGGTTCTTGTAAGCAGTGCAGCCCTCAATTTGGGGGTGGCTCTGTCTTATTGATTTTCAGTTTTCCCAAGGTATATTCCCTAGACTGGAAGTGCCCTTGGCTCTGTAACTCTGTTGTTTACTTGTTTTAGGGAACACAATGCACTCCTCCAGTGAGGCAGTTGGCAACTTACATCCCGCCCATCAGCATAACAACGCTCCCTGTGCTCCAGGGCCTGTCTTGCCTTTCTGGTTTGTACACATTTTGTGGATGTCCCTTTTGACCGGTGGGAAGTGATACTTCTTTGTAGTGCAGATTCGCATTGCCCGCTTGCTTGCTTGGCCAAAAAGGGCGTATGCGTTTTCTCCTGAATATATTCAGGAGAAAACGCATAAGCCCTTTTTGGCCAAGTGCATCATTGTCGAAGTTGTGCCCCTCTTCCTGTGCTTTACGGGCAATTCCAACGTACCTCTTGAAATCTGTTTCCTGCTTTTCTGCGTCGCTTTCAAGTCCGCCTCATTGCCTTCCCTCAACAGATTTTTGGACGAGAGTGGCCTTTATTACTCTGCCAGTTTGTGAGTTGCTCTGCCCTGAGCTCCATTTTTCAACTCGTTTTTTTGTGAGCTGAACGCAAGTCCAAAGTTTGGTTCAGGACCTATACTGGTTCCGGGTGGGTGGCTGAGACTTTGGTTCATTCTTCTTCCTGCCGGGAAAGTAGAGTGACATGTACCCATCCAAATGCCTAACAGCTACTCTCTCATTGGTTCTCCCTCTTCCCTTTCATCCTCTGCCAAATTGGCAACCTGTGTGAACCAGGAGGTTAAAGGGGCTGTCTCTCCAAGTTGGGAGATTGATAGTAATGCAGTTGGAATGTCAAACCGGAGCACCAGGAGAGGGACTATTCCTTGAGTTTTAGAAACCTTTCGTTTTCACAGTGTGTCCATTCCCTAGGTTTCCCATACATGGTATAGCTGTCGTAATATTCCCTTCAATCTGGAGAGTTGGGACACATGGAATGGGTGCCATGCATTATTGCTTTACAGGGTCTGCATTTGTTCACCCAATCTCACCAATCCTCTCAGTCCCAAGTGTCTAGCCTCATGCCACATCCAGCTGTCACTGTAGATAGGGTCATTCCAGGTTGCATCAGAGACCTTGAAGTAATTGTAAAGAATTTCCCTGTTTCTTTGTTTTGTTTTTGAAATTCCTTTTTATAGTGGGTTTGAGCTGATTCTCGCTGCCATGTTTATGCCAGTCTAGACACACTTGATTCCTTTACGGAGACATATCAATACATAGGTTTTAAGATTCTTACTAGTCAGATCTATTCCTCTGCGGGAAATATGGGGTTTTGAGTCCCTTTCACTGAGGAAGGTGTAGGTCTTGTCTATTCCATAGTTGGTTTTTGGAACGGTACCTGTGCTTATATCAAACTCTGGTTTGATGCATCCCCCACCTCTCCTTCCCCCTTTAGCAGGCATAAGAGTGTTGTCTAAATGTGAGACTCTGTTCTCTTTCCTAACTCTGTTCATGTGTAGCCATGTTTACAGGATCTTCCTAAGTGATATCTTCTGCTAAGTTTCTTTTTCTGTGTGACTTATTTCACTTAGAATCATCGTGCCTGAATCCACTCATTTTGCTGCTACTGGTCTTATGACATTGATTTCACGGCTGAGGGATATTCCATCGTACGTAAGTTACACAATTTTTTGAACCATTTTTATATTTCCTGGGATATTTAAGGTGTACCCAAGTTGAGGTTCTTGTATGCAGTGCAGCCCTCAATTTGGGGGTGGCTCTGTCTTATTGATTTTCAGTTTTCCCAAGGTATATTCCCTAGACTGGAAATGCCCTTGGCTCTGTAGCTCTGTTTTTTACTTCTTTTAGGGAACACAATGCACTCCTCCAGTGAGGCAGTTGGCAACTTACATCCCGCCTATCAGCATAACAAGGCTCCCTGTTCTCCAGGGCCTGTCTTGCCTTTCTGGTTTGTACCCATGTTGTGGATGTCCCTTTTGACCGGTGGGAAGTGATACTTCTTTGTAGTGCAGATTCGCATTGCCCGCTTGCTTGCTTGGCCAGAAACGGCGTATGCGTTTTCTCCTGAATATATTCAGGAGAAAACACATATGCCCTTTTTGGCCAAGTGCATCATTGTCGAAGTTGTGCCCCTCTTCCTGTGCTTTACGGGCGATCCCAACGTACCTCTTGAAATCTGTTTCCTGCTTTTCTGCGTCGCTTTCAAGTCCGCCTGTTTGCCTTCCCTCAACAGATTTTTGGACGAGAGTTGGCCTTTATTACTCTGCCAGTTTGTGAGTTGCTGTGCCCCTGAGCTCCATTTTTCAACTCGTTTTTTTGTGAGCTGAACGCAAGTCCAAAATTTTGGTTCAGGAACTATACTGGTTCCCGGTGGGTGGCTGAGACTTTGGTTCATTCTTCTTCCTGCCGGGAAATTAGAGTGACATGTACCCATCCAAATGCCTAACAGCTACTCTCTCATTGGTTCTCCCTCTTCCCTTTCATCCTCTGCCAAATTGGCCACCCTTGCGAACCAGGAGGTTAAAGGGGCTGTCTCTCCAAGTTGGGAGATTGATAGTAAAGCAGTTGGAAAGACAAACCGGAACACCAGGAGAGGGACTCTTCGTTGAGTTTTAGAAACCTTTCGTATTCACAGTGTGTCCATTCTCTAGGTTTCCCGTACATGGTATAGCTGTCGTAATATTCCCTTCAATCTGGAGAGTTGGGACCCATGGAATGGGTGCCATGCATTATTGCTTTAAAGGGTCTGCATTTGCTCACCCAATCTCACCAATCCTCTCAGTCCCAAGTGTCCAGCCTCATGCCACATCCAGCTGTCATTGTAGATAGGGTCATTCCAGGTTGCATCAGAGACCCTGAAGGAATTGTAAAGAATTTCCCTGTTTCTTTGTTTTGTTTTTGAAATTCCTTTTTAGAGTGGGTTTGAGCTGATTCTCGCTGCCATGTTTATGCCAGTCTAGACACACTTGATTCCCTTACGGAGACATATCAATACATAGGTTTTAAGATTCTTACTAGTCAGATCTATTCCTCTGCGGGAAATATGGGGTTTTGAGTCCCATTCCCTGAAGAAGGTGTAGGTCTTGTCTATTCCATAGTTGGTTTTTGGAACGGTACATGTGCTTATATCAAACTCTGGTTTGATGCATCCCCCCACCTCTCCTTCCCCCTTTAGCAGGCATAAGAGTGTTCTCTAAATGTGAGACTCTGTTCTCTTTCCTAAATCTGTTCATGTGTAGCCATGTTTACAGTATCTTCCTAAGTGATATCTTATGCTAAGTTTCTTTTTCTGTGTGACTTATTTCACTTAGAATCATCGTACCTGAATCCACTGATTTTGCTGCTACTGGTCTTATGACATTGATTTCACGGCTGAGGGATATTCCATCGTACGTAAGTTCCACAATTTTTTGAACCATTTTTATATTTCCTGGGATATTTAAGGTGTACCCAAGTTGAGGTTCTTGTAAGCAGTGCAGCCCTCAATTTGGGGATGGCTCTGTCTTATTGATTTTCAGTTTTCCCAATGTATATTCCCTAGACTGGAAGTGCCCTTGGCTCTGTAGCTCTGTTGTTTACTTGTTTTAGGGAACACAATGCACTCCTCCAGTGAGGCAGTTGGCAACTTACATCCCGCCCATCAGCATAACAAGGCTCCCTGTTCTCCAGGGCCTGTCTTGTCTTTCTGGTTTCTACACATTTTGTGGATGTCCCTTTTGACCGGTGGGAAGTGATACTTCTTTGTAGTGCAGATTTGCATTGCCCGCTTGCTTGCTTGGCCAAAAAGGGCGTATGCGTTTTCTCCTGAATATATTCAGGAGAAAACGCATACGCCCTATTTGGCCAAGTGCATCATTGTCAAAGTTGTGCCCCTCTTCCAGTGCTGTACGGGCGATTCCAACGTACCTCTTGAAATCTGTTTCCTGCTTTTCTGCGTCGCTTTCAAGTCCGCCTCGTTGCCTTCCCTCAACAGATTTTTGGACGAGAGTGGCCTTTATTACTCTGCCAGTTTGTGAGTTGCTCTGCCCTGAGCTCCATTTTTCAACTCGTTTTTTTGTGAGCTGAACGCAAGTCCAAAGTTTGGTTCAGGACCTATACTGGTTCCGGGTGGGTGGCTGAGACTTTGGTTCATTCTTCTTCCTGCCGGGAAAGTAGAGTGACATGTACCCATCCAAATGCCTAACAGCTACTCTCTCACTGGTTCTCCCTCTTCCCTTTCATCCTCTGCCAAATTGGCAACCTGTGCGAACCAGGAGGTTAAAGGGTCCTTCTCTCCAATTTGGGAGATTGATATTAAAGCAGTTGGAATTTCAAACCGGAGCACCAGGAGAGGGACTATTCATTGAGTTTTAGAAACCTTTCGTATTCACAGTGTGTCCATTCTCTAGGTTTCCCGTACATGGTATAGCTGTCGTAATATTCCCTTCAACCTGGAGAGTTGGGACCCATGGAATGGGTGCCATGCATTATTGCTTTAAAGGGTCTGCATTTGCTCACCCAATCTCACCAATCCTCTCAGTCCCAAGTGTCCAGCCTCATGCCACATCCAGCTGTCATTGTAGATAGGGTCATTCCAGGTTGCATCAGAGACCCTGAAGGAATTGTAAAGAATTTCCCTGTTTCTTTGTTTTGTTTTTGAAATTCCTTTTTAGAGTGGGTTTGAGCTGATTCTCGCTGCCATGTTTATGCCAGTCTAGACACACTTGATTCCCTTACGGAGACATATCAATACATAGGTTTTAAGATACTTACTAGTCAGATCTATTCCTCTGCGGGAAATATGGGGTTTTGAGTCCCTTTCACTGAGGAAGGTGTAGGTCTTGTCTATTCCATAGTTGGTTTTTGGAAAGGTACCTGTGCTTATATCAAACTCTGGTTTGATGCATCCCCCCACCTCTCCTTCCCCCTTTAGCAGGCATAAGAGTGTTGTCTAAATGTGAGACTCTGTTCTCTTTCCTAACTCTGTTCATGTGTAGCCATGTTTACAGGATCTTCCTAAGTGATATCTTATGCTAAGTTTCTTTTTCTGTGTGACTTATTTCACTTAGAATCATCGTACCTGAATCCACTCATTTTGCTGCTACTGGTCTTATGACATTGATTTCACGGCTGAGGGATATTCCATCGTACGTACGTTCCACAATTTTTTGAACCATTTTTATATTTCCTGGGATATTTAAGGTGTACCCAAGTTGAGGTTCTTGTAAGCAGTGCAGCCCTCAATTTGGGGGTGGCTCTGTCTTATTGATTTTCAGTTTTCCCAAGGTATATTCCCTAGACTGGAAGTGCCCTTGGCTCTGTAGCTCTGTTGTTTACTTGTTTTAGGGAACACAATGCACTCCTCCAGTGAGGCAGTTGGCAACTTACATCCCGCCCATCAGCATAACAAGGCTCCCTGTTCTCCAGGGCCTGTCTTGCCTTTCTGGTTTGTACACATTTTGTGGATGTCCCTTTTGACCGGTGGGAAGTGATACTTCTTTGTAGTGCAGATTTGCATTGCCCGCTTGCTTGCTTGGCCAAAAAGGGCGTATGCGTTTTCTCCTGAATATATTCAGGAGAAAACGCATACGCCCTTTTTGGCCAAGTGCATCATTGTCGAAGTTGTGCCCCTCTTCCTGTGCTTTACGGGCGATTCCAACGTACCTCTTGAAATCTGTTTCCTGCTTTTCTGCGTCGCTTTCAAGTCCGCCTCATTGCCTTCCCTCAACAGATTTTTGGACGAGAGTGGCCTTTATTACTCTGCCAGTTTGTGAGTTGCTCTGCCCTGAGCTCCATTTTTCAACTCGTTTTTTTGTGAGCTGAACGCAAGTCCAAAGTTTGGTTCAGGACCTATACTGGTTCCGGGAGGGTGGCTGAGACTTTGGTTCATTCTTCTTCCTGCCGGGAAAGTAGAGTGACATGTACCCATCCAAATGCCTAACAGCTACTCTCTCATTGGTTCTCCCTCTTCCCTTTCATCCTCTGCCAAATTGGCAACATGTGTGAACCAGGAGGTTAAAGGGGCTGTCTCTCCAAGTTGGGAGATTGATAGTAATGCAGTTGGAATGTGAAACCGGAGCACCAGGAGAGGGACTATTCCTTGAGTTTTAGAAACCTTTCGTTTTCACAGTGTGTCCATTCCCTAGGTTTCCCATACATGGTATAGCTGTCGTAATATTCCCTTCAATCTGGAGAGTTGGGACACATGGAATGGGTGCCATGCATTATTGCTTTACAGGGTCTGCATTTGTTCACCCAATCTCACCAATCCTCTCAGTCCCAAGTGTCTAGCCTCATGCCACATCCAGCTGTCACTGTAGATAGGGTCATTCCAGGTTGCATCAGAGACCTTGAAGTAATTGTAAAGAATTTCCCTGTTTCTTTGTTTTGTTTTTGAAATTCCTTTTTATAGTGGGTTTGAGCTGATTCTCGCTGCCATGTTTATGCCAGTCTAGACACACTTGATTCCTTTACGGAGACATATCAATACATAGGTTTTAAGATTCTTACTAGTCAGATCTATTCCTCTGCGGGAAATATGGGGTTTTGAGTCCCTTTCACTGAGGAAGGTGTAGGTCTTGTCTATTCCATAGTTGGTTTTTGGAACGGTACCTGTGCTTATATCAAACTCTGGTTTGATGCATCCCCCCACCTCTCCTTCCCCCTTTAGCAGGCATAAGAGTGTTGTCTAAATGTGAGACTCTGTTCTCTTTCCTAACTCTGTTCATGTGTAGCCATGTTTACAGGATCTTCCTAAGTGATATCTTCTGCTAAGTTTCTTTTTCTGTGTGACTTATTTCACTTAGAATCATCGTGCCTGAATCCACTCATTTTGCTGCTACTGGTCTTATGACATTGATTTCACGGCTGAGGGATATTCCATCGTACGTAAGTTACACAATTTTTTGAACCATTTTTATATTTCCTGGGATATTTAAGGTGTACCCAAGTTGAGGTTCTTGTATGCAGTGCAGCCCTCAATTTGGGGGTGGCTCTGTCTTATTGATTTTCAGTTTTCCCAAGGTATATTCCCTAGACTGGAAGTGCCCTTGGCTCTGTAGCTCTGTTTTTTACTTCTTTTAGGGAACACAATGCACTCCTCCAGTGAGGCAGTTGGCAACTTACATCCCGCCTATCAGCATAACAAGGCTCCCTGTTCTCCAGGGCCTGTCTTGCCTTTCTGGTTTGTACCCATGTTGTGGATGTCCCTTTTGACCGGTGGGAAGTGATACTTCTTTGTAGTGCAGATTCGCATTGCCCGCTTGCTTGCTTGGCCAGAAACGGCGTATGCGTTTTCTCCTGAATATATTCAGGAGAAAACACATATGCCCTTTTTGGCCAAGTGCATCATTGTCGAAGTTGTGCCCCTCTTCCTGTGCTTTACGGGCGATCCCAACGTACCTCTTGAAATCTGTTTCCTGCTTTTCTGCGTCGCTTTCAAGTCCGCCTGTTTGCCTTCCCTCAACAGATTTTTGGACGAGAGTTGGCCTTTATTACTCTGCCAGTTTGTGAGTTGCTGTGCCCCTGAGCTCCATTTTTCAACTCGTTTTTTTGTGAGCTGAACGCAAGTCCAAAATTTTGGTTCAGGAACTATACTGGTTCCCGGTGGGTGGCTGAGACTTTGGTTCATTCTTCTTCCTGCAGGGAAATTAGAGTGACATGTACCCATCCAAATGCCTAACAGCTACTCTCTCATTGGTTCTCCCTCTTCCCTTTCATCCTCTGCCAAATTGGCCACCCTTGCGAACCAGGAGGTTAAAGGGGCTGTCTCTCCAAGTTGGGAGATTGATAGTAAAGCAGTTGGAAAGACAAACCGGAACACCAGGAGAGGGACTCTTCGTTGAGTTTTAGAAACCTTTCGTATTCACAGTGTGTCCATTCTCTAGGTTTCCCGTACATGGTATAGCTGTCGTAATATTCCCTTCAATCTGGAGAGTTGGGACCCATGGAATGGGTGCCATGCATTATTGCTTTAAAGGGTCTGCATTTGCTCACCCAATCTCACCAATCCTCTCAGTCCCAAGTGTCCAGCCTCATGCCACATCCAGCTGTCATTGTAGATAGGGTCATTCCAGGTTGCATCAGAGACCCTGAAGGAATTGTAAAGAATTTCCCTGTTTCTTTGTTTTGTTTTTGAAATTCCTTTTTAGAGTGGGTTTGAGCTGATTCTCGCTGCCATGTTTATGCCAGTCTAGACACACTTGATTCCCTTACGGAGACATATCAATACATAGGTTTTAAGATTCTTACTAGTCAGATCTATTCCTCTGCGGGAAATATGGGGTTTTGAGTCCCATTCCCTGAAGAAGGTGTAGGTCTTGTCTATTCCATAGTTGGTTTTTGGAACGGTACATGTGCTTATATCAAACTCTGGTTTGATGCATCCCCCCACCTCTCCTTCCCCCTTTAGCAGGCATAAGAGTGTTCTCTAAATGTGAGACTCTGTTCTCTTTCCTAAATCTGTTCATGTGTAGCCATGTTTACAGTATCTTCCTAAGTGATATCTTATGCTAAGTTTCTTTTTCTGTGTGACTTATTTCACTTAGAATCATCGTACCTGAATCCACTGATTTTGCTGCTACTGGTCTTATGACATTGATTTCACGGCTGAGGGATATTCCATCGTACGTAAGTTCCACAATTTTTTGAACCATTTTTATATTTCCTGGGATATTTAAGGTGTACCCAAGTTGAGGTTCTTGTAAGCAGTGCAGCCCTCAATTTGGGGATGGCTCTGTCTTATTGATTTTCAGTTTTCCCAATGTATATTCCCTAGACTGGAAGTGCCCTTGGCTCTGTAGCTCTGTTGTTTACTTGTTTTAGGGAACACAATGCACTCCTCCAGTGAGGCAGTTGGCAACTTACATCCCGCCCATCAGCATAACAAGGCTCCCTGTTCTCCAGGGCCTGTCTTGTCTTTCTGGTTTCTACACATTTTGTGGATGTCCCTTTTGACCGGTGGGAAGTGATACTTCTTTGTAGTGCAGATTTGCATTGCCCGCTTGCTTGCTTGGCCAAAAAGGGCGTATGCGTTTTCTCCTGAATATATTCAGGAGAAAATGCATACGCCCTATTTGGCCAAGTGCATCATTGTCAAAGTTGTGCCCCTCTTCCAGTGCTGTACGGGCGATTCCAACGTACCTCTTGAAATCTGTTTCCTGCTTTTCTGCGTCGCTTTCAAGTCCGCCTCGTTGCCTTCCCTCAACAGATTTTTGGACGAGAGTGGCCTTTATTACTCTGCCAGTTTGTGAGTTGCTCTGCCCTGAGCTCCATTTTTCAACTCGTTTTTTTGTGAGCTGAACGCAAGTCCAAAGTTTGGTTCAGGACCTATACTGGTTCCGGGTGGGTGGCTGAGACTTTGGTTCATTCTTCTTCCTGCCGGGAAAGTAGAGTGACATGTACCCATCCAAATGCCTAACAGCTACTCTCTCACTGGTTCTCCCTCTTCCCTTTCATCCTCTGCCAAATTGGCAACCTGTGCGAACCAGGAGGTTAAAGGGTCCTTCTCTCCAATTTGGGAGATTGATATTAAAGCAGTTGGAATTTCAAACCGGAGCACCAGGAGAGGGACTATTCATTGAGTTTTAGAAACCTTTCGTATTCACAGTGTGTCCATTCTCTAGGTTTCCCGTACATGGTATAGCTGTCGTAATATTCCCTTCAACCTGGAGAGTTGGGACCCATGGAATGGGTGCCATGCATTATTGCTTTAAAGGGTCTGCATTTGCTCACCCAATCTCACCAATCCTCTCAGTCCCAAGTGTCCAGCCTCATGCCACATCCAGCTGTCATTGTAGATAGGGTCATTCCAGGTTGCATCAGAGACCCTGAAGGAATTGTAAAGAATTTCCCTGTTTCTTTGTTTTGTTTTTGAAATTCCTTTTTAGAGTGGGTTTGAGCTGATTCTCGCTGCCATGTTTATGCCAGTCTAGACACACTTGATTCCCTTACGGAGACATATCAATACATAGGTTTTAAGATACTTACTAGTCAGATCTATTCCTCTGCGGGAAATATGGGGTTTTGAGTCCCTTTCACTGAGGAAGGTGTAGGTCTTGTCTATTCCATAGTTGGTTTTTGGAAAGGTACCTGTGCTTATATCAAACTCTGGTTTGATGCATCCCCCCACCTCTCCTTCCCCCTTTAGCAGGCATAAGAGTGTTGTCTAAATGTGAGACTCTGTTCTCTTTCCTAACTCTGTTCATGTGTAGCCATGTTTACAGGATCTTCCTAAGTGATATCTTATGCTAAGTTTCTTTTTCTGTGTGACTTATTTCACTTAGAATCATCGTACCTGAATCCACTCATTTTGCTGCTACTGGTCTTATGACATTGATTTCACGGCTGAGGGATATTCCATCGTACGTACGTTCCACAATTTTTTGAACCATTTTTATATTTCCTGGGATATTTAAGGTGTACCCAAGTTGAGGTTCTTGTAAGCAGTGCAGCCCTCAATTTGGGGGTGGCTCTGTCTTATTGATTTTCAGTTTTCCCAAGGTATATTCCCTAGACTGGAAGTGCCCTTGGCTCTGTAGCTCTGTTGTTTACTTGTTTTAGGGAACACAATGCACTCCTCCAGTGAGGCAGTTGGCAACTTACATCCCGCCCATCAGCATAACAAGGCTCCCTGTTCTCCAGGGCCTGTCTTGCCTTTCTGGTTTGTACACATTTTGTGGATGTCCCTTTTGACCGGTGGGAAGTGATACTTCTTTGTAGTGCAGATTTGCATTGCCCGCTTGCTTGCTTGGCCAAAAAGGGCGTATGCGTTTTCTCCTGAATATATTCAGGAGAAAACGCATAAGCCCTTTTTGGCCAAGTGCATCATTGTCGAAGTTGTGCCCCTCTTCCTGTGCTTTACGGGCGATTCCAACGTACCTCTTGAAATCTGTTTCCTGCTTTTCTGCGTCGCTTTCAAGTCCGCCTCATTGCCTTCCCTCAACAGATTTTTGGACGAGAGTGGCCTTTATTACTCTGCCAGTTTGTGAGTTGCTCTGCCCTGAGCTCCATTTTTCAACTCGTTTTTTTGTGAGCTGAACGCAAGTCCAAAGTTTGGTTCAGGACCTATACTGGTTCCGGGAGGGTGGCTGAGACTTTGGTTCATTCTTCTTCCTGCCGGGAAAGTAGAGTGACATGTACCCATCCAAATGCCTAACAGCTACTCTCTCATTGGTTCTCCCTCTTCCCTTTCATCCTCTGCCAAATTGGCAACATGTGTGAACCAGGAGGTTAAAGGGGCTGTCTCTCCAAGTTGGGAGATTGATAGTAATGCAGTTGGAATGTGAAACCGGAGCACCAGGAGAGGGACTATTCCTTGAGTTTTAGAAACCTTTCGTTTTCACAGTGTGTCCATTCCCTAGGTTTCCCATACATGGTATAGCTGTCGTAATATTCCCTTCAATCTGGAGAGTTGGGACACATGGAATGGGTGCCATGCATTATTGCTTTACAGGGTCTGCATTTGTTCACCCAATCTCACCAATCCTCTCAGTCCCAAGTGTCTAGCCTCATGCCACATCCAGCTGTCACTGTAGATAGGGTCATTCCAGGTTGCATCAGAGACCTTGAAGTAATTGTAAAGAATTTCCCTGTTTCTTTGTTTTGTTTTTGAAATTCCTTTTTATAGTGGGTTTGAGCTGATTCTCGCTGCCATGTTTATGCCAGTCTAGACACACTTGATTCCTTTACGGAGACATATCAATACATAGGTTTTAAGATTCTTACTAGTCAGATCTATTCCTCTGCGGGAAATATGGGGTTTTGAGTCCCTTTCACTGAGGAAGGTGTAGGTCTTGTCTATTCCATAGTTGGTTTTTGGAACGGTACCTGTGCTTATATCAAACTCTGGTTTGATGCATCCCCCCACCTCTCCTTCCCCCTTTAGCAGGCATAAGAGTGTTGTCTAAATGTGAGACTCTGTTCTCTTTCCTAACTCTGTTCATGTGTAGCCATGTTTACAGGATCTTCCTAAGTGATATCTTCTGCTAAGTTTCTTTTTCTGTGTGACTTATTTCACTTAGAATCATCGTGCCTGAATCCACTCATTTTGCTGCTACTGGTCTTATGACATTGATTTCACGGCTGAGGGATATTCCATCGTACGTAAGTTACACAATTTTTTGAACCATTTTTATATTTCCTGGGATATTTAAGGTGTACCCAAGTTGAGGTTCTTGTATGCAGTGCAGCCCTCAATTTGGGGGTGGCTCTGTCTTATTGATTTTCAGTTTTCCCAAGGTATATTCCCTAGACTGGAAGTGCCCTTGGCTCTGTAGCTCTGTTGTTTACTTGTTTTAGGGAACACAATGCACTCCTCCAGTGAGGCAGTTGGCAACTTACATCCCGCCTATCAGCATAACAAGGCTCCCTGTTCTCCAGGGCCTGTCTTGCCTTTCTGGTTTGTACCCATGTTGTGGATGTCCCTTTTGACCGGTGGGAAGTGATACTTCTTTGTAGTGCAGATTCGCATTGCCCGCTTGCTTGCTTGGCCAGAAACGGCGTATGCGTTTTCTCCTGAATATATTCAGGAGAAAACACATATGCCCTTTTTGGCCAAGTGCATCATTGTCGAAGTTGTGCCCCTCTTCCTGTGCTTTACGGGCGATCCCAACGTACCTCTTGAAATCTGTTTCCTGCTTTTCTGCGTCGCTTTCAAGTCCGCCTGTTTGCCTTCCCTCAACAGATTTTTGGACGAGAGTTGGCCTTTATTACTCTGCCAGTTTGTGAGTTGCTGTGCCCCTGAGCTCCATTTTTCAACTCGTTTTTTTGTGAGCTGAACGCAAGTCCAAAATTTTGGTTCAGGAACTATACTGGTTCCCGGTGGGTGGCTGAGACTTTGGTTCATTCTTCTTCCTGCCGGGAAATTAGAGTGACATGTACCCATCCAAATGCCTAACAGCTACTCTCTCATTGGTTCTCCCTCTTCCCTTTCATCCTCTGCCAAATTGGCCACCCTTGCGAACCAGGAGGTTAAAGGGGCTGTCTCTCCAAGTTGGGAGATTGATAGTAAAGCAGTTGGAAAGACAAACCGGAACACCAGGAGAGGGACTCTTCGTTGAGTTTTAGAAACCTTTCGTATTCACAGTGTGTCCATTCTCTAGGTTTCCCGTACATGGTATAGCTGTCGTAATATTCCCTTCAACCTGGAGAGTTGGGACCCATGGAATGGGTGCCATGCATTATTGCTTTAAAGGGTCTGCATTTGCTCACCCAATCTCACCAATCCTCTCAGTCCCACGCGTCCAGCCTCATGCCACATCCAGCTGTCATTGTAGATAGGGTCATTCCAGGTTGCATCAGAGACCCTGAAGGAATTGTAAAGAATTTCCCTGTTTCTTTGTTTTGTTTTTGAAATTCCTTTTTATAGTGGGTTTGAGCTGATTCTCGCTGCCATGTTTATGCCAGTCTAGACACACTTGATTCCCTTATGGAGACATATCAATACATAGGTTTTAAGATTCTTACTAGTCAGATCTATTCCTCTGCGGGAAATATGGGGTTTTGAGTCCCTTTCACTGAGGAAGGTGTAGGTCTTGTCTATTCCATAGTTGGATTTTGGAACGGTACCTGTGCTTATATCAAACTCTGGTTTGATGCATCCCCCACCTCTCCTTCCCCCTTTAGCAGGCATAAGAGTGTTCTCTAAATGTGAGACTCTGTTCTCTTTCCTAACTCTGTTCATGTGTAGCCATGTTTACAGGATCTTCCTAAGTGATATCTTATGCTAAGTTTCTTTTTCTGTGTGACTTATTTCACTTAGAATCATCGTACCTGAATCCACTCATTTTGCTGCTACTGGTCTTATGACATTGATTTCACGGCTGAGGGATATTCCATCGTACGTAAGTTCCACAATTTTTTGAACCATTTTTATATTTCCTGGGATATTTAAGGTGTACCCAAGTTGAGGTTCTTGTAAGCAGTGCAGCCCTCAATTTGGGGGTGGCTCTGTCTTATTGATTTTCAGTTTTCCCAAGGTATATTCCCTAGACTGGAAGTGCCCTTGGCTCTGTAGCTCTGTTGTTTACTTGTTTTAGGGAACACAATGCACTCCTCCAGTGAGGCAGTTGGCAACTTACATCCCGCCCATCAGCATAACAAGGCTCCCTGTTCTCCAGGGCCTGTCTTGCCTTTCTGGTTTGTACACATTTTGTGGATGTCCCTTTTGACCGGTGGGAAGTGATACTTCTTTGTAGTGCAGATTCGCATTGCCCGCTTGCTTGCTTGGCCAAAAAGGGCGTATGCGTTTTCTCCTGAATATATTCAGGAGAAAACGCATACGCCCTATTTGGCCAAGTGCATCATTGTCGAAGTTGTGCCCCTCTTCCTGTGCTTTACGGGCGATTCCAACGTACCTCTTGAAATCTGTTTCCTGCTTTTCTGCGTCGCTTTCAAGTCCGCCTCGTTGCCTTCCCTCAACAGATTTTTGGACGAGAGTGGCCTTTATTACTCTGCCAGTTTGTGAGTTGCTCTGCCCTGAGCTCCATTTTTCAACTCGTTTTTTTGTGAGCTGAACGCAAGTCCAAAGTTTGGTTCAGGACCTATACTGGTTCCGGGTGGGTGGCTGAGACTTTGGTTCATTCTTCTTCCTGCCGGGAAAGTAGAGTGACATGTACCCATCCAAATGCCTAACAGCTACTCTCTCATTGGTTCTCCCTCTTCCCTTTCATCCTCTGCCAAATTGGCAACCTGTGAGAACCAGGAGGTTAAAGGGGCTGTCTCTCCAAGTTGGGAGATTGATAGTAATGCAGTTGGAATGTCAAACCGGAGCACCAGGAGAGGGACTATTCCTTGAGTTTTAGAAACCTTTCGTTTTCACAGTGTGTCCATTCCCTAGGTTTCCCATACATGGTATAGCTGTCGTAATATTCCCTTCAATCTGGAGAGTTGGGACGCATGGAATGGGTGCCATGCATTTTTGCTTTACAGGGTCTGCATTTGTTCACCCAATCTCACCAATCCTCTCAGTCCCAAGTGTCTAGCCTCATGCCACATCCAGCTGTCACTGTAGATAAGGTCATTCCAGGTTGCATCAGAGACCTTGAAGGAATTGTAAAGAATTTCCCTGTTTCTTTGTTTTGTTTTTGAAATTCCTTTTTATAGTGGGTTTGAGCTGATTCTCGCTGCCATGTTTATGCCAGTCTAGGCACACTTGATTCCTTTACGGAGACATATCAATACATAGGTTTTAAGATTCTTACTAGTCAGATCTATTCCTCTGCAGGAAATATGGGGTTTTGAGTCCCTTTCACTGAGGAAGGTGTAGGTCTTGTCTATTCCATAGTTGGTTTTTGGAACGGTACCTTTGCTTATATCAAACTCTGGTTTGATGCATCCCCCCACCTCTCCTTCCCCCTTTAGCAGGCATAAGAGTGTTGTCTAAATGTGAGACTCTGTTCTCTTTCCTAACTCTGTTCATGTGTAGCCATGTTTACAGGATCTTCCTAAGTGATATCTTCTGCTAAGTTTCTTTTTCTGTGTGACTTATTTCACTTAGAATCATCGTACCTGAATCCACTCATTTTGCTGCTACTGGTCTTATGACATTGATTTCACGGCTGAGGGATATTCCATCGTACGTAAGTTACACAATTTTTTGAACCATTTTTATATTTCCTGGGATATTTAAGGTGTACCCAAGTTGAGGTTCTTGTATGCAGTGCAGCCCTCAATTTGGGGGTGGCTCTGTCTTATTGATTTTCAGTTTTCCCAAGGTATATTCCCTAGACTGGAAGTGCCCTTGGCTCTGTAGCTCTGTTTTTTACTTCTTTTAGGGAACACAATGCACTCCTCCAGTGAGGCAGTTGGCAACTTACATCCCGCCTATCAGCATAACAAGGCTCCCTGTTCTCCAGGGCCTGTCTTGCCTTTCTGGTTTGTACCCATGTTGTGGATGTCCCTTTTGACCGGTGGGAAGTGATACTTCTTTGTAGTGCAGATTCGCATTGCCCGCTTGCTTGCTTGGCCAGAAACGGCGTATGCGTTTTCTCCTGAATATATTCAGGAGAAAACGCATATGCCCTTTTTGGCCAAGTGCATCATTGTCGAAGTTGTGCCCCTCTTCCTGTGCTTTACGGGCGATCCCAACGTACCTCTTGAAATCTGTTTCCTGCTTTTCTGCGTCGCTTTCAAGTCCGCCTGTTTGCCTTCCCTCAACAGATTTTTGGACGAGAGTTGGCCTTTATTACTCTGCCAGTTTGTGAGTTGCTGTGCCCCTGAGCTCCATTTTTCAACTCGTTTTTTTGTGAGCTGAACGCAAGTCCAAAATTTTGGTTCAGGAACTATACTGGTTCCCGGTGGGTGGCTGAGACTTTGGTTCATTCTTCTTCCTGCCGGGAAATTAGAGTGACATGTACCCATCCAAATGCCTAACAGCTACTCTCTCATTGGTTCTCCCTCTTCCCTTTCATCCTCTGCCAAATTGGCCACCCTTGCGAACCAGGAGGTTAAAGGGGCTGTCTCTCCAAGTTGGGAGATTGATAGTAAAGCAGTTGGAAAGACAAACCGGAACACCAGGAGAGGGACTCTTCGTTGAGTTTTAGAAACCTTTCGTATTCACAGTGTGTCCATTCTCTAGGTTTCCCGTACATGGTATAGCTGTCGTAATATTCCCTTCAACCTGGAGAGTTGGGACCCATGGAATGGGTGCCATGCATTATTGCTTTAAAGGGTCTGCATTTGCTCACCCAATCTCACCAATCCTCTCAGTCCCACGCGTCCAGCCTCATGCCACATCCAGCTGTCATTGTAGATAGGGTCATTCCAGGTTGCATCAGAGACCCTGAAGGAATTTTAAAGAATTTCCCTGTTTCTTTGTTTTGTTTTTGAAATTCCTTTTTATAGTGGGTTTGAGCTGATTCTCGCTGCCATGTTTATGCCAGTCTAGACACACTTGATTCCCTTATGGAGACATATCAATACATAGGTTTTAAGATTCTTACTAGTCAGATCTATTCCTCTGCGGGAAATATGGGGTTTTGAGTCCCTTTCACTGAGGAAGGTGTAGGTCTTGTCTATTCCATAGTTGGATTTTGGAACGGTACCTGTGCTTATATCAAACTCTGGTTTGATGCATCCCCCACCTCTCCTTCCCCCTTTAGCAGGCATAAGAGTGTTCTCTAAATGTGAGACTCTGTTCTCTTTCCTAACTCTGTTCATGTGTAGCCATGTTTACAGGATCTTCCTAAGTGATATCTTATGCTAAGTTTCTTTTTCTGTGTGACTTATTTCACTTAGAATCATCGTACCTGAATCCACTGATTTTGCTGCTACTGGTCTTATGACATTGATTTCACGGCTGAGGGATATTCCATCGTACGTAAGTTCCACAATTTTTTGAACCATTTTTATATTTCCTGGGATATTTAAGGTGTACCCAAGTTGAGGTTCTTGTAAGCAGTGCAGCCCTCAATTTGGGGATGGCTCTGTCTTATTGATTTTCAGTTTTCCCAATGTATATTCCCTAGACTGGAAGTGCCCTTGGCTCTGTAGCTCTGTTGTTTACTTGTTTTAGGGAACACAATGCACTCCTCCAGTGAGGCAGTTGGCAACTTACATCCCGCCCATCAGCATAACAAGGCTCCCTGTTCTCCAGGGCCTGTCTTGTCTTTCTGGTTTCTACACATTTTGTGGATGTCCCTTTTGACCGGTGGGAAGTGATACTTCTTTGTAGTGCAGATTTGCATTGCCCGCTTGCTTGCTTGGCCAAAAAGGGCGTATGCGTTTTCTCCTGAATATATTCAGGAGAAAATGCATACGCCCTATTTGGCCAAGTGCATCATTGTCAAAGTTGTGCCCCTCTTCCAGTGCTGTACGGGCGATTCCAACGTACCTCTTGAAATCTGTTTCCTGCTTTTCTGCGTCGCTTTCAAGTCCGCCTCGTTGCCTTCCCTCAACAGATTTTTGGACGAGAGTGGCCTTTATTACTCTGCCAGTTTGTGAGTTGCTCTGCCCTGAGCTCCATTTTTCAACTCGTTTTTTTGTGTGCTGAACGCAAGTCCAAAGTTTGGTTCAGGACCTATACTGGTTCCGGGTGGGTGGCTGAGACTTTGGTTCATTCTTCTTCCTGCCGGGAAAGTAGAGTGACATGTACCCATCCAAATGCCTAACAGCTACTCTCTCACTGGTTCTCCCTCTTCCCTTTCATCCTCTGCCAAATTGGCAACCTGTGCGAACCAGGAGGTTAAAGGGTCCTTCTCTCCAATTTGGGAGATTGATATTAAAGCAGTTGGAATTTCAAACCGGAGCACCAGGAGAGGGACTATTCATTGAGTTTTAGAAACCTTTCGTATTCACAGTGTGTCCATTCTCTAGGTTTCCCGTACATGGTATAGCTGTCGTAATATTCCCTTCAACCTGGAGAGTTGGGACCCATGGAATGGGTGCCATGCATTATTGCTTTAAAGGGTCTGCATTTGCTCACCCAATCTCACCAATCCTCTCAGTCCCAAGTGTCCAGCCTCATGCCACATCCAGCTGTCATTGTAGATAGGGTCATTCCAGGTTGCATCAGAGACCCTGAAGGAATTGTAAAGAATTTCCCTGTTTCTTTGTTTTGTTTTTGAAATTCCTTTTTAGAGTGGGTTTGAGCTGATTCTCGCTGCCATGTTTATGCCAGTCTAGACACACTTGATTCCCTTACGGAGACATATCAATACATAGGTTTTAAGATACTTACTAGTCAGATCTATTCCTCTGCGGGAAATATGGGGTTTTGAGTCCCTTTCACTGAGGAAGGTGTAGGTCTTGTCTATTCCATAGTTGGTTTTTGGAAAGGTACCTGTGCTTATATCAAACTCTGGTTTGATGCATCCCCCCACCTCTCCTTCCCCCTTTAGCAGGCATAAGAGTGTTGTCTAAATGTGAGACTCTGTTCTCTTTCCTAACTCTGTTCATGTGTAGCCATGTTTACAGGATCTTCCTAAGTGATATCTTATGCTAAGTTTCTTTTTCTGTGTGACTTATTTCACTTAGAATCATCGTACCTGAATCCACTCATTTTGCTGCTACTGGTCTTATGACATTGATTTCACGGCTGAGGGATATTCCATCGTACGTACGTTCCACAATTTTTTGAACCATTTTTATATTTCCTGGGATATTTAAGGTGTACCCAAGTTGAGGTTCTTGTAAGCAGTGCAGCCCTCAATTTGGGGGTGGCTCTGTCTTATTGATTTTCAGTTTTCCCAAGGTATATTCCCTAGACTGGAAGTGCCCTTGGCTCTGTAGCTCTGTTGTTTACTTGTTTTAGGGAACACAATGCACTCCTCCAGTGAGGCAGTTGGCAACTTACATCCCGCCCATCAGCATAACAAGGCTCCCTGTTCTCCAGGGCCTGTCTTGCCTTTCTGGTTTGTACACATTTTGTGGATGTCCCTTTTGACCGGTGGGAAGTGATACTTCTTTGTAGTGCAGATTTGCATTGCCCGCTTGCTTGCTTGGCCAAAAAGGGCGTATGCGTTTTCTCCTGAATATATTCAGGAGAAAACGCATAAGCCCTTTTTGGCCAAGTGCATCATTGTCGAAGTTGTGCCCCTCTTCCTGTGCTTTACGGGCGATTCCAACGTACCTCTTGAAATCTGTTTCCTGCTTTTCTGCGTCGCTTTCAAGTCCGCCTCATTGCCTTCCCTCAACAGATTTTTGGACGAGAGTGGCCTTTATTACTCTGCCAGTTTGTGAGTTGCTCTGCCCTGAGCTCCATTTTTCAACTCGTTTTTTTGTGAGCTGAACGCAAGTCCAAAGTTTGGTTCAGGACCTATACTGGTTCCGGGAGGGTGGCTGAGACTTTGGTTCATTCTTCTTCCTGCCGGGAAAGTAGAGTGACATGTACCCATCCAAATGCCTAACAGCTACTCTCTCATTGGTTCTCCCTCTTCCCTTTCATCCTCTGCCAAATTGGCAACATGTGTGAACCAGGAGGTTAAAGGGGCTGTCTCTCCAAGTTGGGAGATTGATAGTAATGCAGTTGGAATGTGAAACCGGAGCACCAGGAGAGGGACTATTCCTTGAGTTTTAGAAACCTTTCGTTTTCACAGTGTGTCCATTCCCTAGGTTTCCCATACATGGTATAGCTGTCGTAATATTCCCTTCAATCTGGAGAGTTGGGACACATGGAATGGGTGCCATGCATTATTGCTTTACAGGGTCTGCATTTGTTCACCCAATCTCACCAATCCTCTCAGTCCCAAGTGTCTAGCCTCATGCCACATCCAGCTGTCACTGTAGATAGGGTCATTCCAGGTTGCATCAGAGACCTTGAAGTAATTGTAAAGAATTTCCCTGTTTCTTTGTTTTGTTTTTGAAATTCCTTTTTATAGTGGGTTTGAGCTGATTCTCGCTGCCATGTTTATGCCAGTCTAGACACACTTGATTCCTTTACGGAGACATATCAATACATAGGTTTTAAGATTCTTACTAGTCAGATCTATTCCTCTGCGGGAAATATGGGGTTTTGAGTCCCTTTCACTGAGGAAGGTGTAGGTCTTGTCTATTCCATAGTTGGTTTTTGGAACGGTACCTGTGCTTATATCAAACTCTGGTTTGATGCATCCCCCCACCTCTCCTTCCCCCTTTAGCAGGCATAAGAGTGTTGTCTAAATGTGAGACTCTGTTCTCTTTCCTAACTCTGTTCATGTGTAGCCATGTTTACAGGATCTTCCTAAGTGATATCTTCTGCTAAGTTTCTTTTTCTGTGTGACTTATTTCACTTAGAATCATCGTGCCTGAATCCACTCATTTTGCTGCTACTGGTCTTATGACATTGATTTCACGGCTGAGGGATATTCCATCGTACGTAAGTTACACAATTTTTTGAACCATTTTTATATTTCCTGGGATATTTAAGGTGTACCCAAGTTGAGGTTCTTGTATGCAGTGCAGCCCTCAATTTGGGGGTGGCTCTGTCTTATTGATTTTCAGTTTTCCCAAGGTATATTCCCTAGACTGGAAGTGCCCTTGGCTCTGTAGCTCTGTTGTTTACTTGTTTTAGGGAACACAATGCACTCCTCCAGTGAGGCAGTTGGCAACTTACATCCCGCCTATCAGCATAACAAGGCTCCCTGTTCTCCAGGGCCTGTCTTGCCTTTCTGGTTTGTACCCATGTTGTGGATGTCCCTTTTGACCGGTGGGAAGTGATACTTCTTTGTAGTGCAGATTCGCATTGCCCGCTTGCTTGCTTGGCCAGAAACGGCGTATGCGTTTTCTCCTGAATATATTCAGGAGAAAACACATATGCCCTTTTTGGCCAAGTGCATCATTGTCGAAGTTGTGCCCCTCTTCCTGTGCTTTACGGGCGATCCCAACGTACCTCTTGAAATCTGTTTCCTGCTTTTCTGCGTCGCTTTCAAGTCCGCCTGTTTGCCTTCCCTCAACAGATTTTTGGACGAGAGTTGGCCTTTATTACTCTGCCAGTTTGTGAGTTGCTGTGCCCCTGAGCTCCATTTTTCAACTCGTTTTTTTGTGAGCTGAACGCAAGTCCAAAATTTTGGTTCAGGAACTATACTGGTTCCCGGTGGGTGGCTGAGACTTTGGTTCATTCTTCTTCCTGCCGGGAAATTAGAGTGACATGTACCCATCCAAATGCCTAACAGCTACTCTCTCATTGGTTCTCCCTCTTCCCTTTCATCCTCTGCCAAATTGGCCACCCTTGCGAACCAGGAGGTTAAAGGGGCTGTCTCTCCAAGTTGGGAGATTGATAGTAAAGCAGTTGGAAAGACAAACCGGAACACCAGGAGAGGGACTCTTCGTTGAGTTTTAGAAACCTTTCGTATTCACAGTGTGTCCATTCTCTAGGTTTCCCGTACATGGTATAGCTGTCGTAATATTCCCTTCAACCTGGAGAGTTGGGACCCATGGAATGGGTGCCATGCATTATTGCTTTAAAGGGTCTGCATTTGCTCACCCAATCTCACCAATCCTCTCAGTCCCACGCGTCCAGCCTCATGCCACATCCAGCTGTCATTGTAGATAGGGTCATTCCAGGTTGCATCAGAGACCCTGAAGGAATTGTAAAGAATTTCCCTGTTTCTTTGTTTTGTTTTTGAAATTCCTTTTTATAGTGGGTTTGAGCTGATTCTCGCTGCCATGTTTATGCCAGTCTAGACACACTTGATTCCCTTATGGAGACATATCAATACATAGGTTTTAAGATTCTTACTAGTCAGATCTATTCCTCTGCGGGAAATATGGGGTTTTGAGTCCCTTTCACTGAGGAAGGTGTAGGTCTTGTCTATTCCATAGTTGGATTTTGGAACGGTACCTGTGCTTATATCAAACTCTGGTTTGATGCATCCCCCACCTCTCCTTCCCCCTTTAGCAGGCATAAGAGTGTTCTCTAAATGTGAGACTCTGTTCTCTTTCCTAACTCTGTTCATGTGTAGCCATGTTTACAGGATCTTCCTAAGTGATATCTTATGCTAAGTTTCTTTTTCTGTGTGACTTATTTCACTTAGAATCATCGTACCTGAATCCACTCATTTTGCTGCTACTGGTCTTATGACATTGATTTCACGGCTGAGGGATATTCCATCGTACGTAAGTTCCACAATTTTTTGAACCATTTTTATATTTCCTGGGATATTTAAGGTGTACCCAAGTTGAGGTTCTTGTAAGCAGTGCAGCCCTCAATTTGGGGGTGGCTCTGTCTTATTGATTTTCAGTTTTCCCAAGGTATATTCCCTAGACTGGAAGTGCCCTTGGCTCTGTAGCTCTGTTGTTTACTTGTTTTAGGGAACACAATGCACTCCTCCAGTGAGGCAGTTGGCAACTTACATCCCGCCCATCAGCATAACAAGGCTCCCTGTTCTCCAGGGCCTGTCTTGCCTTTCTGGTTTGTACACATTTTGTGGATGTCCCTTTTGACCGGTGGGAAGTGATACTTCTTTGTAGTGCAGATTCGCATTGCCCGCTTGCTTGCTTGGCCAAAAAGGGCGTATGCGTTTTCTCCTGAATATATTCAGGAGAAAACGCATACGCCCTATTTGGCCAAGTGCATCATTGTCGAAGTTGTGCCCCTCTTCCTGTGCTTTACGGGCGATTCCAACGTACCTCTTGAAATCTGTTTCCTGCTTTTCTGCGTCGCTTTCAAGTCCGCCTCGTTGCCTTCCCTCAACAGATTTTTGGACGAGAGTGGCCTTTATTACTCTGCCAGTTTGTGAGTTGCTCTGCCCTGAGCTCCATTTTTCAACTCGTTTTTTTGTGAGCTGAACGCAAGTCCAAAGTTTGGTTCAGGACCTATACTGGTTCCGGGTGGGTGGCTGAGACTTTGGTTCATTCTTCTTCCTGCCGGGAAAGTAGAGTGACATGTACCCATCCAAATGCCTAACAGCTACTCTCTCATTGGTTCTCCCTCTTCCCTTTCATCCTCTGCCAAATTGGCAACCTGTGAGAACCAGGAGGTTAAAGGGGCTGTCTCTCCAAGTTGGGAGATTGATAGTAATGCAGTTGGAATGTCAAACCGGAGCACCAGGAGAGGGACTATTCCTTGAGTTTTAGAAACCTTTCGTTTTCACAGTGTGTCCATTCCCTAGGTTTCCCATACATGGTATAGCTGTCGTAATATTCCCTTCAATCTGGAGAGTTGGGACGCATGGAATGGGTGCCATGCATTTTTGCTTTACAGGGTCTGCATTTGTTCACCCAATCTCACCAATCCTCTCAGTCCCAAGTGTCTAGCCTCATGCCACATCCAGCTGTCACTGTAGATAAGGTCATTCCAGGTTGCATCAGAGACCTTGAAGGAATTGTAAAGAATTTCCCTGTTTCTTTGTTTTGTTTTTGAAATTCCTTTTTATAGTGGGTTTGAGCTGATTCTCGCTGCCATGTTTATGCCAGTCTAGGCACACTTGATTCCTTTACGGAGACATATCAATACATAGGTTTTAAGATTCTTACTAGTCAGATCTATTCCTCTGCAGGAAATATGGGGTTTTGAGTCCCTTTCACTGAGGAAGGTGTAGGTCTTGTCTATTCCATAGTTGGTTTTTGGAACGGTACCTTTGCTTATATCAAACTCTGGTTTGATGCATCCCCCCACCTCTCCTTCCCCCTTTAGCAGGCATAAGAGTGTTGTCTAAATGTGAGACTCTGTTCTCTTTCCTAACTCTGTTCATGTGTAGCCATGTTTACAGGATCTTCCTAAGTGATATCTTCTGCTAAGTTTCTTTTTCTGTGTGACTTATTTCACTTAGAATCATCGTACCTGAATCCACTCATTTTGCTGCTACTGGTCTTATGACATTGATTTCACGGCTGAGGGATATTCCATCGTACGTAAGTTACACAATTTTTTGAACCATTTTTATATTTCCTGGGATATTTAAGGTGTACCCAAGTTGAGGTTCTTGTATGCAGTGCAGCCCTCAATTTGGGGGTGGCTCTGTCTTATTGATTTTCAGTTTTCCCAAGGTATATTCCCTAGACTGGAAGTGCCCTTGGCTCTGTAGCTCTGTTTTTTACTTCTTTTAGGGAACACAATGCACTCCTCCAGTGAGGCAGTTGGCAACTTACATCCCGCCTATCAGCATAACAAGGCTCCCTGTTCTCCAGGGCCTGTCTTGCCTTTCTGGTTTGTACCCATGTTGTGGATGTCCCTTTTGACCGGTGGGAAGTGATACTTCTTTGTAGTGCAGATTCGCATTGCCCGCTTGCTTGCTTGGCCAGAAACGGCGTATGCGTTTTCTCCTGAATATATTCAGGAGAAAACGCATATGCCCTTTTTGGCCAAGTGCATCATTGTCGAAGTTGTGCCCCTCTTCCTGTGCTTTACGGGCGATCCCAACGTACCTCTTGAAATCTGTTTCCTGCTTTTCTGCGTCGCTTTCAAGTCCGCCTGTTTGCCTTCCCTCAACAGATTTTTGGACGAGAGTTGGCCTTTATTACTCTGCCAGTTTGTGAGTTGCTGTGCCCCTGAGCTCCATTTTTCAACTCGTTTTTTTGTGAGCTGAACGCAAGTCCAAAATTTTGGTTCAGGAACTATACTGGTTCCCGGTGGGTGGCTGAGACTTTGGTTCATTCTTCTTCCTGCCGGGAAATTAGAGTGACATGTACCCATCCAAATGCCTAACAGCTACTCTCTCATTGGTTCTCCCTCTTCCCTTTCATCCTCTGCCAAATTGGCCACCCTTGCGAACCAGGAGGTTAAAGGGGCTGTCTCTCCAAGTTGGGAGATTGATAGTAAAGCAGTTGGAAAGACAAACCGGAACACCAGGAGAGGGACTCTTCGTTGAGTTTTAGAAACCTTTCGTATTCACAGTGTGTCCATTCTCTAGGTTTCCCGTACATGGTATAGCTGTCGTAATATTCCCTTCAACCTGGAGAGTTGGGACCCATGGAATGGGTGCCATGCATTATTGCTTTAAAGGGTCTGCATTTGCTCACCCAATCTCACCAATCCTCTCAGTCCCACGCGTCCAGCCTCATGCCACATCCAGCTGTCATTGTAGATAGGGTCATTCCAGGTTGCATCAGAGACCCTGAAGGAATTTTAAAGAATTTCCCTGTTTCTTTGTTTTGTTTTTGAAATTCCTTTTTATAGTGGGTTTGAGCTGATTCTCGCTGCCATGTTTATGCCAGTCTAGACACACTTGATTCCCTTATGGAGACATATCAATACATAGGTTTTAAGATTCTTACTAGTCAGATCTATTCCTCTGCGGGAAATATGGGGTTTTGAGTCCCTTTCACTGAGGAAGGTGTAGGTCTTGTCTATTCCATAGTTGGATTTTGGAACGGTACCTGTGCTTATATCAAACTCTGGTTTGATGCATCCCCCACCTCTCCTTCCCCCTTTAGCAGGCATAAGAGTGTTCTCTAAATGTGAGACTCTGTTCTCTTTCCTAACTCTGTTCATGTGTAGCCATGTTTACAGGATCTTCCTAAGTGATATCTTATGCTAAGTTTCTTTTTCTGTGTGACTTATTTCACTTAGAATCATCGTACCTGAATCCACTCATTTTGCTGCTACTGGTCTTATGACATTGATTTCACGGCTGAGGGATATTCCATCGTACGTACGTTCCACAATTTTTTGAACCATTTTTATATTTCCTGGGATATTTAAGGTGTACCCAAGTTGAGGTTCTTGTAAGCAGTGCAGCCCTCAATTTGGGGGTGGCTCTGTCTTATTGATTTTCAGTTTTCCCAAGGTATATTCCCTAGACTGGAAGTGCCCTTGGCTCTGTAGCTCTGTTGTTTACTTGTTTTAGGGAACACAATGCACTCCTCCAGTGAGGCAGTTGGCAACTTACATCCCGGCCATCAGCATAACAAGGCTCCCTGTTCTCCAGGGCCTGTCTTGCCTTTCTGGTTTGTACACATTTTGTGGATGTCCCTTTTGACCGGTGGGAAGTGATACTTCTTTGTAGTGCAGATTTGCATTGCCCGCTTGCTTGCTTGGCCAAAAAGGGTGTATGCGTTTTCTCCTGAATATATTCAGGAGAAAACGCATACGCCCTATTTGGCCAAGTGCATCATTGTCGAAGTTGTGCCCCTCTTCCTGTGCTTTACGGGCGATTCCAACGTACCTCTTGAAATCTGTTTCCTGCTTTTCTGCGTCGCTTTCAAGTCCGCCTCGTTGCCTTCCCTCAACAGATTTTTGGACGAGAGTGGCCTTTATTACTCTGCCAGTTTGTTAGTTGCTCTGCCCTGAGCTCCATTTTTCAACTCGTTTTTTTGTGAGCTGAACGCAAGTCCAAAGTTTGGTTCAGGACCTATACTGGTTCCCGGTGGGTGGCTGAGACTTTGGTTCATTCTTCTTCCTGCCGGGAAAGTAGAGTGACATGTACCCATCCAAATGCCTAACAGCTACTCTCTCATTGGTTCTCCCTCTTCCCTTTCATCCTCTGCCAAATTGGCAACCTGTGCGAACCAGGAGGTTAAAGGGGCTGTCTCTCCAAGTTGGGAGATTGATAGTAATGCAGTTGGAATGTCAAACCGGAGCACCAGGAGAGGGACTATTCCTTGAGTTTTAGAAACCTTTCGTATTCACAGTGTGTCCATTCCCTAGGTTTCCCATACATGGTATAGCTGTCGTAATATTGCCTTCAATCTGGACAGTTGGGACGCATGGAATGGGTGCCATGCATTATTGCTTTAAAGGGTCTGCATTTGTTCACCCAATCTCACCAATCCTCTCAGTCCCAAGTGTCCAGCCTCATGCCACATCCAGCTGTCACTGTAGATAGGGTCATTCCAGGTTGCATCAGAGACCCTGAAGGAATTGTAAAGAATTTCCCTGTTTCTTTGTTTTGTTTTTGAAATTCCTTTTTATAGTGGGTTTGAGCTGATTCTCGCTGCCATGTTTATGCCAGTCTAGACACACTTGATTCCCTTATGGAGACATATCAATACATAGGTTTTAAGATTCTTACTAGTCAGATCTATTCCTCTGCGGGAAATATGGGGTTTTGAGTCCCTTTCACTGAGGAAGGTGTAGGTCTTGTCTATTCCATAGTTGGATTTTGGAACGGTACCTGTGCTTATATCAAACTCTGGTTTGATGCATCCCCCCACCTCTCCTTCCCCCTTTAGCAGGCATAAGAGTGTTCTCTAAATGTGAGACTCTGTTCTCTTTCCTAACTCTGTTCATGTGTAGCCATGTTTACAGGATCTTCCTAAGTGATATCTTCTGCTAAGTTTCTTTTTCTGTGTGACTTATTTCACTTAGAATCATCGTACCTGAATCCACTCATTTTGCTGCTACTGGTCTTATGACATTGATTTCACGGCTGAGGGATATTCCATCGTACGTACGTTCCACAATTTTTTGAACCATTTTTATATTTCCTGGGATATTTAAGGTGTACCCAAGTTGAGGTTCTTGTAAGCAGTGCAGCCCTCAATTTGGGGGTGGCTCTGTCTTATTGATTTTCAGTTTTCCCAAGGTATATTCCCTAGACTGGAAGTGCCCTTGGCTCTGTAGCTCTGTTTTTTACTTCTTTTAGGGAACACAATGCACTCCTCCAGTGAGGCAGTTGGCAACTTACATCCCGCCTATCAGCATAACAAGGCTCCCTGTTCTCCAGGGCCTGTCTTGCCTTTCTGGTTTGTACACATGTTGTGGATGTCCCTTTTGACCGGTGGGAAGTGATACTTCTTTGTAGTGCAGATTCGCATTGCCCGCTTGCTTGCTTGGCCAGAAACGGCGTATGCGTTTTCTCCTGAATATATTCAGGAGAAAACGCATATGCCCTTTTTGGCCAAGTGCATCATTGTCGAAGTTGTGCCCCTCTTCCTGTGCTTTACGGGCGATCTCAACGTACCTCTTGAAATCTGTTTCCTGCTTTTCTGCCTCGCTTTCAAGTCCGCCTGTTTGCCTTCCCTCAACAGATTTTTGGACGAGAGTTGGCCTTTATTACTCTGCCAGTTTGTGAGTTGCTGTGCCCCTGAGCTCCATTTTTCAACTCGTTTTTTTGTGAGCTGAACGCAAGTCCAAAATTTTGGTTCAGGAACTATACTGGTTCCCGGTGGGTGGCTGAGACTTTGGTTCATTCTTCTTCCTGCCGGGAAATTAGAGTGACATGTACCCATCCAAATGCCTAACAGCTACTCTCTCATTGGTTCTCCCTCTTCCCTTTCATCCTCTGCCAAATTGGCCACCCTTGCGAACCAGGAGGTTAAAGGGGCTGTCTCTCCAAGTTGGGAGATTTATAGTAAAGCAGTTGGAAAGACAAACCGGAACACCAGGAGAGGGACTCTTCGTTGAGTTTTAGAAACCTTTCGTATTCACAGTGTGTCCATTCTCTAGGTTTCCCGTACATGGTATAGCTGTCGTAATATTCCCTTCAACCTGGAGAGTTGGGACCCATGGAATGGGTGCCATGCATTATTGCTTTAAAGGGTCTGCATTTGCTCACCCAATCTCACCAATCCTCTCAGTCCCACGCGTCCAGCCTCATGCCACATCCAGCTGTCATTGTAGATAGGGTCATTCCAGGTTGCATCAGAGACCCTGAAGGAATTGTAAAGAATTTCCCTGTTTCTTTGTTTTGTTTTTGAAATTCCTTTTTAGAGTGGGTTTGAGCTGATTCTCGCTGCCATGTTTATGCCAGTCTAGACACACTTGATTCCCTTATGGAGACATATCAATACATAGGTTTTAAGATTCTTACTAGTCAGATCTATTCCTCTGCGGGAAATATGGGGTTTTGAGTCCCTTTCACTGAGGAAGGTGTAGGTCTTGTCTATTCCATAGTTGGATTTTGGAACGGTACCTGTGCTTATATCAAACTCTGGTTTGATGCATCCCCCACCTCTCCTTCCCCCTTTAGCAGGCATAAGAGTGTTCTCTAAATGTGAGACTCTGTTCTCTTTCCTAACTCTGTTCATGTGTAGCCATGTTTACAGGATCTTCCTAAGTGATATCTTCTGCTAAGTTTCTTTTTCTGTGTGACTTATTTCACTTAGAATCATCGTACCTGAATCCACTCATTTTGCTGCTACTGGTCTTATGACATTGATTTCACGGCTGAGGGATATTCCATCGTACGTACGTTCCACAATTTTTTGAACCATTTTTATATTTCCTGGGATATTTAAGGTGTACCCAAGTTGAGGTTCTTGTAAGCAGTGCAGCCCTCAATTTGGGGGTGGCTCTGTCTTATTGATTTTCAGTTTTCCCAAGGTATATTCCCTAGACTGGAAGTGCCCTTGGCTCTGTAGCTCTGTTGTTTACTTGTTTTAGGGAACACAATGCACTCCTCCAGTGAGGCAGTTGGCAACTTACATCCCGCCCATCAGCATAACAAGGCTCCCTGTTCTCCAGGGCCTGTCTTGCCTTTCTGGTTTGTACACATTTTGTGGATGTCCCTTTTGACCGGTGGGAAATGATACTTCTTTGTAGTGCAGATTTGCATTGCCCGCTTGCTTGCTTGGCCAAAAAGGGTGTATGCGTTTTCTCCTGAATATATTCAGGAGAAAACGCATACGCCCTATTTGGCCAAGTGCATCATTGTCGAAGTTGTGCCCCTCTTCCTGTGCTTTACGGGCGATTCCAACGTACCTCTTGAAATCTGTTTCCTGCTTTTCTGCGTCGCTTTCAAGTCCGCCTCGTTGCCTTCCCTCAACAGATTTTTGGACGAGAGTGGCCTTTATTACTCTGCCAGTTTGTGAGTTGCTCTGCCTTGAGCTCCATTTTTCAACTCGTTTTTTTGTGAGCTGAACGCAAGTCCAAAGTTTGGTTCAGGACCTATACTGGTTCCCGGTGGGTGGCTGAGACTTTGGTTCATTCTTCTTCCTGCCGGGAAAGTAGAGTGACATGTACCCATCCAAATGCCTAACAGCTACTCTCTCATTGGTTCTCCCTATTCCCTTTCATCCTCTGCCAAATTGGCAACCCGTGCGAACCAGGAGGTTAAAGGGGCTGTCTCTCCAAGTTGGGAGATTGATAGTAATGCAGTTGGAATGTCAAACCGGAGCACCAGGAGAGGGACTATTCCTTGAGTTTTAGAAACCTTTCGTATTCACAGTGTGTCCATTCCCTAGGTTTCCCATACATGGTATAGCTGTCGTAATATTCCCTTCAATCTGGACAGTTGGGACGCATGGAATGGGTGCCATGCATTTTTGCTTTACAGGGTCTGCATTTGTTCACCCAATCTCACCAATCCTCTCAGTCCCAAGTGTCTAGCCTCATGCCACATCCAGCTGTCACTGTAGATAAGGTCATTCCAGGTTGCATCAGAGACCTTGAAGGAATTGTAAAGAATTTCCCTGTTTCTTTGTTTTGTTTTTGAAATTCCTTTTTATAGTGGGTTTGAGCTGATTCTCGCTGCCATGTTTATGCCAGTCTAGGCACACTTGATTCCTTTACGGAGACATATCAATACATAGGTTTTAAGATTCTTACTAGTCAGATCTATTCCTCTGCAGGAAATATGGGGTTTTGAGTCCCTTTCACTGAGGAAGGTGTAGGTCTTGTCTATTCCATAGTTGGTTTTTGGAACGGTACCTTTGCTTATATCAAACTCTGGTTTGATGCATCCCCCCACCTCTCCTTCCCCCTTTAGCAGGCATAAGAGTGTTGTCTAAATGTGAGACTCTGTTCTCTTTCCTAACTCTGTTCATGTGTAGCCATGTTTACAGGATCTTCCTAAGTGATATCTTCTGCTAAGTTTCTTTTTCTGTGTGACTTATTTCACTTAGAATCATCGTACCTGAATCCACTCATTTTGCTGCTACTGGTCTTATGACATTGATTTCACGGCTGAGGGATATTCCATCGTACGTAAGTTACACAATTTTTTGAACCATTTTTATATTTCCTGGGATATTTAAGGTGTACCCAAGTTGAGGTTCTTGTATGCAGTGCAGCCCTCAATTTGGGGGTGGCTCTGTCTTATTGATTTTCAGTTTTCCCAAGGTATATTCCCTAGACTGGAAGTGCCCTTGGCTCTGTAGCTCTGTTTTTTACTTCTTTTAGGGAACACAATGCACTCCTCCAGTGAGGCAGTTGGCAACTTACATCCCGCCTATCAGCATAACAAGGCTCCCTGTTCTCCAGGGCCTGTCTTGCCTTTCTGGTTTGTACCCATGTTGTGGATGTCCCTTTTGACCGGTGGGAAGTGATACTTCTTTGTAGTGCAGATTCGCATTGCCCGCTTGCTTGCTTGGCCAGAAACGGCGTATGCGTTTTCTCCTGAATATATTCAGGAGAAAACGCATATGCCCTTTTTGGCCAAGTGCATCATTGTCGAAGTTGTGCCCCTCTTCCTGTGCTTTACGGGCGATCCCAACGTACCTCTTGAAATCTGTTTCCTGCTTTTCTGCGTCGCTTTCAAGTCCGCCTGTTTGCCTTCCCTCAACAGATTTTTGGACGAGAGTTGGCCTTTATTACTCTGCCAGTTTGTGAGTTGCTGTGCCCCTGAGCTCCATTTTTCAACTCGTTTTTTTGTGAGCTGAACGCAAGTCCAAAATTTTGGTTCAGGAACTATACTGGTTCCCGGTGGGTGGCTGAGACTTTGGTTCATTCTTCTTCCTGCCGGGAAATTAGAGTGACATGTACCCATCCAAATGCCTAACAGCTACTCTCTCATTGGTTCTCCCTCTTCCCTTTCATCCTCTGCCAAATTGGCCACCCTTGCGAACCAGGAGGTTAAAGGGGCTGTCTCTCCAAGTTGGGAGATTGATAGTAAAGCAGTTGGAAAGACAAACCGGAACACCAGGAGAGGGACTCTTCGTTGAGTTTTAGAAACCTTTCGTATTCACAGTGTGTCCATTCTCTAGGTTTCCCGTACATGGTATAGCTGTCGTAATATTCCCTTCAACCTGGAGAGTTGGGACCCATGGAATGGGTGCCATGCATTATTGCTTTAAAGGGTCTGCATTTGCTCACCCAATCTCACCAATCCTCTCAGTCCCACGCGTCCAGCCTCATGCCACATCCAGCTGTCATTGTAGATAGGGTCATTCCAGGTTGCATCAGAGACCCTGAAGGAATTGTAAAGAATTTCCCTGTTTCTTTGTTTTGTTTTTGAAATTCCTTTTTATAGTGGGTTTGAGCTGATTCTCGCTGCCATGTTTATGCCAGTCTAGACACACTTGATTCCCTTATGGAGACATATCAATACATAGGTTTTAAGATTCTTACTAGTCAGATCTATTCCTCTGCGGGAAATATGGGGTTTTGAGTCCCTTTCACTGAGGAAGGTGTAGGTCTTGTCTATTCCATAGTTGGATTTTGGAACGGTACCTGTGCTTATATCAAACTCTGGTTTGATGCATCCCCCACCTCTCCTTCCCCCTTTAGCAGGCATAAGAGTGTTCTCTAAATGTGAGACTCTGTTCTCTTTCCTAACTCTGTTCATGTGTAGCCATGTTTACAGGATCTTCCTAAGTGATATCTTATGCTAAGTTTCTTTTTCTGTGTGACTTATTTCACTTAGAATCATCGTACCTGAATCCACTCATTTTGCTGCTACTGGTCTTATGACATTGATTTCACGGCTGAGGGATATTCCATCGTACGTACGTTCCACAATTTTTTGAACCATTTTTATATTTCCTGGGATATTTAAGGTGTACCCAAGTTGAGGTTCTTGTAAGCAGTGCAGCCCTCAATTTGGGGGTGGCTCTGTCTTATTGATTTTCAGTTTTCCCAAGGTATATTCCCTAGACTGGAAGTGCCCTTGGCTCTGTAGCTCTGTTGTTTACTTGTTTTAGGGAACACAATGCACTCCTCCAGTGAGGCAGTTGGCAACTTACATCCCGGCCATCAGCATAACAAGGCTCCCTGTTCTCCAGGGCCTGTCTTGCCTTTCTGGTTTGTACACATTTTGTGGATGTCCCTTTTGACCGGTGGGAAGTGATACTTCTTTGTAGTGCAGATTTGCATTGCCCGCTTGCTTGCTTGGCCAAAAAGGGTGTATGCGTTTTCTCCTGAATATATTCAGGAGAAAACGCATACGCCCTATTTGGCCAAGTGCATCATTGTCGAAGTTGTGCCCCTCTTCCTGTGCTTTACGGGCGATTCCAACGTACCTCTTGAAATCTGTTTCCTGCTTTTCTGCGTCGCTTTCAAGTCCGCCTCGTTGCCTTCCCTCAACAGATTTTTGGACGAGAGTGGCCTTTATTACTCTGCCAGTTTGTTAGTTGCTCTGCCCTGAGCTCCATTTTTCAACTCGTTTTTTTGTGAGCTGAACGCAAGTCCAAAGTTTGGTTCAGGACCTATACTGGTTCCCGGTGGGTGGCTGAGACTTTGGTTCATTCTTCTTCCTGCCGGGAAAGTAGAGTGACATGTACCCATCCAAATGCCTAACAGCTACTCTCTCATTGGTTCTCCCTCTTCCCTTTCATCCTCTGCCAAATTGGCAACCTGTGCGAACCAGGAGGTTAAAGGGGCTGTCTCTCCAAGTTGGGAGATTGATAGTAATGCAGTTGGAATGTCAAACCGGAGCACCAGGAGAGGGACTATTCCTTGAGTTTTAGAAACCTTTCGTATTCACAGTGTGTCCATTCCCTAGGTTTCCCATACATGGTATAGCTGTCGTAATATTGCCTTCAATCTGGACAGTTGGGACGCATGGAATGGGTGCCATGCATTATTGCTTTAAAGGGTCTGCATTTGTTCACCCAATCTCACCAATCCTCTCAGTCCCAAGTGTCCAGCCTCATGCCACATCCAGCTGTCACTGTAGATAGGGTCATTCCAGGTTGCATCAGAGACCCTGAAGGAATTGTAAAGAATTTCCCTGTTTCTTTGTTTTGTTTTTGAAATTCCTTTTTATAGTGGGTTTGAGCTGATTCTCGCTGCCATGTTTATGCCAGTCTAGACACACTTGATTCCCTTATGGAGACATATCAATACATAGGTTTTAAGATTCTTACTAGTCAGATCTATTCCTCTGCGGGAAATATGGGGTTTTGAGTCCCTTTCACTGAGGAAGGTGTAGGTCTTGTCTATTCCATAGTTGGATTTTGGAACGGTACCTGTGCTTATATCAAACTCTGGTTTGATGCATCCCCCCACCTCTCCTTCCCCCTTTAGCAGGCATAAGAGTGTTCTCTAAATGTGAGACTCTGTTCTCTTTCCTAACTCTGTTCATGTGTAGCCATGTTTACAGGATCTTCCTAAGTGATATCTTCTGCTAAGTTTCTTTTTCTGTGTGACTTATTTCACTTAGAATCATCGTACCTGAATCCACTCATTTTGCTGCTACTGGTCTTATGACATTGATTTCACGGCTGAGGGATATTCCATCGTACGTACGTTCCACAATTTTTTGAACCATTTTTATATTTCCTGGGATATTTAAGGTGTACCCAAGTTGAGGTTCTTGTAAGCAGTGCAGCCCTCAATTTGGGGGTGGCTCTGTCTTATTGATTTTCAGTTTTCCCAAGGTATATTCCCTAGACTGGAAGTGCCCTTGGCTCTGTAGCTCTGTTTTTTACTTCTTTTAGGGAACACAATGCACTCCTCCAGTGAGGCAGTTGGCAACTTACATCCCGCCTATCAGCATAACAAGGCTCCCTGTTCTCCAGGGCCTGTCTTGCCTTTCTGGTTTGTACACATGTTGTGGATGTCCCTTTTGACCGGTGGGAAGTGATACTTCTTTGTAGTGCAGATTCGCATTGCCCGCTTGCTTGCTTGGCCAGAAACGGCGTATGCGTTTTCTCCTGAATATATTCAGGAGAAAACGCATATGCCCTTTTTGGCCAAGTGCATCATTGTCGAAGTTGTGCCCCTCTTCCTGTGCTTTACGGGCGATCTCAACGTACCTCTTGAAATCTGTTTCCTGCTTTTCTGCCTCGCTTTCAAGTCCGCCTGTTTGCCTTCCCTCAACAGATTTTTGGACGAGAGTTGGCCTTTATTACTCTGCCAGTTTGTGAGTTGCTGTGCCCCTGAGCTCCATTTTTCAACTCGTTTTTTTGTGAGCTGAACGCAAGTCCAAAATTTTGGTTCAGGAACTATACTGGTTCCCGGTGGGTGGCTGAGACTTTGGTTCATTCTTCTTCCTGCCGGGAAATTAGAGTGACATGTACCCATCCAAATGCCTAACAGCTACTCTCTCATTGGTTCTCCCTCTTCCCTTTCATCCTCTGCCAAATTGGCCACCCTTGCGAACCAGGAGGTTAAAGGGGCTGTCTCTCCAAGTTGGGAGATTTATAGTAAAGCAGTTGGAAAGACAAACCGGAACACCAGGAGAGGGACTCTTCGTTGAGTTTTAGAAACCTTTCGTATTCACAGTGTGTCCATTCTCTAGGTTTCCCGTACATGGTATAGCTGTCGTAATATTCCCTTCAACCTGGAGAGTTGGGACCCATGGAATGGGTGCCATGCATTATTGCTTTAAAGGGTCTGCATTTGCTCACCCAATCTCACCAATCCTCTCAGTCCCACGCGTCCAGCCTCATGCCACATCCAGCTGTCATTGTAGATAGGGTCATTCCAGGTTGCATCAGAGACCCTGAAGGAATTGTAAAGAATTTCCCTGTTTCTTTGTTTTGTTTTTGAAATTCCTTTTTAGAGTGGGTTTGAGCTGATTCTCGCTGCCATGTTTATGCCAGTCTAGACACACTTGATTCCCTTATGGAGACATATCAATACATAGGTTTTAAGATTCTTACTAGTCAGATCTATTCCTCTGCGGGAAATATGGGGTTTTGAGTCCCTTTCACTGAGGAAGGTGTAGGTCTTGTCTATTCCATAGTTGGATTTTGGAACGGTACCTGTGCTTATATCAAACTCTGGTTTGATGCATCCCCCACCTCTCCTTCCCCCTTTAGCAGGCATAAGAGTGTTCTCTAAATGTGAGACTCTGTTCTCTTTCCTAACTCTGTTCATGTGTAGCCATGTTTACAGGATCTTCCTAAGTGATATCTTCTGCTAAGTTTCTTTTTCTGTGTGACTTATTTCACTTAGAATCATCGTACCTGAATCCACTCATTTTGCTGCTACTGGTCTTATGACATTGATTTCACGGCTGAGGGATATTCCATCGTACGTACGTTCCACAATTTTTTGAACCATTTTTATATTTCCTGGGATATTTAAGGTGTACCCAAGTTGAGGTTCTTGTAAGCAGTGCAGCCCTCAATTTGGGGGTGGCTCTGTCTTATTGATTTTCAGTTTTCCCAAGGTATATTCCCTAGACTGGAAGTGCCCTTGGCTCTGTAGCTCTGTTGTTTACTTGTTTTAGGGAACACAATGCACTCCTCCAGTGAGGCAGTTGGCAACTTACATCCCGGCCATCAGCATAACAAGGCTCCCTGTTCTCCAGGGCCTGTCTTGCCTTTCTGGTTTGTACACATTTTGTGGATGTCCCTTTTGACCGGTGGGAAGTGATACTTCTTTGTAGTGCAGATTTGCATTGCCCGCTTGCTTGCTTGGCCAAAAAGGGTGTATGCGTTTTCTCCTGAATATATTCAGGAGAAAACGCATACGCCCTATTTGGCCAAGTGCATCATTGTCGAAGTTGTGCCCCTCTTCCTGTGCTTTACGGGCGATTCCAACGTACCTCTTGAAATCTGTTTCCTGCTTTTCTGCGTCGCTTTCAAGTCCGCCTCGTTGCCTTCCCTCAACAGATTTTTGGACGAGAGTGGCCTTTATTACTCTGCCAGTTTGTTAGTTGCTCTGCCCTGAGCTCCATTTTTCAACTCGTTTTTTTGTGAGCTGAACGCAAGTCCAAAGTTTGGTTCAGGACCTATACTGGTTCCCGGTGGGTGGCTGAGACTTTGGTTCATTCTTCTTCCTGCCGGGAAAGTAGAGTGACATGTACCCATCCAAATGCCTAACAGCTACTCTCTCATTGGTTCTCCCTCTTCCCTTTCATCCTCTGCCAAATTGGCAACCTGTGCGAACCAGGAGGTTAAAGGGGCTGTCTCTCCAAGTTGGGAGATTGATAGTAATGCAGTTGGAATGTCAAACCGGAGCACCAGGAGAGGGACTATTCCTTGAGTTTTAGAAACCTTTCGTATTCACAGTGTGTCCATTCCCTAGGTTTCCCATACATGGTATAGCTGTCGTAATATTGCCTTCAATCTGGACAGTTGGGACGCATGGAATGGGTGCCATGCATTATTGCTTTAAAGGGTCTGCATTTGTTCACCCAATCTCACCAATCCTCTCAGTCCCAAGTGTCCAGCCTCATGCCACATCCAGCTGTCACTGTAGATAGGGTCATTCCAGGTTGCATCAGAGACCCTGAAGGAATTGTAAAGAATTTCCCTGTTTCTTTGTTTTGTTTTTGAAATTCCTTTTTATAGTGGGTTTGAGCTGATTCTCGCTGCCATGTTTATGCCAGTCTAGACACACTTGATTCCCTTATGGAGACATATCAATACATAGGTTTTAAGATTCTTACTAGTCAGATCTATTCCTCTGCGGGAAATATGGGGTTTTGAGTCCCTTTCACTGAGGAAGGTGTAGGTCTTGTCTATTCCATAGTTGGATTTTGGAACGGTACCTGTGCTTATATCAAACTCTGGTTTGATGCATCCCCCCACCTCTCCTTCCCCCTTTAGCAGGCATAAGAGTGTTCTCTAAATGTGAGACTCTGTTCTCTTTCCTAACTCTGTTCATGTGTAGCCATGTTTACAGGATCTTCCTAAGTGATATCTTCTGCTAAGTTTCTTTTTCTGTGTGACTTATTTCACTTAGAATCATCGTACCTGAATCCACTCATTTTGCTGCTACTGGTCTTATGACATTGATTTCACGGCTGAGGGATATTCCATCGTACGTACGTTCCACAATTTTTTGAACCATTTTTATATTTCCTGGGATATTTAAGGTGTACCCAAGTTGAGGTTCTTGTAAGCAGTGCAGCCCTCAATTTGGGGGTGGCTCTGTCTTATTGATTTTCAGTTTTCCCAAGGTATATTCCCTAGACTGGAAGTGCCCTTGGCTCTGTAGCTCTGTTTTTTACTTCTTTTAGGGAACACAATGCACTCCTCCAGTGAGGCAGTTGGCAACTTACATCCCGCCTATCAGCATAACAAGGCTCCCTGTTCTCCAGGGCCTGTCTTGCCTTTCTGGTTTGTACCCATGTTGTGGATGTCCCTTTTGACCGGTGGGAAGTGATACTTCTTTGTAGTGCAGATTCGCATTGCCCGCTTGCTTGCTTGGCCAGAAACGGCGTATGCGTTTTCTCCTGAATATATTCAGGAGAAAACGCATATGCCCTTTTTGGCCAAGTGCATCATTGTCGAAGTTGTGCCCCTCTTCCTGTGCTTTACGGGCGATCCCAACGTACCTCTTGAAATCTGTTTCCTGCTTTTCTGCGTCGCTTTCAAGTCCGCCTGTTTGCCTTCCCTCAACAGATTTTTGGACGAGAGTTGGCCTTTATTACTCTGCCAGTTTGTGAGTTGCTGTGCCCCTGAGCTCCATTTTTCAACTCGTTTTTTTGTGAGCTGAACGCAAGTCCAAAATTTTGGTTCAGGAACTATACTGGTTCCCGGTGGGTGGCTGAGACTTTGGTTCATTCTTCTTCCTGCCGGGAAATTAGAGTGACATGTACCCATCCAAATGCCTAACAGCTACTCTCTCATTGGTTCTCCCTCTTCCCTTTCATCCTCTGCCAAATTGGCCACCCTTGCGAACCAGGAGGTTAAAGGGGCTGTCTCTCCAAGTTGGGAGATTGATAGTAAAGCAGTTGGAAAGACAAACCGGAACACCAGGAGAGGGACTCTTCGTTGAGTTTTAGAAACCTTTCGTATTCACAGTGTGTCCATTCTCTAGGTTTCCCGTACATGGTATAGCTGTCGTAATATTCCCTTCAACCTGGAGAGTTGGGACCCATGGAATGGGTGCCATGCATTATTGCTTTAAAGGGTCTGCATTTGCTCACCCAATCTCACCAATCCTCTCAGTCCCACGCGTCCAGCCTCATGCCACATCCAGCTGTCATTGTAGATAGGGTCATTCCAGGTTGCATCAGAGACCCTGAAGGAATTGTAAAGAATTTCCCTGTTTCTTTGTTTTGTTTTTGAAATTCCTTTTTATAGTGGGTTTGAGCTGATTCTCGCTGCCATGTTTATGCCAGTCTAGACACACTTGATTCCCTTATGGAGACATATCAATACATAGGTTTTAAGATTCTTACTAGTCAGATCTATTCCTCTGCGGGAAATATGGGGTTTTGAGTCCCTTTCACTGAGGAAGGTGTAGGTCTTGTCTATTCCATAGTTGGATTTTGGAACGGTACCTGTGCTTATATCAAACTCTGGTTTGATGCATCCCCCACCTCTCCTTCCCCCTTTAGCAGGCATAAGAGTGTTCTCTAAATGTGAGACTCTGTTCTCTTTCCTAACTCTGTTCATGTGTAGCCATGTTTACAGGATCTTCCTAAGTGATATCTTATGCTAAGTTTCTTTTTCTGTGTGACTTATTTCACTTAGAATCATCGTACCTGAATCCACTCATTTTGCTGCTACTGGTCTTATGACATTGATTTCACGGCTGAGGGATATTCCATCGTACGTACGTTCCACAATTTTTTGAACCATTTTTATATTTCCTGGGATATTTAAGGTGTACCCAAGTTGAGGTTCTTGTAAGCAGTGCAGCCCTCAATTTGGGGGTGGCTCTGTCTTATTGATTTTCAGTTTTCCCAAGGTATATTCCCTAGACTGGAAGTGCCCTTGGCTCTGTAGCTCTGTTGTTTACTTGTTTTAGGGAACACAATGCACTCCTCCAGTGAGGCAGTTGGCAACTTACATCCCGGCCATCAGCATAACAAGGCTCCCTGTTCTCCAGGGCCTGTCTTGCCTTTCTGGTTTGTACACATTTTGTGGATGTCCCTTTTGACCGGTGGGAAGTGATACTTCTTTGTAGTGCAGATTTGCATTGCCCGCTTGCTTGCTTGGCCAAAAAGGGTGTATGCGTTTTCTCCTGAATATATTCAGGAGAAAACGCATACGCCCTATTTGGCCAAGTGCATCATTGTCGAAGTTGTGCCCCTCTTCCTGTGCTTTACGGGCGATTCCAACGTACCTCTTGAAATCTGTTTCCTGCTTTTCTGCGTCGCTTTCAAGTCCGCCTCGTTGCCTTCCCTCAACAGATTTTTGGACGAGAGTGGCCTTTATTACTCTGCCAGTTTGTTAGTTGCTCTGCCCTGAGCTCCATTTTTCAACTCGTTTTTTTGTGAGCTGAACGCAAGTCCAAAGTTTGGTTCAGGACCTATACTGGTTCCCGGTGGGTGGCTGAGACTTTGGTTCATTCTTCTTCCTGCCGGGAAAGTAGAGTGACATGTACCCATCCAAATGCCTAACAGCTACTCTCTCATTGGTTCTCCCTCTTCCCTTTCATCCTCTGCCAAATTGGCAACCTGTGCGAACCAGGAGGTTAAAGGGGCTGTCTCTCCAAGTTGGGAGATTGATAGTAATGCAGTTGGAATGTCAAACCGGAGCACCAGGAGAGGGACTATTCCTTGAGTTTTAGAAACCTTTCGTATTCACAGTGTGTCCATTCCCTAGGTTTCCCATACATGGTATAGCTGTCGTAATATTGCCTTCAATCTGGACAGTTGGGACGCATGGAATGGGTGCCATGCATTATTGCTTTAAAGGGTCTGCATTTGTTCACCCAATCTCACCAATCCTCTCAGTCCCAAGTGTCCAGCCTCATGCCACATCCAGCTGTCACTGTAGATAGGGTCATTCCAGGTTGCATCAGAGACCCTGAAGGAATTGTAAAGAATTTCCCTGTTTCTTTGTTTTGTTTTTGAAATTCCTTTTTATAGTGGGTTTGAGCTGATTCTCGCTGCCATGTTTATGCCAGTCTAGACACACTTGATTCCCTTATGGAGACATATCAATACATAGGTTTTAAGATTCTTACTAGTCAGATCTATTCCTCTGCGGGAAATATGGGGTTTTGAGTCCCTTTCACTGAGGAAGGTGTAGGTCTTGTCTATTCCATAGTTGGATTTTGGAACGGTACCTGTGCTTATATCAAACTCTGGTTTGATGCATCCCCCCACCTCTCCTTCCCCCTTTAGCAGGCATAAGAGTGTTCTCTAAATGTGAGACTCTGTTCTCTTTCCTAACTCTGTTCATGTGTAGCCATGTTTACAGGATCTTCCTAAGTGATATCTTCTGCTAAGTTTCTTTTTCTGTGTGACTTATTTCACTTAGAATCATCGTACCTGAATCCACTCATTTTGCTGCTACTGGTCTTATGACATTGATTTCACGGCTGAGGGATATTCCATCGTACGTACGTTCCACAATTTTTTGAACCATTTTTATATTTCCTGGGATATTTAAGGTGTACCCAAGTTGAGGTTCTTGTAAGCAGTGCAGCCCTCAATTTGGGGGTGGCTCTGTCTTATTGATTTTCAGTTTTCCCAAGGTATATTCCCTAGACTGGAAGTGCCCTTGGCTCTGTAGCTCTGTTTTTTACTTCTTTTAGGGAACACAATGCACTCCTCCAGTGAGGCAGTTGGCAACTTACATCCCGCCTATCAGCATAACAAGGCTCCCTGTTCTCCAGGGCCTGTCTTGCCTTTCTGGTTTGTACACATGTTGTGGATGTCCCTTTTGACCGGTGGGAAGTGATACTTCTTTGTAGTGCAGATTCGCATTGCCCGCTTGCTTGCTTGGCCAGAAACGGCGTATGCGTTTTCTCCTGAATATATTCAGGAGAAAACGCATATGCCCTTTTTGGCCAAGTGCATCATTGTCGAAGTTGTGCCCCTCTTCCTGTGCTTTACGGGCGATCTCAACGTACCTCTTGAAATCTGTTTCCTGCTTTTCTGCCTCGCTTTCAAGTCCGCCTGTTTGCCTTCCCTCAACAGATTTTTGGACGAGAGTTGGCCTTTATTACTCTGCCAGTTTGTGAGTTGCTGTGCCCCTGAGCTCCATTTTTCAACTCGTTTTTTTGTGAGCTGAACGCAAGTCCAAAATTTTGGTTCAGGAACTATACTGGTTCCCGGTGGGTGGCTGAGACTTTGGTTCATTCTTCTTCCTGCCGGGAAATTAGAGTGACATGTACCCATCCAAATGCCTAACAGCTACTCTCTCATTGGTTCTCCCTCTTCCCTTTCATCCTCTGCCAAATTGGCCACCCTTGCGAACCAGGAGGTTAAAGGGGCTGTCTCTCCAAGTTGGGAGATTTATAGTAAAGCAGTTGGAAAGACAAACCGGAACACCAGGAGAGGGACTCTTCGTTGAGTTTTAGAAACCTTTCGTATTCACAGTGTGTCCATTCTCTAGGTTTCCCGTACATGGTATAGCTGTCGTAATATTCCCTTCAACCTGGAGAGTTGGGACCCATGGAATGGGTGCCATGCATTATTGCTTTAAAGGGTCTGCATTTGCTCACCCAATCTCACCAATCCTCTCAGTCCCACGCGTCCAGCCTCATGCCACATCCAGCTGTCATTGTAGATAGGGTCATTCCAGGTTGCATCAGAGACCCTGAAGGAATTGTAAAGAATTTCCCTGTTTCTTTGTTTTGTTTTTGAAATTCCTTTTTAGAGTGGGTTTGAGCTGATTCTCGCTGCCATGTTTATGCCAGTCTAGACACACTTGATTCCCTTATGGAGACATATCAATACATAGGTTTTAAGATTCTTACTAGTCAGATCTATTCCTCTGCGGGAAATATGGGGTTTTGAGTCCCTTTCACTGAGGAAGGTGTAGGTCTTGTCTATTCCATAGTTGGATTTTGGAACGGTACCTGTGCTTATATCAAACTCTGGTTTGATGCATCCCCCACCTCTCCTTCCCCCTTTAGCAGGCATAAGAGTGTTCTCTAAATGTGAGACTCTGTTCTCTTTCCTAACTCTGTTCATGTGTAGCCATGTTTACAGGATCTTCCTAAGTGATATCTTCTGCTAAGTTTCTTTTTCTGTGTGACTTATTTCACTTAGAATCATCGTACCTGAATCCACTCATTTTGCTGCTACTGGTCTTATGACATTGATTTCACGGCTGAGGGATATTCCATCGTACGTACGTTCCACAATTTTTTGAACCATTTTTATATTTCCTGGGATATTTAAGGTGTACCCAAGTTGAGGTTCTTGTAAGCAGTGCAGCCCTCAATTTGGGGGTGGCTCTGTCTTATTGATTTTCAGTTTTCCCAAGGTATATTCCCTAGACTGGAAGTGCCCTTGGCTCTGTAGCTCTGTTGTTTACTTGTTTTAGGGAACACAATGCACTCCTCCAGTGAGGCAGTTGGCAACTTACATCCCGCCCATCAGCATAACAAGGCTCCCTGTTCTCCAGGGCCTGTCTTGCCTTTCTGGTTTGTACACATTTTGTGGATGTCCCTTTTGACCGGTGGGAAGTGATACTTCTTTGTAGTGCAGATTTGCATTGCCCGCTTGCTTGCTTGGCCAAAAAGGGTGTATGCGTTTTCTCCTGAATATATTCAGGAGAAAACGCATACGCCCTATTTGGCCAAGTGCATCATTGTCGAAGTTGTGCCCCTCTTCCTGTGCTTTACGGGCGATTCCAACGTACCTCTTGAAATCTGTTTCCTGCTTTTCTGCGTCGCTTTCAAGTCCGCCTCGTTGCCTTCCCTCAACAGATTTTTGGACGAGAGTGGCCTTTATTACTCTGCCAGTTTGTGAGTTGCTCTGCCTTGAGCTCCATTTTTCAACTCGTTTTTTTGTGAGCTGAACGCAAGTCCAAAGTTTGGTTCAGGACCTATACTGGTTCCCGGTGGGTGGCTGAGACTTTGGTTCATTCTTCTTCCTGCCGGGAAAGTAGAGTGACATGTACCCATCCAAATGCCTAACAGCTACTCTCTCATTGGTTCTCCCTCTTCCCTTTCATCCTCTGCCAAATTGGCAACCTGTGCGAACCAGGAGGTTAAAGGGGCTGTCTCTCCAAGTTGGGAGATTGATAGTAATGCAGTTGGAATGTCAAACCGGAGCACCAGGAGAGGGACTATTCCTTGAGTTTTAGAAACCTTTCGTATTCACAGTGTGTCCATTCCCTAGGTTTCCCATACATGGTATAGCTGTCGTAATATTCCCTTCAATCTGGACAGTTGGGACGCATGGAATGGGTGCCATGCATTATTGCTTTACAGGGTCTGCATTTGTTCACCCAATCTCACCAATCCTCTCAGTCCCAAGTGTCCAGCCTCATGCCACATCCAGCTGTCACTGTAGATAGGGTCATTCCAGGTTGCATCAGAGACCCTGAAGGAATTGTAAAGAATTTCCCTGTTTCTTTGTTTTGTTTTTGAAATTCCTTTTTAGAGTGGGTTTGAGCTGATTCTCGCTGCCATGTTTATGCCAGTCTAGACACACTTGATTCCCTTATGGAGACATATCAATACATAGGTTTTAAGATTCTTACTAGTCAGATCTATTCCTCTGCGGGAAATATGGGGTTTTGAGTCCCTTTCACTGAGGAAGGTGTAGGTCTTGTCTATTCCATAGTTGGATTTTGGAACGGTACCTGTGCTTATATCAAACTCTGGTTTGATGCATCCCCCCACCTCTCCTTCCCCCTTTAGCAGGCATAAGAGTGTTCTCTAAATGTGAGACTCTGTTCTCTTTCCTAACTCTGTTCATGTGTAGCCATGTTTACAGGATCTTCCTAAGTGATATCTTCTGCTAAGTTTCTTTTTCTGTGTGACTTATTTCACTTAGAATCATCGTACCTGAATCCACTCATTTTGCTGCTACTGGTCTTATGACATTGATTTCACGGCTGAGGGATATTCCATCGTACATACGTTCCACAATTTTTTGAACCATTTTTATATTTCCTGGGATATTTAAGGTGTACCCAAGTTGAGGTTCTTGTAAGCAGTGCAGCCCTCAATTTGGGGGTGGCTCTGTCTTATTGATTTTCAGTTTTCCCAAGGTATATTCCCTAGACTGGAAGTGCCCTTGGCTCTGTAGCTCTGTTTTTTACTTCTTTTAGGGAACACAATGCACTCCTCCAGTGAGGCAGTTGGCAACTTGCATCCCGCCTATCAGCATAACAAGGCTCCCTGTTCTCCAGGGCCTGTCTTGCCTTTCTGGTTTGTACACATGTTGTGGATGTCCCTTTTGACCGGTGGGAAGTGATACTTCTTTGTAGTGCAGATTCGCATTGCCCGCTTGCTTGCTTGGCCAGAAACGGCGTATGCGTTTTCTCCTGAATATATTCAGGAGAAAACGCATATGCCCTTTTTGGCCAAGTGCATCATTGTCGAAGTTGTGCCCCTCTTCCTGTGCTTTACGGGTGATCTCAACGTACCTCTTGAAATCTGTTTCCTGCTTTTCTGCCTCGCTTTCAAGTCCGCCTGTTTGCCTTCCCTCAACAGATTTTTGGACGAGAGTTGGCCTTTATTACTCTGCCAGTTTGTGAGTTGCTGTGCCCCTGAGGTCCATTTTTCAACTCGTTTTTTTGTGAGCTGAACGCAAGTCCAAAATTTTGGTTCAGGAACTATACTGGTTCCCGGTGGGTGGCTGAGACTTTGGTTCATTCTTCTTCCTGCCGGGAAATTAGAGTGACATGTACCCATCCAAATGCCTAACAGCTACTCTCTCATTGGTTCTCCCTCTTCCCTTTCATCCTCTGCCAAATTGGCCACCCTTGCGAACCAGGAGGTTAAAGGGGCTGTCTCTCCAAGTTGGGAGATTGATAGTAAAGCAGTTGGAAAGACAAACCGGAACACCAGGAGAGGGACTCTTCGTTGAGTTTTAGAAACCTTTCGTATTCACAGTGTGTCCATTCTCTAGGTTTCCCGTACATGGTATAGCTGTCGTAATATTCCCTTCAACCTGGAGAGTTGGGACCCATGGAATGGGTGCCATGCATTATTGCTTTAAAGGGTCTGCATTTGCTCACCCAATCTCACCAATCCTCTCAGTTCCACGCGTCCAGCCTCATGCCACATCCAGCTGTCATTGTAGATAGGGTCATTCCAGGTTGCCTCAGAGACCCTGAAGGAATTGTAAAGAATTTCCCTGTTTCTTTGTTTTGTTTTTGAAATTCCTTTTTATAGTGGGTTTGAGCTGATTCTCGCTGCCATGTTTATGCCAGTCTAGACACACTTGATTCCCTTATGGAGACATATCAATACATAGGTTTTAAGATTCTTACTAGTCAGATCTATTCCTCTGCGGGAAATATGGGGTTTTGAGTCCCTTTCACTGAGGAAGGTGTAGGTCTTGTCTATTCCATAGTTGGATTTTGGAACGGTACCTGTGCTTATATCAAACTCTGGTTTGATGCATCCCCCACCTCTCCTTCCCCCTTTAGCAGGCATAAGAGTGTTCTCTAAATGTGAGACTCTGTTCTCTTTCCTAACTCTGTTCATGTGTAGCCATGTTTACAGGATCTTCCTAAGTGATATCTTCTGCTAAGTTTCTTTTTCTGTGTGACTTATTTCACTTAGAATCATCGTACCTGAATCCACTCATTTTGCTGCTACTGGTCTTATGACATTGATTTCACGGCTGAGGGATATTCCATCGTACGTACGTTCCACAATTTTTTGAACCATTTTTATATTTCCTGGGATATTTAAGGTGTACCCAAGTTGAGGTTCTTGTAAGCAGTGCAGCCCTCAATTTGGGGGTGGCTCTGTCTTATTGATTTTCAGTTTTCCCAAGGTATATTCCCTAGACTGGAAGTGCCCTTGGCTCTGTAGCTCTGTTGTTTACTTGTTTTAGGGAACACAATGCACTCCTCCAGTGAGGCAGTTGGCAACTTACATCCCGCCCATCAGCATAACAAGGCTCCCTGTTCTCCAGGGCCTGTCTTGCCTTTCTGGTTTGTACACATTTTGTGGATGTCCCTTTTGACCGGTGGGAAGTGATACTTCTTTGTAGTGCAGATTCGCATTGCCCGCTTGCTTGCTTGGACAAAAAGGGCGTATGCGTTTTCTCCTGAATATATTCAGGAGAAAACGCATACGCCCTATTTGGCCAAGTGCATCATTGTCGAAGTTGTGCCCCTCTTCCTGTGCTTTACGGGCGATTCCAACGTACCTCTTGAAATCTGTTTCCTGCTTTTCTGCGTCGCTTTCAAGTCCGCCTCGTTGCCTCCCCTCAACAGATTTTTGGACGAGAGTGGCCTTTATTACTCTGCCAGTTTGTGAGTTGCTCTGCCCTGAGCTCCATTTTTCAACTCGTTTTTTTGTGAGCTGAACGCAAGTCCAAAGTTTGGTTCAGGACCTATACTGGTTCCCGGTGGGTGGCTGAGACTTTGGTTCATTCTTCTTCCTGCCGGGAAAGTAGAGTGACATGTACCCATCCAAATGCCTAACAGCTACTCTCTCATTGGTTCTCCCTATTCCCTTTCATCCTCTGCCAAATTGGCAACCTGTGCGAACCAGGAGGTTAAAGGGGCTGTCTCTCCAAGTTGGGAGATTGATAGTAATGCAGTTGGAATGTCAAACCGGAGCACCAGGAGAGGGACTATTCCTTGAGTTTTAGAAACCTTTCGTATTCACAGTGTGTCCATTCCCTAGGTTTCCCATACATGGTATAGCTGTCGTAATATTCCCTTCAATCTGGACAGTTGGGACGCATGGAATGGGTGCCATGCATTATTGCTTTAAAGGGTCTGCATTTGTTCACCCAATCTCACCAATCCTCTCAGTCCCAAGTGTCCAGCCTCATGCCACATCCAGCTGTCACTGTAGATAGGGTCATTCCAGGTTGCATCAGAGACCCTGAAGGAATTGTAAAGAATTTCCCTGTTTCTTTGTTTTGTTTTTGAAATTCCTTTTTAGAGTGGGTTTGAGCTGATTCTCGCTGCCATGTTTATGCCAGTCTAGACACACTTGATTCCCTTATGGAGACATATCAATACATAGGTTTTAAGATTCTTACTAGTCAGATCTATTCCTCTGCGGGAAATATGGGGTTTTGAGTCCCTTTCACTGAGGAAGGTGTAGGTCTTGTCTATTCCATAGTTGGATTTTGGAACGGTACCTGTGCTTATATCAAACTCTGGTTTGATGCATCCCCCCACCTCTCCTTCCCCCTTTAGCAGGCATAAGAGTGTTCTCTAAATGTGAGACTCTGTTCTCTTTCCTAACTCTGTTCATGTGTAGCCATGTTTACAGGATCTTCCTAAGTGATATCTTCTGCTAAGTTTCTTTTTCTGTGTGACTTATTTCACTTAGAATCATCGTACCTGAATCCACTCATTTTGCTGCTACTGGTCTTATGACATTGATTTCACGGCTGAGGGATATTCCATCGTACGTACGTTCCACAATTTTTTGAACCATTTTTATATTTCCTGGGATATTTAAGGTGTACCCAAGTTGAGGTTCTTGTAAGCAGTGCAGCCCTCAATTTGGGGGTGGCTCTGTCTTATTGATTTTCAGTTTTCCCAAGGTATATTCCCTAGACTGGAAGTGCCCTTGGCTCTGTAGCTCTGTTTTTTACTTCTTTTAGGGAACACAATGCACTCCTCCAGTGAGGCAGTTGGCAACTTACATCCCGCCTATCAGCATAACAAGGCTCCCTGTTCTCCAGGGCCTGTCTTGCCTTTCTGGTTTGTACACATGTTGTGGATGTCCCTTTTGACCGGTGGGAAGTGATACTTCTTTGTAGTGCAGATTCGCATTGCCCGCTTGCTTGCTTGGCCAGAAACGGCGTATGCGTTTTCTCCTGAATATATTCAGGAGAAAACGCATATGCCCTTTTTGGCCAAGTGCATCATTGTCGAAGTTGTGCCCCTCTTCCTGTGCTTTACGGGCGATCTCAACGTACCTCTTGAAATCTGTTTCCTGCTTTTCTGCCTCGCTTTCAAGTCCGCCTGTTTGCCTTCCCTCAACAGATTTTTGGACGAGAGTTGGCCTTTATTACTCTGCCAGTTTGTGAGTTGCTGTGCCCCTGAGGTCCATTTTTCAACTCGTTTTTTTGTGAGCTGAACGCAAGTCCAAAATTTTGGTTCAGGAACTATACTGGTTCCCGGTGGGTGGCTGAGACTTTGGTTCATTCTTCTTCCTGCCGGGAAATTAGAGTGACATGTACCCATCCAAATGCCTAACAGCTACTCTCTCATTGGTTCTCCCTCTTCCCTTTCATCCTCTGCCAAATTGGCCACCCTTGCGAACCAGGAGGTTAAAGGGGCTGTCTCTCCAAGTTGGGAGATTGATAGTAAAGCAGTTGGAAAGACAAACTGGAACACCAGGAGAGGGACTCTTCGTTGAGTTTTAGAAACCTTTCGTATTCACAGTGTGTCCATTCTCTAGGTTTCCCGTACATGGTATAGCTGTCGTAATATTCCCTTCAACCTGGAGAGTTGGGACCCATGGAATGGGTGCCATGCATTATTGCTTTAAAGGGTCTGCATTTGCTCACCCAATCTCACCAATCCTCTCAGTCCCACGCGTCCAGCCTCATGCCACATCCAGCTGTCATTGTAGATAGGGTCATTCCAGGTTGCATCAGAGACCCTGAAGGAATTGTAAAGAATTTCCCTGTTTCTTTGTTTTGTTTTTGAAATTCCTTTTTATAGTGGGTTTGAGCTGATTCTCGCTGCCATGTTTATGCCAGTCTAGACACACTTGATTCCCTTATGGAGACATATCAATACATAGGTATTAAGATTCTTACTAGTCAGATCTATTCCTCTGCGGGAAATATGGGGTTTTGAGTCCCTTTCACTGAGGAAGGTGTAGGTCTTGTCTATTCCATAGTTGGATTTTGGAACGGTACCTGTGCTTATATCAAACTCTGGTTTGATGCATCCCCCACCTCTCCTTCCCCCTTTAGCAGGCATAAGAGTGTTCTCTAAATGTGAGACTCTGTTCTCTTTCCTAACTCTGTTCATGTGTAGCCATGTTTACAGGATCTTCCTAAGTGATATCTTCTGCTAAGTTTCTTTTTCTGTGTGACTTATTTCACTTAGAATCATCGTACCTGAATCCACTCATTTTGCTGCTACTGGTCTTATGACATTGATTTCACGGCTGAGGGATATTCCATCGTACGTACGTTCCACAATTTTTTGAACCATTTTTATATTTCCTGGGATATTTAAGGTGTACCCAAGTTGAGGTTCTTGTAAGCAGTGCAGCCCTCAATTTGGGGGTGGCTCTGTCTTATTGATTTTCAGTTTTCCCAAGGTATATTCCCTAGACTGGAAGTGCCCTTGGCTCTGTAGCTCTGTTGTTTACTTGTTTTAGGGAACACAATGCACTCCTCCAGTGAGGCAGTTGGCAACTTACATCCCGCCCATCAGCATAACAAGGCTCCCTGTTCTCCAGGGCCTGTCTTGCCTTTCTGGTTTGTACACATTTTGTGGATGTCCCTTTTGACCGGTGGGAAGTGATACTTCTTTGTAGTGCAGATTCGCATTGCCCGCTTGCTTGCTTGGACAAAAAGGGCGTATGCGTTTTCTCCTGAATATATTCAGGAGAAAACGCATACGCCCTATTTGGCCAAGTGCATCATTGTCGAAGTTGTGCCCCTCTTCCTGTGCTTTACGGGCGATTCCAACGTACCTCTTGAAATCTGTTTCCTGCTTTTCTGCGTCGCTTTCAAGTCCGCCTCGTTGCCTCCCCTCAACAGATTTTTGGACGAGAGTGGCCTTTATTACTCTGCCAGTTTGTGAGTTGCTCTGCCCTGAGCTCCATTTTTCAACTCGTTTTTTTGTGAGCTGAACGCAAGTCCAAAGTTTGGTTCAGGACCTATACTGGTTCCCGGTGGGTGGCTGAGACTTTGGTTCATTCTTCTTCCTGCCGGGAAAGTAGAGTGACATGTACCCATCCAAATGCCTAACAGCTACTCTCTCATTGGTTCTCCCTATTCCCTTTCATCCTCTGCCAAATTGGCAACCTGTGCGAACCAGGAGGTTAAAGGGGCTGTCTCTCCAAGTTGGGAGATTGATAGTAATGCAGTTGGAATGTCAAACCGGAGCACCAGGAGAGGGACTATTCCTTGAGTTTTAGAAACCTTTCGTATTCACAGTGTGTCCATTCCCTAGGTTTCCCATACATGGTATAGCTGTCGTAATATTCCCTTCAATCTGGACAGTTGGGACGCATGGAATGGGTGCCATGCATTATTGCTTTAAAGGGTCTGCATTTGTTCACCCAATCTCACCAATCCTCTCAGTCCCAAGTGTCCAGCCTCATGCCACATCCAGCTGTCACTGTAGATAGGGTCATTCCAGGTTGCATCAGAGACCCTGAAGGAATTGTAAAGAATTTCCCTGTTTCTTTGTTTTGTTTTTGAAATTCCTTTTTAGAGTGGGTTTGAGCTGATTCTCGCTGCCATGTTTATGCCAGTCTAGACACACTTGATTCCCTTATGGAGACATATCAATACATAGGTTTTAAGATTCTTACTAGTCAGATCTATTCCTCTGCGGGAAATATGGGGTTTTGAGTCCCTTTCACTGAGGAAGGTGTAGGTCTTGTCTATTCCATAGTTGGATTTTGGAACGGTACCTGTGCTTATATCAAACTCTGGTTTGATGCATCCCCCCACCTCTCCTTCCCCCTTTAGCAGGCATAAGAGTGTTCTCTAAATGTGAGACTCTGTTCTCTTTCCTAACTCTGTTCATGTGTAGCCATGTTTACAGGATCTTCCTAAGTGATATCTTCTGCTAAGTTTCTTTTTCTGTGTGACTTATTTCACTTAGAATCATCGTACCTGAATCCACTCATTTTGCTGCTACTGGTCTTATGACATTGATTTCATGGCTGAGGGATATTCCATCGTACATACGTTCCACAATTTTTTGAACCATTTTTATATTTCCTGGGATATTTAAGGTGTACCCAAGTTGAGGTTCTTGTAAGCAGTGCAGCCCTCAATTTGGGGGTGGCTCTGTCTTATGGATTTTCAGTTTTCCCAAGGTATATTCCCTAGACTGGAAGTGCCCTTGGCTCTGTAGCTCTGTTTTTTACTTCTTTTAGGGAACACAATGCACTCCTCCAGTGAGGCAGTTGGCAACTTACATCCCGCCTATCAGCATAACAAGGCTCCCTGTTCTCCAGGGCCTGTCTTGCCTTTCTGGTTTGTACACATGTTGTGGATGTCCCTTTTGACCGGTGGGAAGTGATACTTCTTTGTAGTGCAGATTCGCATTGCCCGCTTGCTTGCTTGGCCAGAAACGGCGTATGCGTTTTCTCCTGAATATATTCAGGAGAAAACGCATATGCCCTTTTTGGCCAAGTGCATCATTGTCGAAGTTGTGCCCCTCTTCCTGTGCTTTACGGGCGATCTCAACGTACCTCTTGAAATCTGTTTCCTGCTTTTCTGCCTCGCTTTCAAGTCCGCCTGTTTGCCTTCCCTCAACAGATTTTTGGACGAGAGTTGGCCTTTATTACTCTGCCAGTTTGTGAGTTGCTGTGCTCCTGAGGTCCATTTTTCAACTCGTTTTTTTGTGAGCTGAACGCAAGTCCAAAGTTTGGTTCAGGACCTATACTGGTTCCGGGTGGGTGGCTGAGACTTTGGTTCATTCTTCTTCCTGCCGGGAAAGTAGAGTGACATGTACCCATCCAAATGCCTAACAGCTACTCTCTCATTGGTTCTCCCTCTTCCCTTTCATCCTCTGCCAAATTGGCCACCCTTGCGAACCAGGAGGTTAAAGGGGCTGTCTCTCCAAGTTGGGAGATTGATAGTAAAGCAGTTGGAAAGACAAACCGGAACACCAGGAGAGGGACTCTTCGTTGAGTTTTAGAAACCTTTCGTATTCACAGTGTGTCCATTCTCTAGGTTTCCTGTACATGGTATAGCTGTCGTAATATTCCCTTCAACCTGGAGAGTTGGGACCCATGGAATGGGTGCCATGCATTATTGCTTTAAAGGGTCTGCATTTGCTCACCCAATCTCACCAATCCTCTCAGTCCCACGCGTCCAGCCTCATGCCACATCCAGCTGTCATTGTAGATAGGGTCATTCCAGGTTGCATCAGAGACCCTGAAGGAATTGTAAAGAATTTCCCTGTTTCTTTGTTTTGTTTTTGAAATTCCTTTTTATAGTGGGTTTGAGCTGATTCTCGCTGCCATGTTTATGCCAGTCTAGACACACTTGATTCCCTTATGGAGACATATCAATACATAGGTTTTAAGATTCTTACTAGTCAGATCTATTCCTCTGCGGGAAATATGGGGTTTTGAGTCCCTTTCACTGAGGAAGGTGTAGGTCTTGTCTATTCCATAGTTGGATTTTGGAACGGTACCTGTGCTTATATCAAACTCTGGTTTGATGCATCCCCCCACCTCTCCTTCCCCCTTTAGCAGGCATAAGAGTGTTGTCTAAATGTGAGACTCTGTTCTCTTTCCTAACTCTGTTCATGTGTAGCCATGTTTACAGGATCTTCCTAAGTGATATCTTCTGCTAAGTTTCTTTTTCTGTGTGACTTATTTAACATAGAATCATCGTACCTGAATCCACTCATTTTGCTGCTACTGATCTTATGACATTGATTTCACGGCTGAGGGATATTCCATCGTACGTACGTTCCACAATTTTTTGAACCATTTTTATATTTCCTGGGATATTTAAGGTGTACCCAAGTTGAGGTTCTTGTAAGCAGTGCAGCCCTCAATTTGGGGGTGGCTCTGTCTTATTGATTTTCAGTTTTCCCAAGGTATATTCCCTAGACTGGAAGTGCCCTTGGCTCTGTAGCTCTGTTGTTTACTTGTTTTAGGGAACACAATGCACTCCTCCAGTGAGGCAGTTGGCAACTTACATCCCGCCCATCAGCATAACAAGGCTCCCTGTTCTCCAGGGCCTGTCTTGCCTTTCTGGTTTGTACACATTTTGTGGATGTCCCTTTTGACCGGTGGGAAGTGATACTTCTTTGTAGTGCAGATTCGCATTGCCCGCTTGCTTGCTTGGCCAAAAAGGGCGTATGCGTTTTCTCCTGAATATATTCATGAGAAAACGCATACGCCCTTTTTGGCCAAGTGCATCATTGTCGAAGTTGTGCCCCTCTTCCTGTGCTTTACGGGCGATTCCAACGTACCTCTTGAAATCTGTTTCCTGCTTTTCTGCGTCGCTTTCAAGTCCGCCTCATTGCCTTCCCTCAACAGATTTTTGGACGAGAGTGGCCTTTATTACTCTGCCAGTTTGTGAGTTGCTCTGCCCTGAGCTCCATTTTTCAACTCGTTTTTTTGTGAGCCGAACGCAAGTCCAAAGTTTGGTTCAGGACCTATACTGGTTCCGGGTGGGTGGCTGAGACTTTGGTTCATTCTTCTTCCTGCCGGGAAAGTAGAGTGACATGTACCCATCCAAATGCCTAACAGCTACTCTCTCATTGGTTCTCCCTCTTCCCTTTCATCCTCTGCCAAATTGGCAACCTGTGTGAACCAGGAGGTTAAAGGGGCTGTCTCTCCAAGTTGGGAGATTGATAGTAATGCAGTTGGAATGTCAAACCGGAGCACCAGGAGAGGGACTATTCCTTGAGTTTTAGAAACCTTTCGTTTTCACAGTGTGTCCATTCCCTAGGTTTCCCATACATGGTATAGCTGTCGTAATATTCCCTTCAATCTGGAGAGTTGGGACGCATGGAATGGGTGCCATGCATTATTGCTTTACAGGGTCTGCATTTGTTCACCCAATCTCACCAATCCTCTCAGTCCCAAGTGTCTAGCCTCATGCCACATCCAGCTGTCACTGTAGATAGGGTCATTCCAGGTTGCATCAGAGACCTTGAAGGAATTGTAAAGAATTTCCCTGTTTCTTTGTTTTGTTTTTGAAATTCCTTTTTATAGTGGGTTTGAGCTGATTCTCGCTGCCATGTTTATGCCAGTCTAGACACACTTGATTCCTTTACGGAGACATATCAATACATAGGTTTTAAGATTCTTACTAGTCAGATCTATTCCTCTGCGGGAAATATGGGGTTTTGAGTCCCTTTCACTGAGGAAGGTGTAGGTCTTGTCTATTCCATAGTTGGTTTTTGGAACGGTACCTGTGCTTATATCAAACTCTGGTTTGATGCATCCCCCCACCTCTCCTTCCCCCTTTAGCAGGCATAAGAGTGTTGTCTAAATGTGAGACTCTGTTCTCTTTCCTAACTCTGTTCATGTGTAGCCATGTTTAAAGGATCTTCCTAAGTGATATCTTCTGCTAAGTTTCTTTTTCTGTGTGACTTATTTCACTTAGAATCATCGTGCCTGAATCCACTCATTTTGCTGCTACTGGTCTTATGACATTGATTTCACGGCTGAGGGATATTCCATCGTACGTAAGTTACACAATTTTTTGAACCATTTTTATATTTCCTGGGATATTTAAGGTGTACCCAAGTTGAGGTTCTTGTATGCAGTGCAGCCCTCAATTTGGGGGTGGCTCTGTCTTATTGATTTTCAGTTTTCCCAAGGTATATTCCCTAGACTGGAAGTGCCCTTGGCTCTGTAGCTCTGTTTTTTACTTCTTTTAGGGAACACAATGCACTCCTCCAGTGAGGCAGTTGGCAACTTACATCCCGCCTATCAGCATAACAAGGCTCCCTGTTCTCCAGGGCCTGTCTTGCCTTTCTGGTTTGTACCCATGTTGTGGATGTCCCTTTTGACCGGTGGGAAGTGATACTTCTTTGTAGTGCAGATTCGCATTGCCCGCTTGCTTGCTTGGCCAGAAACGGCGTATGCGTTTTCTCCTGAATATATTCAGGAGAAAACGCATATGCCCTTTTTGGCCAAGTGCATCATTGTCGAAGTTGTGCCCCTCTTCCTGTGCTTTACGGGCGATCCCAACGTACCTCTTGAAATCTGTTTCCTGCTTTTCTGCGTCGCTTTCAAGTCCGCCTGTTTGCCTTCCCTCAACAGATTTTTGGACGAGAGTTGGCCTTTATTACTCTGCCAGTTTGTGAGTTGCTGTGCCCCTGAGCTCCATTTTTCAACTCGTTTTTTTGTGAGCTGAACGCAAGTCCAAAATTTTGGTTCAGGAACTATACTGGTTCCCGGTGGGTGGCTGAGACTTTGGTTCATTCTTCTTCCTGCCGGGAAATTAGAGTGACATGTACCCATCCAAATGCCTAACAGCTACTCTCTCATTGGTTCTCCCTCTTCCCTTTCATCCTCTGCCAAATTGGCCACCCTTGCGAACCAGGAGGTTAAAGGGGCTGTCTCTCCAAGTTGGGAGATTGATAGTAAAGCAGTTGGAAAGACAAACCAGAACACCAGGAGAGGGACTCTTCGTTGAGTTTTAGAAACCTTTCGTATTCACAGTGTGTCCATTCTCTAGGTTTCCCGTACATGGTATAGCTGTCGTAATATTCCCTTCAACCTGGAGAGTTGGGACCCATGGAATGGGTGCCATGCATTATTGCTTTAAAGGGTCTGCATTTGCTCACCCAATCTCACCAATCCTCTCAGTCCCACGCGTCCAGCCTCATGCCACATCCAGCTGTCATTGTAGATAGGGTCATTCCAGGTTGCATCAGAGACCCTGAAGGAATTGTAAAGAATTTCCCTGTTTCTTTGTTTTGTTTTTGAAATTCCTTTTTATAGTGGGTTTGAGCTGATTCTCGCTGCCATGTTTATGCCAGTCTAGACACACTTGATTCCCTTATAGAGACATATCAATACATAGGTTTTAAGATTCTTACTAGTCAGATCTATTCCTCTGCGGGAAATATGGGGTTTTGAGTCCCTTTCACTGAGGAAGGTGTAGGTCTTGTCTATTCCATACTTGGATTTTGGAACGGTACCTGTGCTTATATCAAACTCTGGTTTGATGCATCCCCCACCTCTCCTTCCCCCTTTAGCAGGCATAAGAGTGTTCTCTAAATGTGAGACTCTGTTCTCTTTCCTAACTCTGTTCATGTGTAGCCATGTTTACAGGATCTTCCTAAGTGATATCTTCTGCTAAGTTTCTTTTTCTGTGTGACTTATTTCACTTAGAATCATCGTACCTGAATCCACTCATTTTGCTGCTACTGGTCTTATGACATTGATTTCACGGCTGAGGGATATTCCATCGTACGTACGTTCCACAATTTTTTGAACCATTTTTATATTTCCTGGGATATTTAAGGTGTACCCAAGTTGAGGTTCTTGTAAGCAGTGCAGCCCTCAATTTGGGGGTGGCTCTGTCTTATTGATTTTCAGTTTTCCCAAGGTATATTCCCTAGACTGGAAGTGCCCTTGGCTCTGTAGCTCTGTTGTTTACTTGTTTTAGGGAACACAATGCACTCCTCCAGTGAGGCAGTTGGCAACTTACATCCCGCCCAGCAGCATAACAAGGCTCCCTGTTCTCCAGGGCCTGTCTTTCCTTTCTGGTTTGTACACATTTTGTGGATGTCCCTTTTGACCGGTGGGAAGTGATACTTCTTTGTAGTGCAGATTTGCATTGCCCGCTTGCTTGCTTGGCCAAAAAGGGCGTATGCGTTTTCTCCTGAATATATTCAGGAGAAAACGCATACGCCCTATTTGGCCAAGTGCATCATTGTCGAAGTTGTGCCCCTCTTCCTGTGCTTTACGGGCGATTCCAACGTACCTCTTGAAATCTGTTTCCTGCTTTTCTGCGTCGCTTTCAAGTCCGCCTCGTTGCCTTCCCTCAACAGATTTTTGGACGAGAGTGGCCTTTATTACTCTGCCAGTTTGTGAGTTGCTCTGCCCTGAGCTCCATTTTTCAACTCGTTTTTTTGTGAGCTGAACGCAAGTCTAAAGTTTTGGTTCAGGACCTATACTGGTTCCCGGTGGGTGGCTGAGACTTTGGTTCATTCTTCTTCCTGCCGGGAAAGTAGAGTGACATGTACCCATCCAAATGCCTAACAGCTACTCTCTCATTGGTTCTCCCTCTTCCCTTTCTTCCTCTGCCAAATTGGCAACCTGTGCGAACCAGGAGGTTAAAGGGGCTGTCTCTCCATGTTGGAAGATTGAGAGTAAAGCAGTTGGAAAGTCAAACCGGAGCACCAGGAGAGGGACTATTCATTGAGTTTTAGAAAACTTTCGTATTCGCACTGTGTCCATTCTCTAGGTTTCCTGTACATGGTATAGCTGTAGTAATATTCCCTTCAACCTGGAGAGTTGGGACCCATGGAATGGGTGCCATGCATTATTGCTTTAAAGGGTCTGCATTTGCTCACCCAATCTCACCAATCCTCTCAGTCCCAAGTGTCCAGCCTCATGCCACATCCAGCTGTCATTGTAGATAGGGTCATTCCAGGTTGCATCAGAGACCCTGAAGGAATTGTAAAGAATTTCCCTGTTTCTTTGTTTTGTCTTTGAAATTCCTTTTTATAGTGGGTTTGAGCTGATTCTCACTGCCATGTTTATGCCAGTCTAGACACACTTGATTCCCTTACGGAGACATATCAATACATAGGTTTTAAGATTCTTACTAGTCAGATCTATTCCTCTGTGGGAAATATGGGGTTTTGAGTCCCTTTCACTGAGGAAGGTGTAGGTCTTGTCTATTCCATAGTTGGTTTTTGGAACGGTACCTGTGCTTATATCAAACTCTGGTTTGATGCATCCCCCCACCTCTCCTTCCCCCTTTAGCAGGCATAAGAGTGTTCTCTAAATGTGAGACTCTGTTCTCTTTCCTAACTCTGTTCATGTGTAGCCATGTTTACAGGATCTTCCTAAGTGATATCTTCTGCTAAGTTTCTTTTTCTGTGTGACTTATTTCACTTAGAATCATCGTACCTGAATCCACTCATTTTGCTGCTACTGGTCTTATGACATTGATTTCACGGCTGAGGGATATTACATCGTACGTGAGTTCCAAAATTTTTTGAACCATTTTTATATTTCCTGGGATATTTAAGGTGTACCCAAGTTGAGGTTCTTGTAAGCAGTGCAGCCCTCAATTTGGGGGTGGCTCTGTCTTATTGATTTTCAGTTTTCCCAAGGTATATTCCCTAGACTGGAAGTGCCCTTGGCTCTGTAGCTCTGTTGTTTACTTGTTTTAGGGAACACAATGCACTCCTCCAGTGAGGCAGTTGGCAACTTACATCCCGCCCATCAGCATAACAAGGCTCCCTGTTCTCCAGGGCCTGTCTTGCCTTTCTGGTTTGCACACATTTTGTGGATGACCCTTTTGACTGGTGGGAAGTGATACTTCTTTGTAGTGCCGATTTGCATTGCCCGCTTGCTTGCTTGGCCAAAAAGGGCGTATGCGTTTTCTCCTGAATATATTCAGGAGAAAACACATACGCCCTTTTTGGCCAAGTGCATCATTGTCGAAGTTGTGCCCCTCTTCCTGTGCTTTACAGGCGATTCCAACGTACCTCTTGAAATCTGTTTCCTGCTATTCTGCGTCGCTTTCAAGTCCGCCTCGTTGCCTTCCCTCAACAGATTTTTGGACGAGAGTGGCCTTTATTACTCTGCCAGTTTGTGAGTTTCTGTGCCCTGAGCTCCATTTTTCAACTCGTTTTTTTGTGAGCTGAACGCAAGTCCAAAGTTTTGGTTCAGGAACTATACTGGTTCCCGGTGGGTTGCTGAGACTTTGGTTCATTCTTCTTCCTGCCGGGAAAGTAGAGTGACATGTACCCATCCAAATGCCTAACAGCTACTCTCTCATTGGTTCTCCCTCTTCCCTTTCATCCTCTGCCTAATTGGCCACCTGTGCGAACCAGGAGGTTAAAGGGGCTGTCTCTCCAAGTTGGGAGATTGATAGGAAAGCAGTTGGAAAGTCAAACCCGAGCGCCAGGAGAAGGACTATTTGTTGAGTTTTAGAAACCTTTCGTATTTACAGTGTGTCCATTCTCTAGGTTTCCCGTACATGGTATAGCTGTCGTAATATTCCCTTCAACCTGGAGAGTTGGGACCCATGGAATGGGTGCCATGCATTATTGCTTAAAAGGGTCTGCATTTGCTCACCCAATCTCACCAATCCTCTCAGTCCCAAGTGTCCAGCCTCATGCCACATCCAGCTGTCATTGTAGATAGGGTCATTCCAGGTTGCATCAGAGACCCTGAAGGAATTGTAAAGAATTTCCCTGTTTCTTTGTTTTGTTTTTGAAATTCCTTTTTAGAGTGGGTTTGAGCTGATTCTCGCTGCCATGTTTATGCCAGTCTAGACACACTTGATTCCCTTACGGAGACATATCAATACATAGGTTTTAAGATTCTTACTAGTCAGATCTATTCCTCTGCGGGAAATATGGGGTTTTGAGTCCCTTTCACTGAGGAAGGTGTAGGTCTTGTCTATTCCATAGTTGGTTTTTGGAACGGTACCTGTGCTTATATCAAACTCTGCTTTGATGCATCCCCCCACCTCTCCTTCCCCCTTTAGCAGGCATAAGAGTGTTGTCTAAATGTGAGACTCTGTTCTCTTTCCTAACTCTGTTCATGTGTAGCCATGTTTACAGAATCTTCCTAAGTGATATCTTCTGCTAAGTTTCTTTTTCTGTGTGACTTATTTCACTTAGAATCATCGTACCTGAATCCACTCATTTTGCTGCTACTGGTCTTATGACATTGATTTCACGGCTGAGGGATATTCCATCGTACGTAAGTTCCACAATTTTTTGAACCATTTTTATATTTCCTGGGATATTTAAGGTGTACCCAAGTTGAGGTTCTTGTAAGCAGTGCAGCCCTCAATTTGGGGGTGGCTCTGTCTTATTGATTTTCAGTTTTCCCAAGGTATATTCCCTAGACTGGAAGTGCCCTTGGCTCTGTAGCTCTGTTGTTTACTTGTTTTAGGGAACACAATGCACTCCTCCAGTGAGGCAGTTGGCAACTTACATCCCGGCCATCAGCATAACAAGGCTCCCTGTTCTCCAGGGCCTGTCTTTCCTTTCTGGTTTGTACACATTTTGTGGATGTCCCTTTTGACCGGTGGGAAGTGATACTTCTTTTTTTTTTATTTTATTTTGTGCTTTAGTTACTTTGTTTATGTATAAAAACATTGGTAATTTTTGACAATGACAGTTTCTATTTCCTGTGGTGGAATATCACAATTCTTTGGAGACGGTCATGAATTATGTGCTCAACAACACTTTTCCAAATACATTGTGTTTTGCAGCTTTCTTTTTGTTTTTTAAATCTTTTGCCTTATAACAAATTTAATCAGTTATACATATACATATGTTTCCATATCCCCTCCCTCTTGCGTCTCCCTCCCACCCTCCCCATCCCACCCTTCCAGGCGGCCACAAGGCACCGAGCTGATCTCCCTGTGCTATGCGGCTGCTTCCCACTAGCTATCTACCTTACGTTTGGTAGTGTATATATGTCCATGCCTCTCTTTCACTTTGTCACAGCTTACCCTTCCCCCTCCCCATATCCTCAAGTCCATTCTCTAGTAGGTCTGTGTCTTTATTCCTGTCTTACCCCTATGTTCTTCATGACTTTTTTTTTCTTAAATTCCATATATATGTGTTAGCATACAGTATTTGTCTTTCTCTTTCTGACTTACTTCACTCTGTATGACAGACTCTAGGTCTATCCACCTCATTACAAATAGCTCAATTTCATTTCTTTTTATGGCTGAGTAATATTCCATTGTATATATGTGCCACATCTTCTTTATCCATTCATCCGATGATGGACACTTAGGTTGTTTCCATCTCCGGGCTATTGTAAATAGGGCTGCTATGAACATTTTGGTACATGTCTCTTTTTGAATTATGGTTTTCTCAGGGTATATGCCCAGTAGTGGGATTGCTGGGTCATATGGTAGTTCTATTTGTAGTTTTTTAAGGAACCTCCATACCGTTCTCCATAGTGGCTGTACCAATTCACATTCCCACCAGCAGTGCAAGAGTGTTCCCTTTTTTCCACACCCTCTCCAGCATTTATTGTTTCTAGATTTTTTGATGATGGCCATTCTGACTGGTGTGAGATGATATCTCATTGTAGTTTTGATTTGCATTTCTCTAATGAGTAAAGATGTTGAGCATCCTTTCATGTGTTTGTTGGCAGTCTGTATATCTTCTGTGGAGAAATGTCTATTTAGGTCTTCTGCCCATTTTTGGATTGGGTTGTTTGTTTTTTTGTTATTGAGCTGCATGAGCTGCTTATAAATTTTGGAGATTAATCCTTTGTCAGTTGCTTCATTTGCAAATATTTTCTCCCATTCTGAGGGTTGTCTTTTGGTCTTGTTTATGGTTTCCTTTGCTGTGCAAAAGCTTTTAAGTTTCATTAGGTCCCACGTGTTTATTTTTGTCTTTATTTCCGTTTCTCTAGGAGGTGGGTCAAAAAGGATCTTGCTGTGATTTATGTCATAGAGTGTTCTGCCTATGTGTTCCTCTAAGAGTTTGATAGTGTCTGGCCTTACATTTAGGTCTTTAATCCATTTTGAGCTTATTTTTGTGTATGGTGTTAGGGAGTGATCTAATCTCATACTTTTACATGTCCCTATCCAGTTTTCCCAGCACCACTTATTGAAGAGACTGTCCTTTCTCCACTGTACATTCCTGCCTCCTTTATCAAAGATAAGGTGACCATATGTCCGTGGGTTTAACTCTGGGCTTTCTATCCTGTTCCATTGATCTATCTTTCTGTTTTTGTGCCAGTACCATACTGTCTTGATTACTGTAGCTTTGTAGTATAGTCTGAAGTCAGGGAGCCTGATTCCTCCAGCTCCATTTTTCGTTCTCAAGATTGCTTTGGCTATTCGGGGTCTTTTGTGTTTCCATACAAATTGTGAAATTTTTTGTTCTAGTTCTGTGAAAAATGCCAGTGGTAGTTTGATAGGGATTGCATTGAATCTGTAGATTGCTTTGGGTAGTAGAGTCATTTTCACAATGTTGATTCTTCCAATCCAAGAACATGGTACATCTCTCCATCTATTTGTATCATCTTTACTTTCTTTCATCAGTGTCTTATAATTTTCTGCATACAGGTCTTTTGTCTCCTTAGGTAGGTTTATTCCTAGATATTTTATTCTTTTTGTTGCAATGGTAAATGGGAGTGTTTCCTTGATTTCACTTTCAGATTTTTCATCGTTAGTATATAGGAATGCCAGAGATTTCTGTGCATTAATTTTGTATCCTGCAACTTGACCAAATTCATTGATTAACTCTAGTAGTTTTCTGGTAGCATCTTTAGGATTCTCTATGTATAGTATCATGTCATCTGCAAACAGTGACAGCTTTACTTCTTCTTTTCCGATTTGGATTCCTTTTATTTCCTTTTCTTCTCTGATTGCTGTGGCTAAAACTTCCAAAACTAGGTTGAATAAGAGTGGTGAGAGTGGGCAGCCTTGTCTTGTTCCTGATCTTAGTGGAAATGGTTTCAGTTTTTCACCATTGAGGACGATGCTGGCTGTGGGTTTGTCATATATGGCCTTTATTATGTTGAGGAAAGTTCCCTCTATGCCTACTTTCTGCAGGGTTTTTATCATAAATGGGTGTTGAATTTTGTCGAAAGCTTTCTCTGCATCTATTGAGATGATCATATGGTTTTTCTCCTTCAATTTGTTAATATGGTGTATCACGTTGATTGATTTGCGTATATTGAAGAATCCTTGCATTCCTGGAATAAACCCCACTTGATCATGGTGTATGATCCTTTTAATGTGCTGTTGGATTCTGTTTGCTAGTATTTTGTTGAGGATTTTTGCATCTATGTTCATCAGTGATATTGGCCTGTAGTTTTCTTTCTTTGTGACATCCTTGTCTGGTTTTGGTATCAAGGTGATGGTGGCCTCGTAGAATGAGTTTGGGAGTGTTCCTCCCTCTGCTATATTTTGGAAGAGTTTCAGAAGGATAGGTGTTAGCTCTTCTCTAAATGCTTGATAGAATTCGCCTGTGAAGCCATCTGGTCCTGGGCTTTTGTTTGTTGGAAGATTTTTTATCACAGTCTCAATTTCAGTGCTTGTGATTGGTCTGTTCATATTTTCTATTTCTTCCTGATTCAGTCTCGGCAGGTTGTGCATTTCTAAGAATTTGTCCATTTCTTCCAGGTTGTCCATTTTATTGGCATAGAGTTGCTTATAGTAATCTCTCATGATCTTTTGTATTTCTGCAGTGTCAGTTGTTACTTCTCCTTTTTCATTTCTAATTCTATTGATTTGAGTCTTCTCCCTTTTTTTCTTGATGAGTCTGGCTAATGGTTTATCAATTTTGTTTATCTTCTCAAAGAACCAGCTTTTAGTTTTATTGATCTTTGCTATCGTTTCCTTCATTTCTTTTTCATTTATTTCTGATCTGATTTTTATGATTTCTTTCCTTCTGCTAACTTTGGGATGTTTTTGTTATTCTTTCTCTAATTGCTTTAGGTGCAATGTTAGGTTGTTTATTCGAGATGTTTCCTGTTTCTTAAGGTGGGATTGTATTGCTATAAACTTCCCTCTTAGAACTGCTTTTGCTGCATCCCATAGGTTTTGGGTCGTCGTGTCTCCATTGTCATTTGTTTCTAGGTATTTTTTAATTTCCTCTTTGATTTCTTCAGTGATCACTTCGTTATTAAGTAGTGTATTGTTTAGCCTCCATGTGTTTGTATTTTTTACAGATCTTTTCCTGTAATTGATATCTAGTCTCATAGCATTGTGGTCAGAAAAGATACTTGATATAATTTCAATTTTCTTAAATTTACCAAGGCTTGATTTGTGACCCAAGATATGATCTATCCTGGAGAATGTTCCATGAGCACTTGAGAAAAATGTGTATTCTGTTGTTTTTGGATGGAATGTCCTATAAATATCAATTAAGTCCATCTTGTTTAATGTATCATTTAAAGCTTGTGTTTCCTTATTTATTTTCATTTTGGATGATCTGTCCATTGGTGAAAGTGGGGTGTTAAAGTCCCCTACTATGAGTGTGTTACTGTCGATTTCTCCTTTTATGGCTGTTAGTATTTGCCTTATGTATTGAGGTGCTCCTATGTTTGGTGCATAAATATTTACAATTGTTATATCTTCTTCTTGGATGGATCCCTTGATCATTATGTAGTGTCCTTCTTTGTCTCTTCTAGTAGTCTTTACTTTAAAGTCTATTTTGTCTGATATGAGAATTGCTACTCCAGCTTTCTTTTGGTTTCCATTTGCATGGAATATCTTTTTCCATCCCCTTACTTTCAGTCTGTATGTGTCTCTAGGTCTGAAGTGGGTCTCTTGTAGACAGCATATATATGGGTCTTGTTTTTGTATCCATTCATCCAATCTGTGTCTTTTGGTGGGAGCATTTAGTCCATTTACATTTAAGGTAATTATTGATATGTATGTTCCTGTTCCCATTTTCTTAATTGTTTTGGGTTCGTTATTGTAGGTCTTTTCCTTCTGTTGTGTTTCTTGCCTAGAGAAGTTCCTTTAACATTTGTTGTAAAGCTGGTTTGGTGGTGCTGAACTCTCTCAGCTTTTGCTTGTCTGTAAACGTTTTAATTTCTCCATCAAATCTGAATGAGATCCTTGCTGGGTAGAGTAATCTTGGTTGCAGGTTTTTCTCCTTCATCACTTTAATTATGTCCTGCCACTCCCTTCTGGCTTGTAGAGTTTCTGCTGAGAGATCAGCTGTTATCCTGATGGGGATTCCCTTGTGTGTTATTTGTTGTTTTTGCCTTGCTGCTTTTAATATGATTTCTTTGTGTTTAATTTTTGACAGTTTGATTAATATGTGTCTTGGCGTATTTCTCCTTGGATTTATTCTGTATGGGACTCTCTGTGCCTCCTGGACTTGATTAACTATTTCCTTTCCCATATTAGGGAAGTTTTCAACTATAATCTCTTCAAATATTTTCTCAGTCCCTTTCTTTTTCTCTTCTTCTTCTGGAACCCCTATAATTCGAATGTTGGTGCGTTTAATGTTGTCCCAGAGGTCTCTGAGACTGTCCTCTGTTCTTTTCATTCTTTTTTCTTTATTTTGCTCTGCAGCAGTTATTTCCACTATTTTATCTTCCACCTCACTTATCCGTTCTTCTGCCTCAGTTATTCTGCTATTGATCCCATCTAGAGTATTTTTTATTTCATGTATTGTGTTTTTAATCGATGCTTGATTCATCTTTAGTTCTTCTAGGTCCTTGTTAACTGTTTCTTGCATTTTGTCTATTCTATTTCCAAGATTTTGGATCTGGGAAATAGAATCTTGGATCATCTTTACCATCATTATTCTGAATTCTTTTTCAGGTAGACTGCCTATTACCTCTTCATTTGTTAGGTCTGGTGGGTTTTTATCTTGCTCCTTCTCCTGCTGTGTGTTTTTCTGTCTTCTCATTTTGGTTATGTTACTGTGTTTGGGGTCTCCTTTTTGCAGGCTGCAGGTTCGTAGTTCCCGTTGTTTTTGGTGTCTGTCCCCAGTGGCTAAGGTTGGTTTAGTGGGTTGTGTAGGCTTCCTGGTGGAGGGGACTAGTGCCTGTGTTCTGGTGGATGAGGCTGGATCTTGTCTTTCTGGTGGGCAGGTCCACGTCTGGTGGTGTGTTTTGGGGTGTCTGCAGACTTTTTATGAGTTTAGGCCACCTCTCTGCTAATGGGTGGCGTTGTGTTCCTGTCTTGCTAGTTGTTTGGCTTAGGGTGTCCAGCACTGTAGCTTGCTGGTCGTTGAGTGAAGCTGGGTGCTGGTGTTGAGATGGAGATCTCTGGAAGATTTTTGCCGTTTGATATTATGTGGAGCTGGGAGGTCTCTTGTGGACCAGTGTCCTGAAGTTGGCTCTCCCACCTCAGAGGCACAGCACTGACTCCTGGCTCCTCAATTTGGGATGATGTGTTGTCTATTCATGTATTCCACAGATGCAGGGTACATCAAGTTGATTGTGGAGCTTTAATCCGCTGCTTCTGAGGCTGCTGGGAGAGGTTTCCCTTTCTCTTCTTTGTTCTCACAGCTCCTGGGTCTCAGCTTTGGATTTGGCCCCGCCTCTGCGTGTAGGTCGCCGGAGGGCGTCTGTTCTTCGCTCAGGCAGGACAGGGTTAAAGGAGCAGCCTCTTCGGGGACTCTGGCTCACTCAGGCCGGGCGGGAGGGAGGGGCACGGAGTGCGGGGCGAGCCTGCAGCGGCAAAGGTCGGCGTGACGTTGCACCAGCCCGAGGCGCGCCGTGCGTTCTGCCAGGGAAGCCGCCCCTGGATCCCGGGACCCCGGCAGTGGCGGGCTGCACAGGCTCCCGGAAGGGCGGTGTGGGCAGTGACCTGCGCTCGCACACAGGCTTCCTGGCGGCGGCAGCAGCAGCCCCAGCGTCCCACGCCCGTCTCTGGGCTCCGCGCTTTCAGTCGCGACTCGCGCCCGTCTGTGGAGCCCCTTTAAGCAGCGTCCTTAATCCCCTCTCCTCGCGCACCAGGAAACCAAGAGGGAAGAAAAAGTCTCTTGCCTCTTCGGCAGCTCCAGAGTTTTCCTGGACTCCCTCCCGGCTAGCTGTGGCACATTAGCCCCCTTCAGGCTGAGTTCTCGCCGCCAGCCCCAGTCCTCTCCCTGCGCTCTGACCGAAGCCCGAGCCTCAGCTTCCAGCGCTGCGCACCCCAGCGGGCGAGCAGACAAGCCTCTCGGGCTGGTGAGTGCCGCTCGGCACTGATCCTCTGTGTGGGGATCTCTCCGCTTTGCTCTACCCAGGTATGTGGGGGGTTTCTTGCCTTTTGGGAGGTCTGGGGTCTTCTGCCAGCGTTCAGTAGGTGTTCTGTAGGAGTTGTTCCACGTGTAGCTGTATTTCTGGTGTATCCGTGGGGAGGAAGGTGATCTCCGCGTCTTACTCTTCCGCCATCTTACCCGGAAGTCTGATACTTCTTTGTAGTGCCGATTCACATTGCCCGCTTGCTTGCTTGGAAAAAAGGGCGTATGTGTTTTCTCCTGAATATATTCAGGAGAAAACGCATACGCCCTTTTTGGCCAAGTGCATCATTGTCGAAGTTGTGCCCCTCTTACTGTGCTTTACGGGCGATCCCAACGTACCTCTTGAAATCTGTTTCCTGCTTTTCTGCCTCGCTTTCAAGTCCGCCTCATTGCCTTCCCTCAACAGATTTTTGGACGAGAGTTGGCCTTTATTACTCTGCCAGTTTGTGAGTTGCTGTGCCCCTGAGCTCCATTTTTCAACTCGTATTTTTGTGAGCTGAACGCAAGTCCAATATTTTGGTTCAGGACCTATACTGGTTCCCGGTGGGTGGCTGAGACTTTGGTTCATTCTTCTTCCTGCCGGGAAATTAGAGTGACATGTACCCATCCAAATGCCTAACAGCTACTCTCTCTTTGGTTCTCCCTCTTCCCTTTCATCCTCTGCCAAATTGGCAACCTGTGCGAACCAGGAGGTTAAAGGGGCTGTCTCTCCAAGTTGGGAGATTGATAGGAAAGCAGTTGGAAAGTCAAACCGGAGCACCAGGAGAGGGACTATTCGTTGAGTTTTAGAAACCTTTCGTATTCACAGTGTGTCCATTCTCTAGGTTTCCCGTACATGGTATAGCTGTCGTAATATTCCCTTCAACCTGGAGAGTTGGGACCCATGGAATGGGTGCCATGCATTATTGCTTTAAAGGGTCTGCATTTGCTCACCCAATCTCACCAATCCTCTCAGTCCCAAGTGTCCAGCCTCATGCCACATCCAGCTGTCATTTTAGATAGGGTCATTCCAGGTTGCATCAGAGACCCTGAAGGAATTGTAAAGAATTTCCCTGTTTCTTTGTTTTGTTTTTGAAATTCCTTTTTGTAGTGGGTTTGAGCTGATTCTCGCTGCCATGTTTAAGCCCGTCTAGACACACTTGATTCCCTTACGGAGACATATCAATACATAGGTTTTAAGATTCTTACTAGTCAGATCTATTCCTCTGTGGGAAATATGGGGTTTTGAGTCTCTTTCACTGAGGAAGGTGTAGGTCTTGTCTATTCCATAGTTGGTTTTTGAAACGGTACCTGTGCTTATATCAAACTCTGGTTTGATGCATCCCCCCACCTCTCCTTCCCCCTTAAGCAGGCATAAGAGTGTTCTCTAAATGTGAGACTCTGTTCTCTTTCCTAACTCTGTTCATGTGTAGCCATGTTTACAGGATCTTCCTAAGTGATATCTTATGCTAAGTTTCTTTTTCTGTGTGACTTATTTCACTTAGAATCATCGTACCTGAATCCACTCATTTTGCTGCTACTGGTCTTATGACATTGATTTCACGGCTGAGGGATATGCCATCGTACGTAAGTTCCACAATTTTTTGAACCATTTTTATATTTCCTGGGATATTTAAGGTGTACCCAAGTTGAGGTTCTTGTAAGCAGTGCAGCCCTCAATTTGGGGGTGGCTCTATCTTACTGATTTTCAGTTTTCCCAAGGTATATTCCCTAGACAGGAAGTGCCCTTGGCTCTGTAGCTCTGTTGTTTACTTGTTTTAGGGAACACAATGCACTCCTCCAGTGAGGCAGTTGACAACTTACATCCCGCCCATCAGCATAACAAGGCTCCCTGTTCTCCAGGGCCTGTCTTGCCATTCTGGTTTGTACACATTTTGTGGATGTCCCTTTTGACCGGTGGGAAGTGATACTTCTTTGTAGTGCAGATTCGCATTGCCGGCTTGCTTGCTTGGCCAAAAAGGGCGTATGCGTTTTCTCCGGAATATATTCAGGAGAAAACGCATACGCCCTTTTTGGCCAAGAGCATCATTGTCGAAGTTGTGCCCCTCTTCCTGTGCTTTACGGGCAATCCCAACGTACGTCTTGAAATCTGTTTCCTGCTTTTCTGCCTCGCTTTCAAGTCCGCCTCTTTGCCTTCCCTCAACAGATTTTTGGACGAGAGTTGGCCTTTATTACTCTGCCAGTTTGTGAGTTGCTGTGCCACTGAGCTCCATTTTTCAACTCGTTTTCTTGTGAGCTGAACGCAAGTCCAATATTTTGGTTCAGGAACTATACTGGTTCCCGGTGGGTGGCTGAGACTTTGGTTTATTTTTCTTCCTGCCGGGAAAGTAGAGTGACATGTACCCATCCAAATGCCTAACAGCTACTCTCTCATTGGTTCTCCCTCTTCCCTTTCATCCTCTGCCAAATTGGCAACCTGTGCGAACCAGGAGGTTAAAGGGGCTGTCTCTCCAAGTTGTGGGATTGATAGTAAAGCAGATGGAATGTCAAACCGGAGCACCAGGAGAGGGATTATTCGTTGAGTTTTAGAAACCTTTCGTATTCATAGTGTGTCCATTCTCTAGGTTTCCCGTACATGGTATAGCTGTAGTAATATTCCCTTCAACCTGGAGAGTTGGGACCCATGGAATGGGTGCCATGCATTATTGCTTTAAAGGGTCAGCATTTGCTCACCCAATCTCACCAATCCTCTCAGTCCCATGTGTCCAGCCTCATGCCACATCCAGCTGTCATTTTAGATAGGGTCATTCCAGGTTGCATCAGAGACCCTGAAGGAATTGTAAAGAATTTCCCTGTTTCTTTGTTTTGTTTTTGAAATTCCTTTTTATAGTGGGTTTGAGCTGATTCTCACTGCCATGTTTATGCCCGTCTAGACTCACTTGATTCCCTTACGGAGACATATCAATACATAGGTTTTAAGATTCTTACTAGTCAGATCTATTCCTCTGCGGGAAATATGGGGTTTTGAGTCCCTTTCACTGAGGAAGGTGTAGGTCTTGTCTATTCCATAGTTGGTTGTTGGAACGGTACCTGTGCTTATATCAAACTCTGGTTTGATGCCTCCCCCCACCTTTCCTTCCCCCTTAAGCAGGCATAAGACTGTTCTCTAAATGTGACACTATGTTCTCTTTCCTAACTCAGTTCATGTGTAGCCATGTTTACAGGATCATCCTAAGTGATATCTTATGCTAAGTTTCTTTTTCTGTGTGACTTATTTCACTTAGAATCATCGTACCTGAATCCACTCATTTTGCTGCTACTGGTCTTATGACATTGATTTCACGGCTGAGGGATATTCCATCGTACGTAAGTTCCACAATGTTTTGAACCATTTTTATATTTCCTGGGATATTTAAGGTGTACCCAAGTTGAGGTTCTTGTAAGCAGTGCAGCCCTAAATTTGGGGGTGGCTTTGTCTTATTGATTTTCATTTTTCCCAAGGTATATTCCCTAGACTGGAAGTGCCCTTGGCTCTGTAGCTCTGTTGTTTACTTGTTTTAGGGAACACAATGCACCCCTCCAGTGAGGCAGTTGGCAACTTACATCCCGCCCATCAGCATAACAAGGGTCCCTGTTCTCCAGGGCCTGTGTTGCCTTTCTGGTTTGTACACATTTTGTGGATGAACCTTTTGACCGGTGGGAAGTGATACTTCTTTGTAGTGCAGATTCGCATTGCCCGCTTGCTTGCTTGGCCAAAAAGGGCGTATGCCTTTTCTCCTGAATATATTCAGGAGAAAACACATACGCCCTTTTTGGCCAAGTGCATCATTGTCGAAGTTGTGCCCCTCTTCTTATGCTTTACGGGTGATCCCAACGTACCTCTTGAAATCTGTTTCCTGCTATTCTGCCTCGCATTCAAGTCCGCCTCGTTGCCTTCCCTCAACAGATTTTTGGACGAGAGTTGGCCTTTATTACTCTGCCAGTTTGTGAGTTGCTGTGCCCCTGAGGTCCATTTTTCAACTCATTTTTTTGTGTGCTGAACGCAAGTCCAAACTTTTGGTTCAGGACCTATACTGGTTCCCGGTGGGTGGCTGAGACTTTGGTTCATTCTTCTTCCTGCCGGGAAATTAGAGTGACATGTACCCATCCAAATGCCTAACAGCTACTCTCTCATTGGTTCTCCCTCTTCCCTTTCATCCTCTGCCAAATTGGCAACCTGTGCAAACCAGGAGGTTAAAGGGGCTGTCTCTCCAAGTTGGGAGATTGATAGTAAAGCAGTTGGAAAGTCAAACTGGAGCACCAGGAGAGGGACTCTTCGTTGAGTTTTAGAAACCTTTCGTATTCACAGTGTGTCCATTCTCTAGGTTTCCCGTACATGGTATAGCTGTAGTAATATTCCCTTCATCCTGGAGAGTTGGGACCCATGGAATGGGTGCCATGCATTATTGCTTTAAAGGGTCTGCATTTGCTCACCCAATCTCACCAATCCTCTCAGTCCCAAGCGTCCAGCCTCATGCCACATCCAGCTGTCATTGTAGATAGGGTCATTCCAGGTTGCATCAGAGACCCTGAAGGAATTGTAAAGAATTTCCCTGTTTCTTTGTTTTGTTTTTGAAATTCCTTTTTATAGTGGGTTTGAGCTGATTCTCGCTGCCATGTTTATGCCAGTCTAGACACAGACACACTTGATTCCCTTACGGAGACATATCAATACATAGGTTTTAAGATTCTTACTAGTCAGATCTATTCCTCTGCGGGAAATATGGGGTTTTGAGTCCCTTTCACTGAGGAAGGTGTAGGTCTTGTCTATTCCATAGTTGGTTTTTGGAACGGTACCTGTGCTTATATCAAACTCTGGTTTGATGCATCCCCCCACCTCTCCTTCCCCCTTTAGCAGGCATAAGAGTGTTGTCTAAATGTGAGACTCTGTTCTCTTTCCTAACTCTGTTCATGTGTAGCCATGTTTACAGGATCTTCCTAAGTGATATCTTCTGCTAAGTTTCTTTTTCTGTGTGACTTATTTCACTTAGAATCATCGTACCTGAATCCACTCATTTTGCTGCTACTGGTCTTATGACATTGATTTCACGGATGAGGGATATTCCATCGTACGTAAGTTCCACAATTTTTTGAACCATTTTTATATTTCCTGGGATATTTAAGGTGTACCCAAGTTGAGGTTCTTGTAAGCAGTGCAGCCCTCAATTTGGGGGTGGCTCTGTCTTATTGATTTTCAGTTTTCCCAAGGTATATTCCCTAGACTGGAAGTGCCCTTGGCTCTGTAGCTCTGTTGTTTACTTGTTTTAGGGAACACAATGCACTCCTCCAGTGAGGCAGTTGGCAACTTACAACCCGCCCATCAGCATAACAATGCTCCCTGTTCTCCAGGGCCTGTCTTGCCTTTCTGGTTTTTACACATTTTGTGGATGTCCCTTTTGACCGGTGGGAAGTGATACTTCTTTGTAGTGCAGATTCGCATTGCCCGCTTGCTTGCTTGGCCAAAAAGGGCGTATGCGTTTTCTCCTGAATATATTCAGGAGAAAACGCATACGCCCTATTTGGCCAAGTGCATCATTGTCGCAGTTGTGCCCCTCTTCCTGTGCTTTACGGGCGATCCCAACGTACCTCTTGAAATCTGCTTCCTGCTTTTCTGCCTCGCTTTCAAGTCCGCCTCGTTGCTTTCCCTCAACAGATTTTTGGACGAAAGTTGGCCTTTATTACTCTGCCAGTTTGTGAGTTGCTGTGCCCCTGAGCTCCATTTTTCAACTCGTTTTTTGTGAGCTGAACGGAAGTCCGAAGTTTTGGTTCAGGATCTATACTGGTTCCCGGTGGGTGGCTGAGACTTTGGTTCATTCTTCTTCCTGCCGGGAAATTAGAGTGACATGTACCCATCCAAATGCCTATCAGCTACTCTCTCATTGGTTCTCCCTCTTCCCTTTCATCCTCTGCCAAATTGGCAACCTGTGCGAACCAGGAGGTTAAAGGGGCTGTCTCTCCAAGTTGGGAGATTGATAGGAAAGCAGTTGGAAAGTCAAACCTGAGCACCAGGAGAGGGACTATTCGTTGAGTTTTAGAAACCTTTCGTATTCACAGTGTGTCCATTCTCTAGGTTTCCCGTACATGGTATAGCTGTCGTAATATTCCCTTCAACCTGGAGAGTTGGGACCAATGGAATGGGTGCCATGCATTATTGCTTTAAAGGGTCTGCATTTGCTCACCCAATCTCACCAATCCTCTCAGTCCCAAGCGTCCAGCCTCATGCCACATCCAGCTGTCATTGTAGATAGGGTCATTCCAGGTTGCATCAGAGACCCTGAAGGAATTGTAAAGAATTTCCCTGTTTCTTTGTTTTGTTTTTGAAATTCCTTTTTAGAGTGGGTTTGAGCTGATTCTCGCTGCCATGTTTATGACAGTCTAGACACACTTGATTCCCTTACGGAGACATATGAATACATAGGTTTTAATATTCTTACTAGTCAGAGCTATTCCTCTGCGGGAAATATGGGGTTTTGAGTCCCTTTCACTGAGGAAGGTGTAGGTCTTGTCTATTCCAGAGTTGGTTTTTGGAAAGGTACCTGTGCTTATATCAAACTCTGGTTTGATGCATCCCCCCACCTCTCCTTCCCCCTTTAGCAGGCATAAGAGTGTTGTCTAAATGTGAGACTCTGTTCTCTTTCCTAACTCTGTTCATGTGTAGCCATGTTTACAGGATCTTCCTTAGTGATATCTTATGCTAAGTTTCTTTTTCTGTGTGACTTATTTCACTTAGAATCATCGTACCTGAATCCACTCATTTTGCTGCTACTGGTCTTATGACATTGATTTCACGGCTGAGGGATATTCCATCGTACGTAAGTTCCACAATTTTTTGAACCATTTTTATATTTCCTGGGATATTTAAGGTGTACCCAAGTTGAGGTTCTTGTAAGCAGTGCAGCCCTCAATTTGGGGGTGGCTCTGTCTTATTGATTTTCAGTTTTCCCAAGGTATATTCCCTAGACTGGAAGTGCCCTTGGCTCTGTAGCTCTGTTGTTTACTTGTTTTAGGGAACACAATGCACTCCTCCAGTGAGGCAGTTGGCAACTTACAACCCGCCCATCAGCATAACAAGGCTCCTTGTTCTCCAGGGCCTGTCTTGCCTTTCTGGTTTGTACACATTTTGTGGATGTCCCTTTTGACTGGTGGGAAGTGATACTTCTTTGTACTGCAGATTTGCATTGCCCGCTTGCTTGCTTGGCCAAAAAGGGCGTATGCGTTTTCTCCTGAATATATTCAGGAGAAAACGCATACGCCCTATTTGGCCAAGTGCATCATTGTCGAAGTTGTGCCCCTCTTCCTGTGCTTTACGGGCGATCCCAACGTACCTCTTGAAATCTGCTTCCTGCTTTTCTGCCTCGCTTTCAAGTCCGCCTTGTTGCTTTCCCTCAACAGATTTTTGGACGAAAGTTGGCCTTTATTACTCTGCCAGTTTGTGAGATGCTGTGCCCCTGAGCTCCATTTTTGAACTCGTTTTTTGTGAGCTGAACGGAAGTCCGAAGTTTTGGTTCAGGATCTATACTGGTTCCCTGTGGGTGGCTGAGACTTTGGTTCATTCTTCTTCCTGCCGGGAAATTAGAGTGACATGTACCCATCCAAATGCCTAACAGCTACTCTCTCATTGGTTCTCCCTCTTCCCTTTCATCCTCTGCCAAATTGGCAACCTGTGCGAACCAGGAGGTTAAAGGGGCTGTCTCTCCAAGTTGGCAGATTGATAGTAAAGCAGTTGGAAAGTCAAACCGGAGCACCAGGAGAGGGACTATTCGTTGAGTTTTAGAAACCTTTCGTATTCACAGTGTGTCCATTCTCTAGGTTTCCCGTTCATGGTATAGCTGTCGTAATATTCCCTTCAACCTGGAGAGTTGGGACCCATGGAATGGGTGCCATGCATTATTGCTTTAAAGGGTCTGCATTTGCTCACCCAATCTCACCAATCCTCTCAGTCCCAAGCGTCCAGCCTCATGCCACATCCAGCTGTCATTGTAGATAGGGTCATTCCAGGTTGCATCAGAGACCCTGAAGGAATTGTAAAGAATTTCCCTGTTTCTTTGTTTTGTTTTTGAAATTCCTTTTTAGAGTGGGTTTGAGCTGATTCTCGCTGCCATGTTTATGCCAGTCTAGACACACTTGATTCCCTTACGGAGACATATCAATACATAGGTTTTAAGATTCTTACTAGTCAGATCTATTCCTCTGCGGGAAATATGGGGTTTTGAGTCCCTTTCACTGAGGAAGGTGTAGGTCTTGTCTATTCCATAGTTGGTTTTTGGAACGGTACCTGTGCTAATATCAAACTCTGCTTTGATGCATCCCCCCACCTCTCCTTCCCCCTTTAGCAGGCATAAGAGTGTTCTCTAAATGTGAGACTCTGTTCTCTTTCCTAACTCTGTTCATGTGTAGCCATGTTTACAGGATCTTCCTAAGTGATATCTTATGCTAAGTTTCTTTTTCTGTGTGACTTATTTCACTTAGAATCATCGTACCTGAATCCACTCATTTTGCTGCTACTGGTCTTATGACATTGATTTCACGGCTGAGGGATATTCCATCGTACGTAAGTTTTTTGAACCATTTTTTGAACACAATTTTTTGAACCATTTTTCTATTTCCTGGGATATTTAAGGTGTACCCAAGTTGAGGTTCTTGTAAGCAGTGCAGCCCTCAATTTGGGGGTGGCTCTGTCTTATTGATTTTCAGTTTTCCCAAGGTATATTCCCTAGACTGGAAGTGCCCTTGGCTCTGTAGCTCTGTTGTTTACTTGTTTTAGGGAACACAATGCACTCCTCCAGTGAGGCAGTTGGCAACTTACAACCCGGCCATCAGCATAACAAGGCTCCCTGTTCTCCAGGGCCTGTCTTGCCTTTCTGGTTTGTACACATTTTGTGGATGTCCCTTTTGACTGGTGGGAAGTGATACTTCTTTGTAGTGCAGATTTGCATTGCCCGCTTGCTTGCTTGGCCAAAAAGGGCGTATGCGTTTTCTCCTGAATATATTCAGGAGAAAACGCATACGCCCTATTTGGCCAAGTGCATCATTGTCGAACTTGTGCCCCTCTTCCTGTGCTTTACGGGCGATCCCAACGTACCTCTTGAAATCTGCTTCCTGCTTTTCTGCCTCGCTTTCAAGTCCGCCTCGTTGCCTTCCCTCAACAGATTTTTGGACGAGAGTTGGCCTTTATTACTCTGCCAGTGTGTGAGTTGCTGTGCCCCTGAGCTCCATTTTTCAACTCGTTTTTTTGTGAGCTGAACGGAAGTCCAAAATTTTGGTTCAGGACCTATACTGGTTCCCGGTGGGTGGCTGAGACTTTGGTTCATTCTTCTTCCTGCCGGTAAATTAGAGTGACATGTACCCATCCAAATGCCTACCAGCTACTCTCTCATTGGTTCTCCCTCTTCCCTTTCATCCTCTGCCAAATTGGCAACCCGTGCGAACCAGGAGGTTAAAGGGGCTGTCTCTCCAAGTTGGGAGATTGATAGTAAAGCAGTTGGAGAGTCAAACCAGATCACCAGGATAGGGACTATTCGTTGAGTTTTAGAAACCATTCGTATTCACAGTGTGTCCATTCTCTAGGTTTCCCGTACATGGTATAGCTGTCGTAATATTCCCTTCAACCTGGAGAGTTGTGACCCATGGAATGGGTGCCATGCATTATTGCTTTAAAGGGTCTGCATTTGCTCACCCAATCTCACCAATCCTCTCAGTCCCAAGTGTCCAGCCTCATGCCACATCCAGCTGTCATTGTAGATAGGGTCATTCCAGGTTGCATCAGAGACCCTGAAGGAATTGTAAAGAATTTCCCTGTTTCTTTGTTTTGTTTTTGAAATTCCTTTTTAGAGTGGGTTTGAGCTGATTCTCGCTGCCATGTTTATGCCAGTCTAGACACACTTGATTCCCTTACGGAGACATATCAATACATAGGTTTTAAGATTCTTACTAGTCAGAGCTATTCCTCTGCGGGAAATATGGGGTTTTGAGTCCCTTTCACTGAGGAAGGTGTAGGTCTTGTCTATTCCAGAGTTGGTTTTTGGAAAGGTACCTGTGCTTATATCAAACTCTGGTTTGATGCATCCCCCCACCTCTCCTTCCCCCTTTAGCAGGCATAAGAGTGTTCTCTAAATGTGAGACTATGTTCTCTTTCCTAACTCTGTTCATGTGTAGCCATGTTTACAGGATCTTCCTTAGTGATATCTTATGCTAAGTTTCTTTTTCTGTGTGACTTATTTCACTTAGAATCATCGTACCTGAATCCACTCATTTTGCTGCTACTGGTCTTATGACATTGATTTCACGGCTGAGGGATATTCCATCGTACGTAAGTTCCACAATTTTTTGAACCATTTTTATATTTCCTGGATATTTAAGGTGTACCCAAGTTGAGGTTCTTGTAAGCAGTGCAGCCCTCAATTTGGGGGTGGCTCTGTCTTATTGATTTTCAGTTTTCCCAAGGTATATTCCCTAGACTGGAAGTGCCCTTGGCTCTGTAGCTCTGTTGTTTACTTGTTTTAGGGAACACAATGCACTCCTCCAGTGAGGCAGTTGGCAACATACATCCCGCCCATCAGCATAACAAGGCTCCCTGTTCTCCAGGGCCTGTCTTACCTTTCTGGTTTGTACACATTTTGTGGATGTCCCTTTTGACCGGTGGGAAGTGATACTACTTTGTAGTGCAGATTCGCATTGCCCGCTTGCTTGCTTGGCCAAAAAGGGCGTATGCGTTTTCTCCTGAATATATTCAGGAGAAAACGCATACGCCCTATTTGGCCAAGTGCATCATTGTCGAAGTTGTGCCCCTCTTCCTGTGCTTTACGGGCGATCCCAACGTACCTCTTGAAATCTGCTTCCTGCTTTTCTGCCTCGCTTTCAAGTCCGCCTCTTTGCTTTCCCTCAACAGATTTTTGGACGAGAGTTGGCCTTTATTACTCTGCCAGTTTGTGAGTTGCTGTGCCCCTGAGCTCAATTTTCCACTCGTTTTTTTGTGAGCTGAACGGAAGTCCAAAGTTTTGGTTCAGGACCTATACTGGTTCCCGGTGGGTGGCTGAGACTTTGGTTCATTCTTCTTCCTGCCGGGAAATTAGAGTGACATGTACCCATCCAAATACCTAACAGCTACTCTCTCATTGGTTCTCCCTCTTCCCTTTCATCCTCTGCCAAATTGGCAACCTGTGCGAACCAGGAGATTAAAGGGGCTGTCTCTCCAAGTTGGGAGATTGATAGTAAAGCAGTTGGAAAGTCAAACCGGAGCACCAGGAGAGGGACTATTCGTTGAGTTTTAGAAACCTTTCGTATTCACAGTGTGTCCATTCTCTAGGTTTCCCGTACATGGTATAGCTGTCGTAATATTCCCTTCAACCTGGAGAGTTGGGACCCATGGAATGGGTGCCATGCATTATTGCTTTAAAGGGTCTGCATTTGCTCACCCAATCTCACCAATCCTCTCAGTCCCAAGCGTCCAGCCTCATGCCACATCCAGCTGTCATTGTAGATAGGGTCATTCCAGGTTGCATCAGAGACCCTGAAGGAATTGTAAAGAATTTCCCTGTTTCTTTGTTTTGTTTTTGAAATTCCTTTTTAGAGTGGGTTTGAGCTGATTCTCGCTGCCATGTTTATGCCAGTCTAGACACACTTGATTCCCTTACGGAGACATATGAATACATAGGTTTTAAGATTCTTACTAGTCAGATCTATTCCTCTGCGGGAAATATGGGGTTTTGAGTCCCTTTCACTGAGGAAGGTGTAGGTCTTGTCTATTCCATAGTTGGTTTTTGGAACGGTACCTGTGCTTATATCAAACTCTGCTTTGATGCATCCCCCCACCTCTCCTTCCCTCTTTAGCAGGCATAAGAGTGGTCTCTAAATGTGAGACTCTGTTCTCTTTCCTAACTCTGTTCATGTGTAGCCATGTTTACAGGATCTTCCTTAGTGATATCTTATGCTAAGTTTCTTTTTCTGTGTGACTTATTTCACTTAGAATCATCGTACCTGAATCCACTCATTTTGCTGCTACTGGTCTTATGACATTGATTTCACGGCTGAGGGATATTCCATCATACGTAAGTTCCACAATTTTTTGAACCATTTTTATATTTCCTGGGATATTTAAGGTGTACCCAAGTTGAGGTTCTTGTAAGCAGTGCAGCCCTCAATTTGGGGGTGGCTCTGTCTTATTGATTTTCAGTTTTCCCAAGGTATATTCCCTAGACTGGAAGTGCCCTTGGCTCTGTAGCTCTGTTGTTTACTTGTTTTAGGGAACACAATGCACTCCTCCAGTGAGGCATTTGGCAACCTACAACCCGCCCATCAGCATAACAAGGCTCCCTGTTCTCCAGGGCCTGTCTTGCCTTTCTGGTTTGTACACATTTTGTGGATGTCCCTTTTGACTGGTGGGAAGTGATACTTCTTTGTACTGCAGATTTGCATTGCCCGCTTGCTTGCTTGGCCAAAAAGGGCGTATGCGTTTTCTCCTGAATATATTCAGGAGAAAACGCATACGCCCTATTTGGCCAAGTGCATCATTGTCGAAGTTGTGCCCCTCTTCCTGTGCTTTACGGGCGATCCCAACGTACCTCTTGAAATCTGCTTCCTGCTTTTCTGCCTCGCTTTCAAGTCCGCCTCGTTGCCTTCCCTCAACAGATTTTTGGACGAGAGTTGGCCTTTATTACTCTGCCAGTTTGTGAGTTGCTGTGCCCCTGAGCTCCATTTTTCAACTCGTTTTTTTGTGAGCTGAACGGAAGTCCAAAATTTGGGTTCAGGACCTATACTGGTTCCCGGAGGGTGGCTGAGACTTTGGTTCATTCTTCTTCCTGCCGGGAAATTAGAGTGACATGTACCCATCCAAATGCCTACCAGCTAGTCTCTCATTGGTTCTCCCTCTTCCCTTTCATCCTCTGCCAAATTGGCAACCCGTGCGAACCAGGAGGTTAAAGGGGCTGTCTCTCCAAGTTGGGAGATTGATAGTAAAGCAGTTGGAAAGTTAAACCGGAGCACCAGGAGAGGGACTCTTCGTTGAGTTTTAGAAACCATTCGTATTCACAGTGTGTCCATTCTCTAGGTTTCCCGTACATGGTATAGCTGTCATAATATTCCCTTCAACCTGGAGATTTGGGACCCATGGAATGGGTGCCATGCATTATTGCTTTAAAGGGTCTGCATTTGCTCACCCAATCTCACCAATCCTCTCAGTCCCAAGTGTCCAGCCTCATGCCACATCCAGCTGTCATTGTAGATAGGTTCATTCCAGGTTGCATCAGAGACCCTGAAGGAATTGTAAAGAATTTCCCTGTTTCTTTGTTTTGTTTTTGAAATTCCTTTTTAGAGTGGGTTTGAGCTGATTCTCGCTGCCATGTTTATGCCAGTCTAGACACACTTGATTCCCTTATGGAGACATATCAATACATAGGTTTTAAGATTCTTACTAGTCAGATCTATTCCTCTGCGGGAAATATGGGGTTTTGAGTCCCTTTCACTGAGGAAGGTGTAGGTCTTGTCTATTCCATAGTTGGTTTTTGGAACGGTACCTGTGCTTATATCAAACTCTGGTTTGATGCATCCCCCCACCTCTCCTTCCCCCTTTAGCAGGCATAAGAGTGTTCTCTAAATGTGAGACTCTGTTCTCTTTCCTAACTCTGTTCATGTGTAGCCATGTTTACAGGATCTTCCTAAGTGATATCTTCTGCTAAGTTTCTTTTTCTGTGTGACTTATTTCACTTAGAATCATCGTACCTGAATCCACTCATTTTGCTGCTACTGGTCTTATGACATTGATTTCACGGCTGAGGGATATTCCATCGTACGTAAGTTCCACAATTTTTTGAACCATTTTTATATTTCCTGGGATATTTAAGGTGTACCCAAGTTGAGGTTCTTGTAAGCAGTGCAGCCCTCAATTTGGGGGTGGCTCTGTCTTATTGATTTTCAGTTTTCCCAAGGTATATTCCCTAGACTGGAAGTGCCCTTGGCTCTGTAGCTCTGTTGTTTACTTGTTTTAGGGAACACAATGCACTCCTCCAGTGAGGCAGTTGGCAACTTACATCCCGCTCATCAGCATAACAAGGCTCCCTGTTCTCCAGGGCCTGTCTTGCCTTTCTGGTTTGTACACATTTTGTGGATGTCCCTTTTGACCGGTGGGAAGTGATACTTCTTTGTAGTGCAGATTCGCATTGCCCACTTGCTTGCTTGGCCAAAAAGGGCGTATGCGTTTTCTCCTGAATATATTCAGGAGAAAACGCATACGCTCTTTTTGGCCAAGTGCATCATTGTCGAAGTTGTGCCCCTCTTCCTGTGCTTTACGGGCGATCCCAACGTACCTCTTGAAATCTGCTTCCTGATTTTCTGCCTCGCTTTCAAGTCCGCCTCGTTGCCTTCCCTCAACAGATTTTTGGACGAGAGTTGGCCTTTATTACTCTGCCAGTTTGTGAGTTGCTGTGCCCCTGAGCTCCATTTTTCAACTCGTTTTTTTGTGAGCTGAACGCAAGTCCAAAGTTTTGGTTCAGGACCTATACTGGTTCCCGGGGGGTGGCTGAGACTTTGGTTCATTCTTCTTCCTGCCGGGAAATTAGAGTGACATGTACCCATCCAAATGCCTAACAGCTACTCTCTCATTGGTTCTCCCTCTTCCCTTTCATCCTCTGCCAAATTGGAAACCTGTGCGAACCAGGAGGTTAAAGGGGCCTTCTCTCCAATTTGGGAGATTGATAGTAAAGCAGTTGGAAAGTCAAACCGGAGCACCAGGAGAGGGACTATTCGTTGAGTTTTAGAAACCTTTCGTATTCACAGTGTGTCCATTCTCTAGGTTTCCCGTACATGGTATAGCGGTTGTAATATTCCCTTCAACCTGGATAGTTGGGAACCATGGAATGGGTGCCATGCATTATTGCTTTAAAGGGTCTGCATTTGCTCACCCAATCTCACCAATCCTCTCAGTCCCAAGCGTCCAGCCTCATGCCACATCCAGCTGTAATTGTAGATAGGGTCATTCCAGGTTGCATCAGAGACCCTGAAGGAATTGTAAAGAATTTCCCTGTTTCTTTGTTTTGTTTTTGAAATTCATTTTTATAGTGGGTTTGAGCTGATTCTTGCTGCCATGTTTATGCCAGTCTAGACACACTTGATTCCCTTATGGAGACATATCAATACATAGGTTTTAAGATTCTTACTAGTCAGATCTATTCCTCTGCGGGAAATATGGGGTTTTGAGTCCCTTTCACTGAGGAAGGTGTAGGTCTTGTCTATTCCATAGTTGTTTTTTTGGAAAGTTACCTCTGCTTATATCAAACTCTGCTTTGTTGCATCCACCCACCTCTCCTTCCCCCTTTAGCAGGCATAAGAGTGTTGTCTAAATGTGAGACTCTGTTCTCTTTCCTAACTCTGTTCATGTGTAGCCATGTTTACAGGATCTTCCTAAGTGATATCTTATGCTAAGTTTCTTTTTCTGTGTGACTTATTTCACTTAGAATCATCGTACCTGAATCCACTCATTTTGCTGCTACTGGTCTTATGACATTGATTTCACGGCTGAGGGATATTCCATCATACGTAAGTTCCACAATTTTTTGAACCATTTTTATATTTCCTGGGATATTTAAGGTGTACCCAAGTTGAGGTTCTTGTAAGCAGTGCAGCCCTCAATTTGGGGGTGGCTCTGTCTTGTTGATTTTCAGTTTTCCCAAGGTATATTCCCTGGACTGGAAGTGCCCTTGGCTCTGTAGCTCTGTTGTTTACTTGTTTTAGGGAACACAATGCACTCCTCCAGTGAGGCAGTTGGCAACTTACATCCCGGCCATCAGCATAACAAGGCTCCCTGTTCTCCAGGGCCTGTCTTGCCTTTCTGGTTTGTACACATTTTGTGGATGTCCCTTTTGACAGGTGGGAAGTGATACTTCTTTGTAGTGCAGATTTGCATTGCCCGCTTGCTTGCTTGGCCAAAAAGGGCGTATGCGTTTTCTCCTGAATATATTCAGGAGAAAACGCATACGCCCTTTTTGGCCAAGTGCATCATTGTCGAACTTGTGCCCCTCTTCCTGTGCTTTACGGGCAATCCCAACGTACCTCTTGAAATCTGCTTCCTGCTTTTCTGCCTCGCTTTCAAGTCCGTCTCGTTGCCTTCCCTCAACAGATTTTTGGACGAGAGTTGGCCTTTATTACTCGGCCAGTTTGTGAGTTGCTGTGCCCCTGAGCTCCATTTTTCAACTCGTTTTTTTGTGAGCTGAACGCAAGTCCAAAATTTTGGTTCAGGACCTATACTGGTTCCCGGTGGGTGGCTGAGACTTTGGTTCATTCTTCTTCCTGCCGGGAAATTAGAGTGACATGTACCCATCCAAATGCCTAACAGCTACTCTCTCATTGGTTCTCCCTCTTCCCTTTCATCCTCTGCCAAATTGGCAACCCGTGCGAACCAGGAGGTTAAAGGGGCTGTCTCTCCAAGTTGGGAGATTGATAGTAAAGCAGTTGGAAAGTCAAACCGGAACACCAGGCGAGGGAGTATTCGTTGAGTTTTAGAAAACTATTGTATTCACAGTGTGTCCATTCTCTAGGTTTCCCATACATGGTATAGCTGTCGTAATATTCCCTTCAACCTGGAGAGTTGGGACCCATGGAATGGGTGCCATGCATTATTGCTTTAAAGGGTCTGCATTTGCTCACCCAATCTCACCAATCCTCTCAGTCCCAAGTGTCCAGCCTCATGCCACATCCAGCTGTCATTGTAGATAGGGTCATTCCAGGTTGCATCAGAGACCCTGAAGGAATTGTAAAGAATTTCCCTGTTTCTTTGTTTTGTTTTTGAAATTCCTTTTTAGAGTGGGTTTGAGCTGATTGTTGCTGCCATGTTTATGCCAGTCTAGACACACTTGATTCCCTTACGGAGACATATCAATACATAGGTTTTAAGATTCTTACTAGTCAGATCTATTCCTCTGCGGGAAATATGGGGTTTTGAGTCCCTTTCACTGAGGAAGGTGTAGGTCTCGTCTATTCCATAGTTGGTTTTTGGAACGGTACCTGTGCTTATATCAAACTCTGGTTTGATGCATCCCCCCACCTCTCCTTCCCCCTTTAGCAGGCATAAGAATGTTCTCTAAATATGAGACTCTGTTCTCTTTCCTAACTCTGTTCATGTGTAGCCATGTTTACAGGATCTTCCTAAGTGATATCTTCTGCTAAGTTTCTTTTTCTGTGTGACTTATTTCACTTAGAATCATCGTACCTGAATCCACTCATTTTGCTGCTACTGGTCTTATGACATTGATTTCACTGCTGAGGGATATGCCATCGTACGTAACTTCCACAATTTTTTGAACCATTTTTATATTTCCTGGGATATTTAAGGTGTACCCAAGTTGAGGTTCTTGTAAGCAGTGCAGCCCTCAATTTGGGGGTGGCTCTGTCTTACTGAGTTTCAGTTTTCCCAAGGTATATTCCCTAGACAGGAAGTGCCCTTGGCTCTGTAGCTCTGTTGTTTACTTGTTTTAGGGAACACAATGCACTCCTCCAGTGAGGCAGTTGGCAACTTACATCCTGCCCATCAGCATAACAAGGCTCCCTGTTCTCCAGGGCCTGTCTTGCCTTTCTGGTTTGTACACATTTTGTGGATGTCCCTTTTGACCGTTGGGAAGTGATACTTCTTTGTAGTGCAGATTTGCATTGCCTGCTTGCTTGCTTGGCCAAAAAGGGCGTATGCGTTTTCTCCTGAATATATTCAGGAGAAAACGCATACGCCCTTTTTGGCCAAGTGCATCATTGTCGAAGTTGTGCCCCTCTCCCTGTGCTTTACAGGTTATTCCAACGTACCTCCTGAAATCTGTTTCCTACTATTCTGCCTCGCTTTCAAGTCTGTGTCGTTGCCTTCCCTCAACAGATTTTTGGACGATAGTTGGCCTTTACTTCTCTGCCAGTTTGTGAATTGCTGTGCCCCTGAGCTCCACTTTTCTACTCGTTTTTTGTGAGCTGAACATAAGTCCAAACTTTTGGTTCAGGACCTGTACTGGTTCTCGGTGGGTGGCTGAGACTTTGGTTAATTCTTCTTCCTGCCGGGAAATTGGAGTGGCATGTGCCCATCCAAATGCCTAACAGCTACTCTCTCATTGGTTCTCCCTCTTCCCTTTCATCCTCTGCCAAATTGGAAACCTGTGCGAACCAGGAGCTCAAAGAGTCTGTCTCTCCATGTTGGGAGGTTGATAGTAAAGCAGTTGGAAAGTCAAACCGTAGCACCAGGAGAGGGACTCTTCGTTGAGTTTTAGAAACCTTTCGTATTCACAGTGTGTCCATTCTCTAGGTTTTCCGTACATGTTATAGCTGTACTAATATTCCCTTCAACCTGGAGAGTTGGGACCTATGGAATGGGTGCCATGCATTATTGCTTTAAAGGGTCTGCATTTGCTCACCCAATCTCACCAATCCTCTCAGTCCCAAGTGTCCAGCCTCATGCCACATCCAGCTGTCATTGTAGATAGGGTCATTCCAGGTTGCATCAGAGACCCTGAAGGAATTGTAAGAATTTCCCAGTTTCTTTGTTTTGTTTTTGAAATTCCTTTTTAGAGTGGGTTTGAGCTGATTCTCTCTGCATGTTTATGCCAGTCTAGACACACTTGATTGCCTTAAGGAGACACATCAATACCTAGGTTTTAAAATACTTACTAGTCAGATCTATTCCTCTGTGGGAAATATGGGGTTTTGAGTCCCTTTCACTGAGGAAGGTGTAGATCTGCTCTATTCCATAGTTGGTTTTTGGAACGGTACCTGTGCTTATATCAAACTCTGGTTTGATGCATCACCCCACCTCTCCTTCCCCCTTAAGCAGGCATAAGAGTGTTTTTTAAATGTGAGACTCTGTTCTCTTTCCTAACTGTGTTCATGTGTAGCCATGTTTACAGGATCTTCCTAAGTGATATCTTATGCTAAGTTTCTTTTTCTGTGTGACTTATTTCACTTAGAATCATCGTACCTGAATCCACTCATTTTGCTGCTACTGGTCTTATGACATTGATTTCATGGCTGAGGGATATTCCATCGTACATAAGTTCCACAATTTTTTGAACCATTTTTATATTTCCTGGGATATTTCAGGTGTACCCAGGTTGAGGTTCTTGTAAGCAGTGCCGCCCTAAATTTGAGTGTGGCCCTGGCTTATTGATTTTCAATTCTGCCAAAGAATATTCCCTAGACTGGAAGGGCCCTTGGCTCTGTAGCTCTGTTGTTTACTTGTTTGAGGGAACACAATGCACTCCTCCAGTGAGGCAGTTGGCAACTTATATCCCGCCAATCAGCATAACAATGCTCCCTGTTCGCCAGGGCCTGTCTTGCCTTTCTGGTTTTTACACATTTGGTGGATGTCCCTTTTGACCGCTGGGAAGTGATACTTCTTTGTAGTGCAGATATGCATTGCCCGCTTGCTTGCTTGGCCAAAAAGGGCGTATGCATTTTCTCCTGAATATATTCAGGAGAAAACGCATACGCCCTTTTTGGCCAAGTGCCTCCTTGTCGAAATTGTGCCCGTCTTCCTGTGCTTTACAGGCGATTCCAACGTACCTCTAGAAATCAGTTTTCTGCTATTCTGCCTCGCTTTCAAGTCCGCCTCGTTGCCTTCCCTCAACAGATTTTTGGACGATAGTTGGCCTTTATTACTCTGCCAGTTTGTGAATTGCTGTGCCCCTGAGCTCCATTTTTCAACTCGTTTTTTGTGAACTGAACGCAAGTCCAAACTTTTGATTCAGGACCTCTACTGGTTCCCGGTGGGTGGCTGAGACTTTGGTTAATTCTTCTTCCTGCCGGGAAATTAGAGTGGCATGTGCCCATCCAAATGCCTAACAGCTACTCTCTCATTGGTTCTCCCTCTTCCCTTTCATCCTCTGCCAAATTGGCAACCTGTGCGAACCAGGAGCTTAAAGAGTCTGTCTCTCCATGTTGGGAGGTTGATAGTAAAGCTGTTGGAAAGTCAAACCGTAGCACCAGGAGAGGGACTCTTCGTTGAGTTTTAGAAACCTTTCGTATTCACAGTGTGTCCATTCTCTAGGTTTTCCGTACATGTTATAGCTGTCGTAATATTCCCTTCAACCTGGAGAGTTGGGACCCATGGAATGGGTGCCATGCATTATTGCTTTAAAGGGTCTGCAGTTGCTCACCCAATCTCACCAATCCTCTCAGTCCCAAGTGTCCAGCCTCATGCCACATCCAGCTGTCATTGTAGATAGGGTCATTCCAGGTTGCATCAGAGACCCTGAAGGAATTGTAAGAATTTCCCAGTTTCTTTGTTTTGTTTTTGAAATTCCTTTTTAGAGTGGGTTTGAGCTGATTCTCTCTGCATGTTTATGCCAGTCTAGACACACTTGATTGCCTTAAGGAGACACATCAATACCTAGGTTTTAAAATCCTTCTAGTCAGATCTATTCCTCTGTGGGAAATATGGGGTTTTGAGTCCCTTTCACTGAGGAAGGTGTAGATCTGCTCTATTCCATAGTTGGTTTTTGGAACGGTACCTGTGCTTATATCAAACTCTGGTTTGATGCATCACCCCACCTCTCCTTCCCCCTTAAGCAGGCATAAGAGTGTTTTTTAAATGTGAGACTCTGTTCTCTTTCCTAACTGTGTTCATGTGTAGCCATGTTTACAGGATCTTCCTAAGTGATATCTTATGCTAAGTTTCTTTTTCTGTGTGACTTATTTCACTTAGAATCATCGTACCTGAATCCACTCATTTTGCTGCTACTGGTCTTATGACATTGATTTCATGGCTGAGGGATATTCCATCGTACATAAGTTCCACAATTTTTTGAACCATTTTTATATTTCCTGGGATATTTCAGGTGTACCCAGGTTGAGGTTCTTGTAAGCAGTGCCGCCCTAAATTTGAGTGTGGCCCTGGCTTATTGATTTTCAATTCTGCCAAAGAATATTCCCTAGACTGGAAGGGCCCTTGGCTCTGTAGCTCTGTTGTTTACTTGTTTGAGGGAACACAATGCACTCCTCCAGTGAGGCAGTTGGCAACTTATATCCCGCCAATCAGCATAACAACGCTCCCTGTTCGCCAGGGCCTGTCTTGCCTTTCTGGTTTTTACACATTTGGTGGATGTCCCTTTTGACCGGTGGGAAGTGATACTTCTTTGTAGTGCAGATATGCATTGCCCGCTTGCTTGCTTGGCCAAAAAGGGCGTATGCATTTTCTCCTGAATATATTCAGGAGAAAACGCATACGCCCTTTTTGGCCAAGTGCCTCCTTGTCGAAATTGTGCCCGTCTTCCTGTGCTTTACAGGCGATTCCAACGTACCTCTAGAAATCAGTTTTCTGCTATTCTGCCTCGCTTTCAAGTCCGCCTCGTTGCCTTCCCTCAACAGATTTTTGGACGATAGTTGGCCTTTATTACTCTGCCAGTTTGTGAATTGCTGTGCCCCTGAGCTCCATTTTTCAACTCGTTTTTTGTGAACTGAACGCAAGTCCAAACTTTTGATTCAGGACCTCTACTGGTTCCCGGTGGGTGGCTGAGACTTTTGTTAATTCTTCTTCCTGCCGGGAAATTAGAGTGACATGTGCCCATCCAAATGCCTAACAGCTACTCTCTCATTGGTTCTCCCTCTTCCCTTTCATCCTCTGCCAAATTGGCAACCTGTGCGAACCAGGAGGTTAAAGGGGCTGTCTCTCCAAGTTGGGAGATTGATAGTAAAGCAGTTGGAAAGTCAAACCGGAACACCAGGAGAGGGACTCTTCGTTGAGTTTTAGAAACCTTTCGTATTCAGAGTGTGTCCATTCTCTTGGTTTCCCATACATGTTATAGCTGTAGTAATATTCCCTTCAACTTGGAGAGTTGGGACCCATGGAAAGGGTGCCATGTATTATTGCTTTAAAGGGTCTGCATTTGCTCACCCAATCTCACCAATCCTCTCAGTCCCAAGTGTCCAGCCTTATGCCACATCCAGCTGTCATTGTAGATAGGGTCATTCCAGGTTGCATCAGAGACCCTGAAGGAATTGTAAAGAATTTCCCTGTTTCTTTGTTTTGTTTTTGAAATTCCTTTTTATACTGGGTTTGAGCTGATTCTCGCTGCCAAGTTTATGCCAGTCTAGACACTCTTGATTCCCTTATGGAGATATATCAATACATAGGTTTTAAGATTCTTACTAGTCAGATCTATTCCTCTGCAGGAAATATGGGGTTTTGAGTCCCTTTCACTGAGGATGATGTAGGTCTTGTCTATTCCATAGTTGGTTTTTGGAACGGTACATGTGCTTATATCAGACTCTGGTTTGATGCATCACCCCACCTCTCCTTCCCCCTTAAGCAGGCATAAGAGTGTTTTTTAAATGTGAGACTCTGTTCTCTTTCCTAACTCAGTTCTTGTGTAGCCATGTTTACAGGATCTTCCTAAGTGATATCTTATGATAAGTTTGTTTTTCTGTGTGACTTATTTCACTTAGAATCATCGTACCTGAATCCACTCATTTTGCTGCTACTGGTCTTATGACATTGATTTCATGGCTGAGGGATATTCCATCGTACGTAAGTTCCACAATTTTTTGAACCAGTTTTATATTTCCTGGGATATTTCAGGTGTACCCAGGTTGAGGTTCTTGTAAGCAGTGCAGCCCTCAATTTGTGGGTGGCTCTGTCTTATTGATTTTCAGTTTTCCCAAGGTATATTCCCTAGACTGGAAGGGCCCTTGGCTCTGTAGCTCTGATGTTTACTTGTTTTAGGGAACACAATGCACTCCTCCAGTGAGGCAGTTGGCAACTTACATCCCGCCAATCAAAATAACAAGGCTCCCTTTTCACCAGGGCCTGTCTTGCCTTTCTGGTTTTTACACATTTTGTGGATGTTCCTTTTGACCGGTGGGAAGTGATTCTCCTTTGTAGAGCAGATTTGCATTGCCCGCTTGCTTGCTTGGCCAAAAAGGGCGTATGCGTTTTCTACTGAATATATTCAGGGAAAACGCATACACCCTTTTTGGCCAAGTGCATTCTTGTCGAAATTGTGCCCCTCTTCCTGTGCTTTACAGGCGATTCCAACGTACCTCTTGAAATCAGTTTTCTGCTATTCTGCCTCGCTTTCAAATCCGCCCCGTTGCCTTCCCTCAACAGATTTCTGGACGATATTTGGCCTTTATTACTCTGCCAGTTTGTGAATTGTTGTGCCCCTGAGCTCCATTTTCCAACTCGTTTTTTGTGAGCTGAACGCAAGTCCAAACTTTTGATTCAGGACCTATACTGGTTCCCGGTGGGTGGCTGAGAATTTGGTTAATTCTTCTTCCTGTCGGGAAATTAGAGTGACATATGCCCATCCAAATGCCTAACAGCTACTCTCTCATTGGTGCTCCCTCTTCCCTTTCATCCTCTGCCAAATTGGCAACCTGTGCGAAGCAGGAGCTGAAAGGGGCTGTCTCTCCAAGTTGGGAGATTGATATTAAAGCAGTTGGAAGTCAAACCGGAGCACCAGGAGAGGGACTCTTCGTTGAGTTTTAGAAACCTTTCGTATTCACAGTGTGTCCATTCTCTAGGTTTCCCGTACATGGTATAGCTGTAGTAATATTCCCTTCAACCTGGAGAGTTGGGACCCATGGAATGGGTGCCATGCATTATTGCTTTAAATGGTCTGCATTTGCTCACCAATCTCACCAATTCTCTCAGTCCCAAGTGTCCAGCCTCATGCCACATCCAGCTGTCATTGTAGATAGGGTCATTCCAGGTTGCATCAGAGACCCTGAAGGAATTGTAAAGAATTTCCCTGTTTCTTTGTTTTGTTTTTGAAATTCCTTTTTAGAGTGTGTTTGAGCTGATTCTCGCTGCCATGTTTATGCCAGTCTAGACACACTTGATTCCCTTACGGAGACATATCAATACATAGGTTTTAAGATTCTTACTAGTCAGATCTATTCCTCTGCGGGAAATATGGGGTTTTGAGTCCCTTTCACTGAGGAAGGTGTAGGTCTTGTCTATTTCATAGTTGGTTTTTGGAACGGTACCTGTGCTTATATCAAACTCTGGTTTGTTGCATCCCCCCACCTCTCCTTCCCCCTTAAGCAGGCATAAGAGTGTTCTCTAAATGTGAGACTCTGTTCTCTTTCCTAACTCAGTTCATGTTTAGCCATGTTTACAGGATCTTCCTAAGTGATATCTTATGCTAAGTTTCTTTTTCTGTGTGACTTATTTCACTTAGAATCATCGTACCTGAATCCACTCATTTTGCTGCTACTGGTCTTATGACATTGATTTCATGGCTGAGGGATATTCCATCGTACGTAAGTTCCACAATTTTTTGAACCATTTTTATATTTCCTGGGATATTTCAGGTGTACCCAGGTTGAGGTTCTTGTAAGCACTGCAGCCCTAAATTTGGGGGTGGCTCTGTCTTATTGATTTTCAATTTTCCCAAGGTATATTCCCTAGACTGGAAGTGCCCTTGGCTCTGTAGCTCTGTTGTTTACTTGTTTTAGGGAACACAATGCACTCCTCCAGAGTGGAAGTTGGCAATTTACGTCCCGCCCATCAGCATAACAAGGTTCCCAGTTCTCCAGGGACTGTCTTGCCTTTCTGGTTTTTACACATTTTGCGGATATCCATTTTGACTCTTTGGAGGTGATAATTCTTTGTAGTGCATATTTGCATTGCCCGCTTGCTGGATGGCCAAAAATGGCATATTCGTTTTCTCCTGAATATATTCAGGAGAAAAGGCATACGCCCTTTTTGGCCAAGTGCATCACTGTCGAATTTGTGCCCCTCTTCCTGTGATTTAAAGGCGATTCCAACATACCTCTTGAAATCTTTTTCCTGCTATTCTGCCTCGCTTTCAAGTGCGCCTCGTTGCCTTCCATTAAACAGATTTTTGGACGATAGTTGGCCTTGATTACTCTGCCAGTTTGTGAATTGTTGTGCCCCTGAGCTCCATTTTAAAACTCGTTTTTTGTGAGCTGAATGCAAGTCCAAACTTTTGGTTCAGGAACTATACTGGTTCCCGGTGGGTGGCTGAGACTTTGGTTCATTCTTCTTCCTGCCGGGAAATTAGAGGGACATGTTCCCGTCCAAATGCCTAATAGCTACTCTCTCATTGGTTCTCCCTCTTCCCTTTCATCCTCTGCCAAATTGGCAACCTGTGAGAACCAGGAGGTTAAAGGGGCTGTCCCTCCAAGTTGGGAGATTGATAGTAAAGCAGTTGGAAAGTCAAACGAGAGAATCAGGAGAGGGACTCTTAGTTGAGTTTTAGAAACCTTTCGTATTCACAGTGTGTCCTTTCCCTAGGTTTCCCATACATGTTATAGCTGTAGTAATATTTCCTTCAACCTGGAGAGTTGGGACCCATGGAATGGATGCCGCACATTATTGTTTAAGGGGTCTGCATTTGCTCACCCAATCTCACCAATCCTCTCAGTCCGAAGTGTCCAGCCTTATGCCACTTCCAGCTATCATTGTAGATAGGGTCATTCCAGGTTTCGTCAGAGACACTAAAGAAATTGTAAAGAATTTCCTGTTTTTTTTGTGTGTTTGAAATTCCTTTTCGTAGTGGGTGTGAGCTGATTCTCACTGCCATGTTTATGCCAGTCTAGAAACACTTGATTCCCTGAGGGAGACATATCAATAAATAGGTTATAAGATTCTTACTAGTCAGATATATTCCTCTGCAGGAAATGTGGGGTTTTGAGTGCCTTTCACTGAGGTTGGTGTAGGTCTTGTCTATTCCGTATTTGATTTTTGGAAAGGTACATGTACTAATATCAAACTCTGGGTTTATGCATCACCCCACCTCTCCTTGCCCCTTAAGCAGGCATAAGAGTGTTTTCTAAATGTGAGACTCTGTTCTCTTTCGTAACTCATTTCATGTGTAGCCATGTTTACAGGATCTTCATACGTGATATCTTATGATAAGGTTCTTTTTCTGTGTGACTTATTTCACTTAGAATCATCGTACCTAAATCCACTCATTTTGCTGCTACTGGCCTTATGACATTGATTTCATGGCTGAGGGATATTCCATCGTACATATGTACCCCAATTTCTTGAACCATTTTTATCTTTCCTGGGATATTTAAGATGTTCCCAAGTTGTGGTTCTTGTAAGCAGTGCAGCCCTAAATTTTGGGGTGGCTGTGTCTTATTGATTTTCGGTTTTCCCAAGGTATATTCCCTAGGCTGGACGTGCCCTTGGCTCTGTAGCTCTGTTGTTTCCTTGTTTTAGGGAACACAATGCACTCCTCCAGAGAGGCAGTTGGCAATTTACGTCACACCCATCAGCATAACAAGGCACCCAGTTCTCCAGGGGCTGTCTTGCCTTTCTGGTTTTTACACATTTTGCGGATATCCCTTTTGACTGGTTGGAGGTGATAATTCTTTGCAGTGCATATTTGCATTGCCTGCTTGCAGGATGGCCAAAAAGGGCGTATTCATTTTCCCCTGAGTATATTCAGGAGAAAAGGCATACACCCTTTTTGGCCAAGTGCATCATTTTTGAAGTTGTGCCCCTCTTCCTGTGATTTTAAGGCAATTCCAACATACCTCTTGAAATCTGTTTCCTGCTATTCTGCCTCGCTTTCAAGTCAGCTTCATTGCCTTCCATTAAACAGATATTTGGACGATAGTTGTCCTGTGTTTCTCTGCCAGTTTGTGAATTGCTGTGCCCCTGAGCCCCATTTTTGAACTCGTTTTTTGTGAGCTGACCGCAAGTGCAAAATATGGTTCAAGAACTATACTGGTTCCCAGCGGTTGGCAGAGTCTTTGGTTAATTCTTCTTCCTGTCGGTCAATTAGAGTGACATGTGACCATCCAAATGCCTAACAACTACTCTCCCATTGGTTCTTCCTCTTCCCTTTCATCATCTGCCAATTTGGCAACCTGTGCGAACCAGGAGCTTAAAGGGGCTGTCTCTCCAAGTTGGGAGATTGATAGGAAAGCAGTTGGAAAGTCAAACTGGAGCACCAGGAGAGGGACTCTTCATTGAGTTTTAGAAACCTTTCGTATTCACAGTGTGTCCATTCTCTAGGTTTCCCGTACATGTTATAGCTGTCGTTATATTCCCTTCAACCTGGAGAGTTGGGACCCATGGAATGGGTGCCACTCATTATTCCTTTAAAGGGTCTGCATTTGCTCACCCAATCTCACCAATCCTCTCAGTCCCAAGTGTCCAGCCTTATGCCACATCCAGCTGTCATTGTAGATAGGGTCATTCCAGGTTTCATCAGAGACCCTGAAGGAATTGTAAGAAATTTCGCTGTTTTTTTGTTTCGTTTTTGAAATTCCTTTTTATAGTGGGTTTGAGCTGATTCTCGCTGCCATGTTTATGCCAGTCTAGACACACTTGATTCCCTTATGGAGACATATCAATACATAGGTTTTAAGATTCATACTAGTAAGATCTATTACTCTGTGGTGAATATATGGTGTTGAGTTCCTTTCACTGAGGAAGTTGTAGGTCTTGTCTATTTCGTATTTGGTTTTTGGAAAGGTACCTGTACTAATATCAAACTCTGATTTTATGCATCACCCCACCTCTCCTTCCCCCTTAAGCAGGCATAAGCGTGTTTTTTAAATGTGAGTCTCTCTTCTCTTTCCTAACTCAGTTCCTGTGTAGCCATGTTTACAGGATCTTCATAAGTGATATCTTATGATAAGTTTCTTTTTCTGTGTGACTTATTTCACTTAGAATTATCGTACCTGAATCCACTCATTTTGCTGCTACTGGCCTTATGACATTGATTTCATGGCTGAGGGATATTCCATCATACGTAAGTACCACAATTTCTTCAACCATTTTTGTCTTTCCTGGGATATTTAAGGTGTACCCAAGTTGAGGTTTTTGTTAGCAGTGCAGCCCTGAATTTTGGTGTGGATCTGTCTTATTTATTTTCAGTTTTCCCAAGGTATATTCCCTAGACTGGAAGTGCCCTTGGCTCTGTAGCTCTGTTGTTTACTTGTTTTAGGGAACACAATGCACTCCTCCAGAGAGGCAGTTGGCCATTTACATCCCGCCCATCAGCATAACAAGGCTCCCTGTTCTCCAGGGCCTGTCTTGCCTTTCTGGTTTTTACACATTTTGCGGATGTCCCTTTTGACTGGTGGGAAGTGATACTTCTTAGTAGTGCCGATTTGCATTGCCCGCTTGCTTGCTTGTCTAAAAAGGGCTTATGCGTTTTCTCCCGAATATATTCACGTGAAAACCCTTATGCCCTTTATGGCCATTTCCATAATTTTCGAAGTTGTAATGCTTTTCCTGTGTTTAAAGTCGATTCCAATGTACCTCTTGAAATCTGTTTCATGCCATTCTTCCTCATTTTCCCTTCCGCCTCGTGGCTTTCCCTCAACAGATTTTTGGAGGCGAGTAGTCCTTTATAACTCTGCAGGTTAGTGAATTGCTGTGGCCCTGAGCTCCATTTTTCAACTCGCGTTTTTGTGAGCTGACCTCAAATCAACACTTTTGCTTCTGGACTTATACTGGTTCTGGTGGGCAGGCTGAGACTTTGGTTAATTCCTCTTTGTGACGGGAAATTAGAGAGACATGTGGCCGTCCAAATGCCTACAGCTACTCTCTCATTGGTTCTCTCTCTTCCCTTATATTCTCTGCACAATTTGCCAACTGTGCGAACCAGGAGGTTATAGGGGCTGACTTTCCAAGTTGGGAGATTGATAGTAAAGCCGTTGCAATGTCATACTGGAGTACAAGTAGAGTTTTAGAAACCTTTCACCATCAGATGGTTTCCATTCTCTAGGTTCCCATACACGTTATAACTGTAGTGATATTCCCTTCTACCTGGAGTGTTGGGAACCATGGAATGGGTGGCAGGCATTATTGCTTTAAAGGGTCTGCATTTTTTCACCCAATCTCACCAATCCTCTCAGTCCCAAGTGACCAGCCTTATGCCACATCCAGCTGTCATTGTAGATAGAGTCATTCCAGGTTTCATCAGAAACCCTGAAGGTATTGTGTAAGAATTTTACTGTTTTTATGTTTTGTTTTGAAATTCATTTTTATAGTGGGTTTGAGCTGATTCTCCCTGCCATGTTTATGTCGTTCTAGACACACTTGGTTCCCTTACGGAGACATATCTATACATAGGTTTTAAAATTCTTACTAGTCAGATATATTTCTCTGCGGGGAATAGGGATGTTGAGTTCCATTCACTGAGGAAGGAGTAGGGCTTGTCTCTTCTGTTTTTGGATTATGGAACGGTACCTGTGCTAATATCAATCTTATGTTTTGTGCATCTCCCCACCTCTCTTTCCCCTTAAGCAAGGGTTAGATTGTTTTCTAAATCTGAGACTCTTTTCTCTTCCCTAAATCAGTTCATATGTAGCCATGTTTACATTCCCTTCATAAGTGATATCTTATGTCAGAATGCACCATGGCCGTTCTCATAATAATTCTCCATGACCCCTGTCATCACAATGCACCATGCCCTGGTTATTACAATGCTCCATGTCCCTTGTCATCACAATTCTCCACGTCCTTGTCATCACAATGCTACATGACACTTCTCATCAAAATGTTACATGCTCTTGTCATCACAATTCACCATCCATTTGACATTGCAATGCTCCATGCACTTGTCATCACAATGCTCCATGCACATGTCATCACAAAGCTCCATGCCTATGTCATCACAATGCTCCATGACCCCTGTCATCACAAAGATCCCTGACACCTGTTATCACAATGCTTCATGCCCCATGTCATTACAGTGCTCCATGATGCTCAACATCACAATTACCCAAGGTCTTCTCATCACAATGCTCATTGGCCAATATCATCACAATGCTCCATGACCACTGTCATCACAACACTCCATGACACCTGACAACACAATGATTCGTGACTCTTGTCATCACAATGTTCCATTCCCTAGTCATCACAATGCTCCATGACACCTGTCATCACAATACTCCATGAACATTTTCAGCCCAATGTTCCATGACCCTTGTCATCACAATGACCCATGTCCTTGTCATCACAATGCTCCAATTCCTTGTGATCACAATGTTCCATAACACTTGTCATCACAATGCTCCATGATGCCTGTCATCACAATAATCCATGCACTTTTCATCACAATGCTCCATGACCTTTGTCATCACAATTCTCAATACACTTGTCATCACAATGCTCCCTGACCCTTGTCATCACAATGCTCCATGCCATTGTCATCACAATGGGCAATTCCATATGTCATCACAATGTTCCCTGACAGCTGTCTTCACAATACTGCATGACCTGGTCATCACAATGCTCCATTCCCTTGTCATCACAATGCGCCATTCCAACTGTCATCGCAAGAATCCTTGAAACTTATTAGACCAATGCTCCATGCCCTTGTCATCACAATGCTCCATGCCCTTGTTATCACAATGCTCCATGACCCCTGTCATCACAATGCACCATGAGTGCAGTCATCACAATGCTTCATGAAATTTGTCATCACAGTTGTCCATGTCCTCGTCATCAACAGTCTCTGTGACTTATTTAACGACAATGCTCCATGAAGTTTTCATCACAATGCTCATTGACCCTTGACATCAAAATGCTCTATGCCTTTCTCAGCACAATGCTCCATGACCCTTGTCATCACAATGCTCCATGCGCTTGTTAGCACAATGCTTCATGACACATGTCATCTCAATGCACCATGCGCTTGTCATCACAGTGCTCCACAAACTTCTCATCACGATGCTGCATAAAACTTCTCATCACAATGCTCCATGCACTTCTCATCAAAATGCTCTCTCACCACTGATATCACAATGCTACAGCACTATTGGTCACAATACCCCCTCACCCCTGTCATCACAATGTTCCATGACTCCTGTCATCACAATGCTACATGCACTTATCATCACAATGTTCGATGACCCCTGACATCACAGTGTTCCATAACACCTGTCATCAAAATGTTCCATGACACTTTTCATCAAATTGCTCAATGACCCTGTCATCACAATGCTCCCTGCCTTTCTCATCACAATGCACAACGCCCTTGCCATCAAAATGCTCCATGACCTTTGTCATCACAAAGATCCATGACACTTGGCATCACAATGCTCCATGTTATTGTCATCAGAGTGCTCCATGAACTCTCTCATCACATTGCTCCATGCCCTTGTCTTCACAAAGCTCCATGACACATGTCATCAGAATGCTCCATGGCCTTCTCATCAAAATGCTCCATGCCCTTACCATCACAATGCTCCCATACCCTGTGTTAACAATGCTCCATGACCCCTGCCATCACGATGTTCCATGGCCTTGTCATCACAAAGCTCCATGACCCTTCTCATCACAATGATCCAAGAACCTTGTAATCACAATGCTCTATGCCCCTTTCAATCTCAATGATCCATGAGCCCTGTCATCACAATGCACCATGTCCATCATCATAATGCTTCATGCTATTGTCATCACAATGAAATCAAAATGCTCCATGACCTCTGTCATAATAATGCTCCAAACACTTGTGATCACAATATTCCAAAACACTTGTCATCACAATGCCCCATGACGCTCGTCATCACAATTATCCATGGTCTTCTCATCACAATGCTCCATGATATTTGTCATCACAATTCTCAAATACACTTGTCATCAAAATGCTCCCTGACACTTGTCATCAATATGCTCTTTGAACCCTGTCATGACAAGGCTCCATGCCATTTTCATCACAATGATCCATGCCCTTTTCATCACAATGCTCCAAGACCCATGTAATCACAATGATCCATGCCCTTGTCATCACAAAGCTCCATGTCTTTGTCAGAACAATGATCAATGACCATTGTCATCACAATGTGCCATGCGCATTTCATCACAACGGTCCACAACCTTGTCATTGCTATGCTCCATAAACCTTGTAATCACAATGGTCCATGCATTTCTCATCAAAATGCTCTCTCACAAGAGATATCACAATGTTCCATCATTAGTCATCACAATACTCCCTCACCCCTGTAATCACAACGTTCCAGGACCCTGTCATCACAATGCTACATCCCCTTATCATCACAATGTTCCATGACCGCTGACATCACAATGTTCCATAACCCATGTCATCAAAATGCTCCATGACCCTTTTCATCCAAAAGCTCCAAGAACCCTGACATCACAATGTTTTATAACCCCTGCCATCAAAATGTTCCATTACACTTTTTATCAAATTGCTGCATGACTTGGTCATCAAAATGCTCCCTGCACTTCTCATCACAATGCACCGTGCACTTTTCATCAAAATGCTCCATGACTTGTCATCACAAAGCTCCATGACCCTTGGCATCACAATGCTCCATGTTATTGTCATCACAATGCTCCATGAACCCTCTCATCATATTGCTCCATTCCTTTTTCATCACAAAGCTCCATGACACTTGCCATCACAATGCTCGATGCCCTTCTCATCACAATGCTCCATGCCCTTGTCATTACAATCCTGCATGACCCATGTATCACAGTGTTCCGTGCCCTTGTCATCACAATGCTCCATGCCCACTCTCATCACAATAATCCATGAAACATTTGAGACCAATGTTCCATGCCCTTCTCATAAAAATGCTCCATTACCTCTGTCATAACAATGCACCATGACCCCTGCCATCACAATGTTCCACGGCCTAGTAATCAAAAGGCTACATGACACTTGTCATCACAATGCTGAAGGCCCCTGTAATCACAATGCTCCATGCCCTTGTCATCACAAAGCTCCATGACGCATGTCATCAAAAAGTTCCATGGTCTTCTCATCACAGTGCTCCATGCCCTTGTCATCACAATGCTCCAAGACCCCTGTAATCAAAATGCTCCATGCCCCTTTTCATCTCAATGCTCCATGAACCCTGTCATCACAATGCACCATGCCCATCATCATAATGCTTCAAGCTCTTGTCATCACAATGAAATCAATATTCTCCATGACCTCTGTCATCATAATGCTCCAAACCCTTGTGATCACAATGTTCCATAACACTTATCATCACAACACCCCATGATGCTCATCATCACAATTATCCATGGTCTTCTCATCAGAATGCTCCATGATCTTTGTCATCACAATGCTCAATACTCTTGTCATCACAATGTTCCCTGACACTTGTCGTCAGTATGCTCCTTGAACCCTGTCATGACAAAGCTCCATGCCTTTTTCATAAAAATGATCCATGCACTTTTCATCACAATATTCCAAAATCCCTGTAATCACAAATGCTCCATGCCCTTGTCATCACAAAACTCCATGACGCATGTCATCAGAATGCTCCATGGACTTCTCATCACAATGCTCCATGCCCTACTCATCACAGTGCTCCAAGAACCCTGTAATCACAATGCTCCATGCCCCTTTTCATCAGAATGCTCCATGAGACTTGTCATCACAAATCTCCATGGACTTCTCATCACAATGCTCCAGGACCTTGTCATCACCATGCTCCATTCCCTTGTCATCACAATGCTCCAGGACCCCTGTCATCACAATAATCCATGAACATTTTCAGCCCAATGCTCCACGAACTACTTCTCACAATGCTCCATGGCCAATATCATCACAATGCTCCATGACCACTGTCATCACAACACTCCATGAACATTTTCAGCCCAGTGCTCCATGACCCTTGTCATCACAATGATCCATGCCCTTGTCATGCCAATGCTCCATGACCCCTGTATTCACAATGCTCTGTGACGCTTGTCATCACTGTGCTCCATGACACATGTCATCACAATGCTCCATGCCTTTGTCAGCAAAATGCTACATGACCTTGTCATTACAATGCTCTATGCGCTTGTCATCACAATACTCCATTTCCATTGTCATCACAATCCTCCATGAACTTTGGGATCACATTGCTTCATGCCCTTGTCATCACAATGCTCCATGCTCCTTGAAATCAAAATGATCCATGACCTCTCTCATCACATTGCTCCAAACACTTTTGATCACGGTGTTCCATAACACTTGTCATCACAATGCTCCATGATCCCTGTCATCACAATACTCCATGCACTTTTCATCACAATGCTCCATGACATTTGTCATCACAATTCTCAATACACTTGTCATCAAAATGCTCCCTGACACTTGTCATCAGAATGCTCCTTGAACCCTGTCATGAAAATGTTCCATGCCTTTTTCATCACAATGTCCCATGCCGTTTTCATCACAATGCTCCATGTCACTGTCATCAAAATACTCCACAAGCTTGTCATCAGAATGCTCCATGAACCTTGTCATCACAATTCTCCATGCACTTGTCAGCACAATGCTTCCTGACCCTTGTCATCACCGTACTCCAAGCCATTGTCATCACAATGCTCCATTACCTTTGTCATCAGAATCCTCCATGACAATTGGCATCACAATGATCCATGCCATTGTCATCACAATGGGCCATTACATATGTCATCACATTGCTCCCTGACACCTGTCTTCACAATACTGCATGACCTGGTTATCACAATGCTCCATGCCCTTGTCATCACAATGCGCCATTCCAACTGTCATCGCAATAATCCATGAAACTTATTAGACCAATGTTCCATGCCCTTGTCATCACAATGCTCCATGCCCTTGTTATCACAATGCTCCATGACCCCTGTCATCACAATGCTCCGTGACTCCAGTCATCACAATGCTTCATGACATTTGTCATCACAATGGTCCATGCCCTCGTCATCAACAGTCTCTGTGACCTTTTTAACCACAGTGCTCCATGAACTTTTCATCACAATGTTCTTTGACCCTTGTCATCACAATGCTCCATGCGCTTGTCAGCACAATGCTCCATGACACATGTCATCACAATGCACCATGCGATTGTCATCACAGTGCTCCACAATCTTCTCATCACAATGCTCCTTAAAATTTGTCATCACAATGCTCCATGCACTTCTCATCAAAATGCTCTCTCACCACTGATATCACAATGCTACATCACTATTTGTCACAATACTCCCTCACCCCTGTCATCACAATGTTCCATGACTCCTGTCATCACAATGCTACATGCACTTATCATCACAATGTTCGATGACCCCTGACATCACAATGTTCCATAATACCTGTCATCAAAATATTCCATGACACTTTTCATCAAATTGCTCCATGACCCTGTCATCACAATGCTCCCTGACTTTCTCATCACAATGCACAACGCCCTTGCCATCAAAATGCTCCATGTCGTTTGTCATCACAAAGATCCATGACCCTTGGCATCACAATGCTCAATGTCATTGTCATCACAATGCTCCATGAACACTCTCATCACATTGCTCCTTGCCCTTGTCTTCACAAAGCACCATGACACATGTCATCAGAATGCTCCATGGCCTTCTCATCACAATGCTCCATGACCTTGCCATCACAATGCTCCATTACCCCTGTCATAACAATGCTCCATGACCCCTGCTATCACGATGTTCCATGGCCTTGTCATCACAAAGCTCCATGACCCTTCTCATCACAATGCTCCAAGAACCATGTAATCACAATGCTCTATGCCCCTTTTCAGCTCAAAGATCCATGAACCCAGTCATCACAATGCACCATGCCCATCATCATAATGCTTCATGCTATTGTCATCACAATGAAATCAAAATGCTCCATGACCTCTGTCATAACAATGCTCCAAACACTTGTGATCACAATATTCCATATCACTTTTCATCACAATGTCCCATGACGCTCGTCATCACAATTATCAATGGTCTTCTCATCACAATGCTCCATGACCCCTGTATTCACAATGCTCCATGATGCTTGTCATCACAGTGCTCCATGACACATATCATCACAATGCTCCATGCCTTTGTCAGCAAAATGCTACATGACCTTGTCATTACAATGCTCTATGCGCTTGTCATCACAATACTCCATTTCCATTGTCATCACAATCCTCCATGAACCTTGGGATCACATTGCTTCATGCCCTTGTCATCACAATGGTCCATGCTCCTTGAAATCAAAATGATCCATGACCTCTGTCATCACAATGCTCCAAACCCTTGTGATCACAGTGTTCCATAACACTTGTCATCACAACGCTCCATGATGCCTGTCATCACAATACTCCATGCCCTTTTCATCACAATGCTCCATGACCTTTGTCATCACAATTCTCAATACACTTGTCATCACAATGCACCATGCGCTTGTCATCACAATGCTCCTTAAAATATGTCATCACAATGCTCCATGCACTTCTCATCAAAATGCTCTCTCACCACTGATATCACAATGCTACATCACTATTTGTCACAATACTCCCTCAACCCTGTCATCACAATGTTCCATGACTCCTGTCAACACAATGCTACATGTACTTATCATCACAATGTTCAATGACCCCTGACATCACAATGTTCCATAACACCTGTCATCAAAATGTTCCATGACAGTTTTCATCAAATTGCTCCATGACCCTGTCATCAGTATGCTCCCTGCCTTTCTCATCACAATGCACAATGCCCTTGCTATCAAAATGCTCCATGAACTTGTCATCACAAAGATCCATGACCCTTGGCATCACATTGCTCCATGCCCTTGTCTTCACAAAGCTCCATGACACATGTCACCAGATTGCTCCATGGCCTTCTCATCACAATGCTCCATGCCCTTGCCATCAGAATGCTCCATTACCCCTGTCATAACAATGCTCCATGACCCCTGCTATCACGATGTTCCATGGCCTTGTCATCACAAAGCTCCATGACCCTTCTCATCACAGTGCTCCAAGAACCCTTTAATCAAAATACTCTATGCCACTTTTCATCTCAATGATCCATGAACCCTGTCATCACAATGCACCATGCCCATCATCATAATGCTTCTTGTTATTGTCATCACAATGAAATCAAAATGTTCCATGACCTCTGTCATAACAATGTTCCAAACCCTTATGATCACAATATTCCAAAACACTTGTTATCACAATGCCCCATGACGCTCGTCATCACAATTATCAATGGCCTTCTCATCACAATGCTCCATGACTTTTGTCATCACAATGCTCAATACACTTGTCATCAAAATGCTCCCTGACACTTGTTGTCTGTATGCTACTTGAACCCTGTCATGACAAGGTTCCATGCCTTTTTCATCACAATGATCCATGCCCTTGTCATCACAATGCTCCAAATCCCATGTAATCACAATGCTCCATGCCCTTGTCATCACAAAGCTTAATGACGCATGCCATCAGAATGCTCCTTGGTCTTCTCCTCACAATGCTCAATGCCCATGTCATCACAATGTTCCAAGACCCCGGTAATCACAATGCTCCATTCGCCTTTTCATCAGTATGCTCCATGAGACTTGTCATCACAAGGCTCCATGCTTTGTCATCACAATGCTTCTCGACCTTGTCATGAAAATTTTCTTTTTTTTTTTTAATTTACACCTTTCATCTATAATATACAATCCAAAATGAAAGAATTTAGTGAGGTGCAGATGATTATTATTCTTGTTAACTAGATCTGGGAGTTTAGTATTCAACGTGATTTATCTTATTTTTTTTTATCTTATTATTTTTTTATTAGTTTCTGCTTTATAACAAAGTGAATCAGTCATACATATACATCTGTTCCCACATCCCTTCCCTCATGCATCTCCCTCCCTCCCACCCTCCCCATCCCACCCCTCCAGGCGGTCACAAAGCACCGAGCTGATCTCCCTGTGCTATGCGGCTGCTTCCCACTATCTATCTACCTTACGTTTGGTAGTGTATATATGTCCATGCCTCTCTTTCGCTTTGTCACAGCTTACCCTTCCCCCTCCCCATATCCTCAAGTCCATTCTCAAGTAGGTCTGTGTCTTTATTCCCGTTTTACCCCTAGGTTCTTCATGACATTTTTTTTTAATTCCGTATATATGTGTTAGCATACGGTATTTGTCTTTCTCTTTCTGACTTACTTCACTCTGTATGACAGAATCTAGGTCTATCCACCTCATTACAAATAGCTCAGTTTCATTTCTTTTTATGGCTGAGTAATATTCCATTGTATATATGTGCCACATCTTCTTTATCCATTCATCCGATGATGGACACTTAGGTTGTTTCCAGCTCCGGGCTATTGTGAATAGAGCTGCGATGAACATTTTGGTACATGTCTCTTTTTGAATTATGGTTTTCTCAGGGTATATGCCCAGTAGTGGGATTGCTGCCTCATATGGTAGTTCTATTTGTAGTTTGTTAAGGAACCTCCATACCGTTCTCCATAGTGGCTGTACCAATTCACATTCCCACCAGCAGTGCAAGAGTGTTCCCTTTTCTCCACACCCTCTCCAGCATTTATTGTTTCTAGATTTCTTGATGATGGCCATTCTGACTGGTGTGAGATGATATCTCATTGTAGTTTTGATTTGCATTTCTCTAATGATTAATGATGTTGAGCATTCTTTCATGTGTTTGTTGGCAGTCTGTATATCTTCTTTGGAGAAATGCCTATTTAAGTCTTCTGCCCATTTTTGGATTGGGTTGTTTGTTTTTTTGTTATTGAGCTGCATGAGCTGTTTATAAATTTTGGAGATTAATCCTTTGTCAGTTGCTTCATTTGCAAATATTGTCTCCCATTCTGAGGGTTGTCTTTTGGTCTTGTTTATGGTTTCCTTTGCTGTGCAAAAGCTTTGAAGTTTCATTAGGTCCCATTTGTTTATCTGTGTTTTTATTTCCATTTCTCTAGGAGGTGGGTCCAAAAGGATCTTGCTGTGATTTATGTCATAGAGTGTTCTACCTATGTTTTCCTCTAAGAGTTTGATAGTTTCTGGCCTTACATTTAAGTCTTTAATCCATTTTGAGCTTATTTTTGTGTATGGTGTTAGGGAATGATCTAACCTCAAACTTTTACATGTCCCTGTCCAGTTTTCCCAGCACCACTTATTGAAGAGGCTGTCCTTTCTCCACTGTACATTCCTGCCTCCTTTATCAAAGATAAGTTGGCCATATGTGCGTGGGTTTATCTCTGGGCTTTCTATCCTGATCCACTGATCTATCTTTCTGTTTTTATGCCAGTACCACACTGTCTTAATTACTGTAGCTTTGTAGTATAGTCTGAAGTCAGGGAGCTTGATTCCTCCAGCTCCGTTTTTCATTCTCAAGATTGCTTTGGCTATTCGGGGTCTTTTGTTTTTCCAAACAAATTTTGAAATTTTTTGTTCGAGTTCTGTGAAAAATGCCAGTGGTAGTTTGATAGGGATTGCATTGAATCTGTAGATTGCTTTGGGTAGTAGAGTCATTTTCACAATATTGATTCTTCCAATCCAGGAGCATGGTATATCTCTCCATCTATTTGTATCATCTTTAATTTCTTTCATCAGTGTCTTATAATTTTCTGCATACAGGTCTTTTGTCTCCTTAGGTAGGTTTATTCCTAGATATTTTATTCTTTTTGTTGCAGTGGTAAATGGGAGTGTTTTCTTGATTTCATTTTCAGATTTTTCATCATTAGTGTACAGGAATGCCAGAGATTTCTGTACATTAATTTTGTATCCTGCTACTTTACCAAATTCATTGATTAGCTCTAGTAGTTTTCTGGTAGCATCTTTAGGATTCTCTATGTATAGTATCATGTCATCTGCAAACAGTGACAGCTTTACTTCTTCTTTTCCAATTTGGATTCCTTTTATTTCCTTTTCTTCTCTGATTGCTGTGGCTAAAACTTCCAAAACTAGGTTGAATAAGAGTGGTGAGAGTGGGCAACCTTGTCTTGTTCCTGATCTTAGTGGAAATGGTTTCAGTTTTTCACCATTGAGGACAATGTTGGCTGTGGGTTTGTCATATATGGCCTTTATTATGTTGAGGAAAGATCCCTCTATGCCTACTTTCTGCAGGGTTTTTATCATAAATGGGTGTTGAATTTTGTCGAAAGCTTTCTCTGCATCTATTGAGATGATCATATGGTTTTTCTCCTTCAACTTGTTAATATGGTGTATCACATTGATTGATTTGCGTATATTGAAGAATCCTTGCATTCCTGGAATAAATCCCACTTGATCATGGTGTATGATCCTTTTAATGTGCTGTTGGATTCTGTTTGCTAGTATTTTGTTGAGGATTTTTGCGTCTATGTTCATCAGTGATATTGGCCTGTAGTTTTCTTTCTTTGTGACATCCTTGCCTGGTTTTGGTATCAAGGTGATGGTGGCCTCGTAGAATGAGTTTGGGAGTCTTCCTTCCTCTGATATTGTTTGGAAGAGTTTGAGAAGGATGGGTGTTAGCTCTTCTCTAAATGTTTGATAGAATTCGCCTGTGAAGCCATCGGGTCCTGGGCTTTTGTTTGATGGAAGATTTTTAATCACAGTTTCAATTTCAGTGCTTGTGATTGGTCTATTCATATTTTCTATTCCTTCCTGAGTTAGTCTTGGCAGGTTGTGCATTTCTAAGGATTTGTCCATTTCTTCCTGGTTGTCCATTTTATTGGCATAGAGTTGCTTATAGTAATCTCTCATGATCTTTTGTATTTCTGCAGTGTCAGTTGTTACTTCTCCTTTTTCATTTCTAATTCTATTGATTTGAGTCTTCTCCCTTCTTTTCTTGATGAGTCTGGCTAATGGTTTGTCAATTTTGTTTATCTTCTCAAAGAACCAGCTTTTAGTTTGGCTGATCTTTGCTATCGTTTCCTTCATTTCTTTTTCATTTACTTCTGATCTGATCTTTATGATTTCTTTCCTTCTGCTAGCTTTGGGGGCTTTTGTTCTTCTTTCTCTAATTGCTTTAGGTGCAGGGTCAGGTTGTTTACTCGAAATGTTTCCTGTTTCTTAAGGTGAGATTGTATTGCTATAAACTTCCCCCTTAGAACAGCTTTTGCTGCGTCCTATAGGTTTTGGGTCGTCGTGTCTCCATTGTCATTTGTTTCTAGGTATTTTTTAATTTCCTCTTTGATTTCTTCAGTGATCACTTCGGTATTGAGTAGTGTATTGTTTAGCCTCCATGTGTTTGTATTTTTTACAGATCTTTTCCTGTAATTGATGTCTAGTCTCATAGCATTGTGGTCGGAAAAGATGTCATGAAAATTTTCAATGGCCCTTGTCATCATAATGCTCAAAGCCCTAATCATCACAAAGCTCTATTATACTTGTCATCACAATTCTCCATTACATTTGGCATCATAATGCTCCATGCCATTGCCATCGCAATGGACCATGACATATGTCCTCACAATGCTCCCTGACACCTGTCTTCACAATACTCCATGACCTTCTCATCACAATGCTCCATGCCCTTGTCATCACAATGCACCATGCCCACTGTCATCACAATAATCTATGAAACTTGTCAGACCAATGCTCAATGCCCCTGTCATCACAATGCTACATGCCCTTGTCATCACAATGCTCCATGACCCCTGTCATCACAATGCTCCGTGACTCCAGTCATCACAATGTTTCATAACGTTTGTCATCACAATGGTCCATGCCCACGTCATCACAAGGCTCTGTGACTTTTGTAACCACAATGCTCCATGAACATTTCATCACAATTCTCTGTGACCCTTGTCATCACAATGCTCCATGTCTTTGTCAGAACAATGCACAATGACAATTGTCATCACAATGTGCCATGAACATTTCATTACAACGGTCCACAAGCTTCTCATTGTAATGCTCCATAAACCTTGTAATCACAATGCTCCATGCACTTCTCATCAAAATGCTCTCTCACCAGAAATATCACAATGTTCCATCACTAGTCATCATAATACTCCCTCACCCCTGTAATCACAATGTTCCATGACACTGTCATCACAATGCAACATCCCCTTATCATCACAATGTCCCATGACCGCTGACATCACAATGTTCCATAACCCCTGTCATCAAAATGCTCCATGACCCTTTTCATCCCAAAGCTCCAAGACCCCTGACATCACAATGTTCTATAACCCCTGCCATCAAAATGTTACACTTTTTATCAAATTGCTGTATGACCCGGTCATCAAAATGCTCCCTGCCCTTCTCATCACAATGTACCACACCCTTGTCATCAAACTGCTCCATGACTTGTCATCACAAAGCTCCATGACCCTTGGCATCACAATGTTCCATGTCATTGTCATCAAAATACTCCACAAGCTTGTCATCAGAATGCTCCATTACACTTGTCATCACAATTTTCCATGCACTTGTCAGCACAATGCTCCCTGACCATTGTCATCATAATGCTCCAAGCCATTGTCATCACAATGCTCCATTACCTTTGTCATCGGAATCCTCCATGACACTTGACATCACAATGCTCCATGCCATTGTCATCACAATGGGCCATTACATATGTCATCACAATGCTCCCTGACACCTGTCTTCACAATACTGCATGACCTGGTCATCACAATGCTCCATGCCCTTGTCATCACAATGCGCCATTCCAAATGTCATCGCAATAATCCATGAAACTTATTAGACCAATGATCCATGCCCTTGTCATCACAATGCTCCATGCCCTTGTTATCACAAAGGTCCGTGACCCCTGTCATCACAGTGCTCCGTTACTCCAGTCATCACAATGCTTCATGACTTTTGTCATCACAATGGTCCATGCCGTCATCATCAACAGTCTCTGTGACCTTTTTAACCACAGTGCTCCATGAACTTTTCATCACAATGTTCTTTGACCCTTGTCATCACAATGCTCTATGCTTTTCTCAGCAGAATGATCCATGACCCTTGTCATCACAATGCTCCATGCGCTTGTCAGCACAATGCTCCATGACACATGTCATCACAGTGCACCATGCGATTGTCATCACAGTGCTCCACAATCTTGTCATCACAATGCTCCTTAAAATTTGTCATCACAATGCTCCATGCACTTCTCATCAAAATGCTCTCTCACCACTGATATCACAATGCTACATCACTATTTGTCACAGTACTCCCTCACCCCTGTCATCACAATGTTCCATGACTCCTGTCATCACAATGCTACATGCACTTATCATCACAATGTTCGATGACCCCTGACATCACAATGTTCCATAATACCTGTCATCAAAACGTTCCATGACACTTTTCATCAAATTGCTCCATGACCCTGTCATCAGAATGCTCCCTGCCTTTCTCATCACAATGCACAACGCCCTTGCCATCAAAATACTCCATGACCTTTGTCATCACAAAGCTCCATGACTCTTGGCATCACAATGCTCCATGTCATTGTCATCACAATGCTCCATGAACCCTCTCATCATATTGCTCCATTCCCTTGTCATCACAAAGCTCCATGACACTTGTCATCACAATGCTCGATGCCCTTCTCATCACAATGCTCCATGCCCTTGTCATTACAATCCTGCATGACCCATGTATCAATGTGTTCCGTGCCCTTGTCATCACAATGCTCCATGCCCACTCTCATCACAATAATCCATGAAATATTTCAGACCAATGTTCCATGCCCTTCTCATCAAAATGCTCCATAACACCTGTCATAATAATGCACCATGACCCTTGCCATCACAATGTTCCTCGGCCTAGTCATTACAGGATTCCATGACACTTGTCATCACATTGCTCAAGACCCCTGAAATCGCAATGCTCCATGCCCTTGTCATCACAAAGCTCCATGACGCATGTCATCAGAATGTTCCATGGCCTTCTCATCACAATGCTCCATGCCCTTGTCATCACAATGCTCCAAGACCCTTGTAATCACAATGCTCCGTGCCCATTTTCATCTCAATGCTCCATGAACCCTATCATCACAATGCACCATGCCCATCATCATAATGCTTCAGGCTATTGTCATCACAATGAAATCAGTATTCTCCATGACCTCTGTCATCATAATGCTCCAAACCCTTGTGATCACAATGTTCCATAAACCTTATCATCACAACACCCCATGACGCTCATCATCACAATTATCCATGGTCTTCTCATCAGAATGCTCCATGATCTTTGTCATCACAATGCTCAATACACTTGTCATCACAATGCTCCCTGACACTTGTCGTCAGTATGCTCCTTGAACACTGTCATGACAAGGCTCCATGCCGTTTTCATCACAATGATCCGTGCACTTTTCATCACAATGCTCCAAGATCCCTGTAATCACAAATGCTCCATGCCCTTGTCATCACAGAACTCCATGACGCATGTCATCAGAATGCTCCATGGCCTTCTCATCACAATGCTCCATGCCCTAGTCATCACAATGCTCCAAGACCCTTGTAATCACAATGCTCCATGCCCCTTTGCATCAGAATGCTCCATGAGATTGTCATCACAAGTCTCCATGGCCTTCTCATCACAATGCTCCAGGACCTTGTCATCACCATGCTCCATTCCCTTGTCATCACAATGCTCCATGACCCCTGTCATCACAATAATCCATGAACATTTTCAGCCCAATGCTCCACGACCTACTCATCACAATGCTCCATGGCCAATATCATCACAATGCTCCATGACCACTGTCATCACAACACTCCATGACACCCGACAACACAATGATCCGGGACTCTTGTCATCACAATGCTCCATTCGCTAGTCATCACAATGCTCCATGACCCCTGTCATCACAACACTCCATGAACATTTTCAGCCCAGTGCTCCATGACCCTTGTCATCACAATGAACCATGCCCTTGTCATCCCAATGCTCCATGACCCCTGTATTCACAATGCTCCGTGACGCTTGTCATCACAGTGCTCCATGACACATGTCATCACAATGCTCCATGCCTTTGTCAGCAGAATGCTACATGACCTTGTCATTACAATGCTCTATGCGCTTGTCATCACAATACTCCATTTCCATTGTCATCACAATCCTCCATGAACCTTGGGATCACATTGCTTCATGCCCTTGTAATCACAGTGCTCCATGCTCCTTGAAATCAAAATGATCCATGACCTCTGTCATCACAATGCTCCAAACCCTTGTGATCACAGTGTTCCATAACACTTGTCATCACAATGCTCCATGATGCCTGTCATCACAATGCTCCATGACCTTTGTCATCACAATTCTCAATACACTTGTCATCACAATGCTCACTGACACTTGTCATCAGAATGCTCCTTGAAACCTGTCACGAAAAGGCTCCATGACTTTTCATCACAATGCCCCATGCCGTTTTCATCACAATGCTCCATGCCATTGTCATCAAAATACTCCACAAGCTTGTCATCAGAATGCTCCATTACACTTGTCATCACAATTTTCCATGCACTTGTCAGCACAATGCTCCCTGACCATTGTCATCATAATGCTCCAAGCCATTGTCATCACAATGCTCCATTACCTTTGTCATCGGAATCCTCCATGACACTTGACATCACAATGATCCATGCCATTGTCATCACAATGGGCCATTACATATGTCATCACAATGCTCCCTGACACCTGTCTTCACAATACTGCATGACCTGGTCATCACAATGCTCCATGCCCTTGTCATCACAATGCGCCATTCCAAATGTTATCGCAATAATCCATGAAACTTATTAGACCAATGATCCATGCCCTTGTCATCACAAGGCTCCATGCCCTTGTCTTCACAAAGCTCCATGACACATGTCATCAGAATGCTCCATGCCCTTGCCATCACAATGCTCCATTACCCCAGTCATAACAATGCTCCATGACTCCTGCTATCACGATTATCCATGGCCTTGTCATCAAAAAGCTCCATGACCCTTCTCATCCCAATGATCCATGAACCCTGTCATCACAAAGCACCATGCCCATCATCATAATGCTTCATGCTATTGTCATCACAATGAAATCAAAATGATCCATGACCTCTGTCATAACACTGCTCCAAACACTTGTGATCACAATATTCCATATCACTTGTCATCACAATGCCCCATGACGCTCGTCATCACAATTATCAATGGTCTTCTCATCACAATGCTCCATGACCTTTGTCATCACAATGCTCAATACACTTGTCATCAAAATGCTCCCTGACACTTGTTGTCTGTATGCTCCTTGAATCCTGTCATGACAAAGCTCCATGCCTTTTTCATCACAATGATCCATGTCCTTTTCATCACAATGATCCAAGACCCATGTAATCTCAATGCTCCATGCCCTTGTCATCACAAAGCTGAATGACGCATGCCATCAGAATGCTCCTTGGTCTTCTCCTCACAATGCTCCATGCCCTGTTCATCACAATGTTCCAAGACCCCTGTAATCACAATGCTCCATGCCCGTGTCATCAAAAAACTCCATGACGCATGTCATCAGAATGCTCCATGGCCTTCTCATCACAATGTTCCATGCCCTAGTGATCAAAATGCTCCAAGACCCCTGTAATCACAATGCTCCATGCCACTTTTCATGAGAATGCTCCATGAGACTTATCATTACAAGTCTCCATGGTCTTCCCATCACAATGCTCCAGGACCTTGTCATCACCATGCTCCATTCCCTTGTCATCACAATGCTCCATGACCCCTGTCATCACAATAATCCATGAACATTTTCAGCCCAATGCTCCACGACCTACTCATCACAATGCTCCATGGCCAATATCATCACAATGCTCCATGACCACTGTCATCACAACACTCCATGACACCCGACAACACAATGATACGGGACTCTTGTCATCACAATGCTCCATTCCCTAGTCATCACAATGCTCCATGACCCTGTCATCACAACACTCCATGAACATTTTTAGCACAGTGTGCCATGACCCTTGTCATCACAATGATCCATGCCCTTGTCATCCCAATGCTCCATGACCCCTGTATTCACAATGCTCCGTGACGCTTGTCATCACAGTGCTCCATGACACATGTCATCACAATGCTCCATGCCTTTGTCATCAAAATGCTACATGACGTTGTCATTACAATGCTCTGTGCGCTTGTCATCACAATACTCCATTTCCATTGTCATCACAATCCTCCATGAACCTTGGGATCACATTGCTTCATGCCCTTGTAATCACAATGCTCCATGCTCCTTGAAATCAAAATGATCCATGACCTCTGTCATCACAATGCTCCAAACCCTTGTGATCACAGTGTTCCATAACACTTGTCATCACAACGCTCCATGATGCCTGTCATCACAATACTCCATGCCCTTTTCATCACAATGCTCCATGACCTTTGTCATCACAATGCTCAATACACTTGTCATCACAATGCTCCATGCGCTTGTCAGCACAATGCTCCATGACACATGTCATCACAATGCACCATGCACTTATCATCACAGTGCTCCACAATCTTGTCATCACAATGCTCCTTAAAATTTGTCATCACAATGCTCCATGCACTTCTCATCAAAATGCTCTCTCACCACTGATATCACAATGCTACATCACTATTTGTCACAATACTCCCTCATCCCTGTCATCACAATGTTCCATGACTCCTGTCATCACAATGCTACATGCACTTATCATCACAATGTTCGATGACCCCTGACATCACAATGTTCCATAACACCTGTCATCAAAACGTTCCATGACACTTTTCATCAAATTGCTCCATGACCCTGTCATCAGAATGCTCCCTGCCTTTCTCATCACAATGCACAACGCCCTTGCCATCAAAATGCTCCATGACCTTTGTCATCACAAAGATCCATGACACTTGGCATCACAATTTTCCATGTCATTGTCATCACAAAGCTCCATGAACGCTCTCATCACATTGTTCCATGCCCTTGACTTCACAAAGCTCCATGGCACATGTCATCAGAATGCTCCATGGCCTTCTCATCACAATGCTCCATGCCCTTGCCATCACAATGCTCCATTACCCTGTGTTACAATGCTCCATGACCCCTGCCATCACGATGTTCCATGGCCTTGTCATCACAAAGCTCCATGACCCTTCTCATCACAATGATCGAAGAACCTTGTAATCACAATGCTCTATGCCCTTTTCCATCTCAATGATCCATGAACCCTGTCATCACAATGCACCATGCCCATCATCATAATGCTTCATGCTATTGTCATCACAATGAAATCAAAATGCTCCATGACCTCTGTCATAAAAATGCTCCAAACCCTTGTGATCACAATATTCCAAAACACTTGTCATCACAGGGCCCCATGACGCTCGTCATAACAATTATCCATGGTCTTCTCATCACAATGCTCCATGATCTTTGTCATCACAATTCTCAAATACACTTGTCATCACAATGCTCCCTGACACTTGTCGTCAATATGCTCCTTGAACCCTGTCATGACAAGGCTCCATGCCATTTTCATCACAATGATCCATGTCCTTTTCATCACAATGCTCCAAGACCCATGTAATCACAATGCTCCATGCCCTTGTCATCACAAAGCTCCATGTCTTTGTCAGAACAGTGATCAATGACCATTGTCATCACAATGTGCCATGCGCATTTCATCACAACGGTCCACAACCTTGTCATTGCTATGCTCCATAAACCTTGTAATCACAATGGTCCATGCACTTCTCATCAAAATTCTCTATCACCAGAGATATCACAATGTTCCATCACTAGTCATCACAATACTCCCTCACCCCTTTAATCACAATGTTCCAGGACCCTGTCATCACAATGCTACATCCACTTATCATCACAATGTTCCATGACCGCTGACATCAAAATGTTCCATAACCCCTGTCATCAAAATACTCCATGACCCTTTTCATCCCAAAGCTCCAAGACCCCTGACATCACAATGTTCTATAACCCCTGCCATCAAAATGTTCCATTACAATTTTTATCAAACTGCTGCATGACCTGGTCATCAAAATGCTCCCTGCACTTCTCATCACAATGCACCACGCCCTTGTCATCAAAATGCTCCATGACTTGTCATCACAATGCTCCATGACCCCTGTCATCACAATGCACCATAACGTTTGTCATCACAATGGACCATGCCCGCATCATCACAAGGCTCTGTGATTTTTGTAACCACAATGCTACATGAACTTTTCATCACAATTCTCTGTGACCCTTGGCATCACATTGCTCCAAGTCATTGTCATCACAATGCTCCATGAACCCTCTCATCATATTGCTCCATGCCCGTGTCATCACAAAGCTCCATGACACTTGTCATCAAAATGCTTGATGCCCTTCCCAGCACAATGCTCCATGCCGTTGTCATTACAATCATGCATGACCCATGTATCACAGTGTTCCATGCCCTTGTCATCACAATGCTCCAAGCCCACTCTTATCAAAATAATCCATGAAACATTTCAGACCAATGTTCCATGCCCTTCTCATCAAAATGCTCCATTACACCTTTCATAACAATGCACCATGACACTTGCCATCACAATGTTCCACGGCCTAGTCATCACAAGGTTCCATGACACTTGTCATCACAATGCTCCAGACCCCTGAAATCACAATGCTCCATGCCCTTGTCATCACAAAGCTCCATGACGCATGTCATCAGAATGTTCCATGGCCTTCTCATCACAATGCAACATGCCCTTGTCATCACAATGCTCCAAGACCCTTGTAATCACAATGCTCCATGCCCGTTTTCATCTCAATGCTCCATGAACCCTGTCATCACAATGCACCATGCCCATCATCATAATGCTTCAGACTATTGTCATCACAATGAAATCAATATTCTCCATGACCTCTGTCATCATAATGCTCCAAACCCTTGTGATCACAATGTTCCATAAACCTTATCATCACAACACCCCATGACGCTCATCATCACAATTATCCATGGTCTTCTCATCAGAATGCTCCATGATCTTTGTCATCACAATGCTCAATACACTTGTCATCACAATGCTCCCTGACACTTGTCGTCAGTATGCTCCTTGAACCCTGTCATGACAAGGCTCCATGCCTTTTTCATAAAAATGATCCATGCACTTTTCATCACAATGCTCCAAGATCCCAGTAATCACAAGTGCTCCATGCCCTTGTCATCACAAAACTCCATGACGCATGTCATCAGATTGGTCCTTGACCTTCTCATCACAATGCTCCATGCCCTACTCATCACAATGCTCCAAGACCCCTGTAATCACAATGCTCCATGCCCCTTTTTATCAGAATGCTCCATGAGACGTGTCATCACAAGTCTACATGGTCTTCTCATCACAATGCTCCAGGACCTTGTCATCACCATGCTCCATTCCCTTGTCATCACAATGCTCCATGACCCCTGTCATCACAATAATCCATGAACATTTTCAGCCCAGTGCTCCCCGACCTTCTCATCACAGTGCTCCATGGCCAATATCATCACAATGCTCCTTAACCACTGTCATCACAACACTATATGACACCTGACAACACAATGATCCTGGACTCTGGTCATCACAGTGCTCCATTCCCTAGTCATCACAATGCTCCATGACCCCTGTCATCACAACACTCCATGAACATTTTCAGCCCATTGCTCCATGACCCTTTTCATGACAATGATCCATGCCCTTGTCATCCCAATGCTCCATGACCCCTGTAATCACAATGCTCCGTGACGTTTTTCATCACAGGGCTCCATGACACATGCCATCACAATGCTCCATGCCTTTGTCAGCAAAATGCTACATGACCTTGCCATTACAATGCTCTATGCGCTTGTCATCACAATCCTCCATTTCCATTGTCATCACAATCCTCCATGGACCTAGGGATCACATTGCTTCATGCCCTTATCATCAAAATGCTCCATGCTCCTTGAAATCAAAATAATCCCTGACCTCTGTCATCACAATGCTCCAAACCCTTGTGATTCACAATGTTCCATAACACTTGTCATCACAAAGCTCCATGATGCCTGTCATCACAATACTCCATGCCCTTTTCATCACAATGCTCCATGACCTTTGTCATCACAATTCTCAATACACTTGTCATCACAATGCTCCCTGACACTTGTCAGCAGAATGCTCCTTGAACCCTGTCACGAAAAGCCTCTCTGCCTTTTTCATCACAATGCCCCATGCCATTTTCATCACAATGCTCCATGTCATTATCATCAAAATACTCCACAAGATTGTCATCAGAATGCTCCATGACCCTTGTCATCACAATTTTCCATGCACTTGGCAGCACAATGCTCCCTGACCATTGTCATCACAATGCTCCAAGCCATTGTCATCACAATGCTCCATTACCTTTGTCATCAGAATCCTCCATGACACTTGGCATCACAATGCTCCATGCCATTGTCATCACAATGGGCCATTACATATGCCATCACAATGCTCCCTGACACCTGTCTTCACAATACTGCATGACCTGGTCTTCACAATGCTCCATGTCCTTGTCATCACAATGCGCCATTCTGACGGTCATCGCAATAATCCATGAAACTTATTAGACCAATGTTCCATGCCCTTGTCATCACAATGCTCCATGCCCTTGTTATCACAATTCTCCATGACCCCTGTCAACACAATGCTCCGTTACTCCAGTCATCACAATGCTTCATGACATTTGTCATCACAATGGTCCATGCCCTCGTCATCAACAGTCTCTGTGACCATTTTAACCACAATGCTCCATGAACTTTTCATCACAATGCTCTTTGACTCTTGTCATCACAATGCTCTATGCCTTTCTCAGTACAATGATCCATGAACCTTGCCATCACAATGCTCCATGCGCTTGTCAGCACAATGCTCCATGACACATGTCATCACAGTGCACCATGCGATTGTCATCACAGTGCTCCACAATCTTGTCATCACAATGCTCCATAAAATTTGTCATCACAATGCTCCATGCACTTCTCATCAAAATGTTCTCTCAACACTGATATCACAATGCTACATCACTATTTGTCACAATACTCCCTCACCCCTGTCATCACAATGTTCCATAACTCCTGTCAGCTCAATGCTACATGCACTTATCATCACAATGTTCGATGACCCCTGACATCACAATGTTCCATAACACCTGTCATCAAAATGTTCCATGACACTTTTCATCAAATTGCTCCATGACCCTGTCATCAAAATGTTCCCTGCCCTACTCATCACAATGCACAATGACCTGGCCATCAAAATGCTCCATGACCTTTGTCATCACAAAGATCCATGACCCTTAGCATCACAATTTTCCATGTCATTGTCATCACAATGCTCCATGAACGCTCTCATCACATTGCTCCATGCCCTTGTCTTCACATAGCTCCATGACACATGTCATCAGAATGCTCCATGGCCTTCTCATCACAATGCTCCATGCCCTTGCCATCACAATGCTCCATTACCCCTGTCATAACAATGCTCCATGACCCCTGCCATCACGATGTTCCACGGCCTTGTCATCACAAGGCTCCATGACCCTTCTCATCACAATGCTCCAAGAACACTGTAATCACAATGCTCTATGCCCCTTTTCATCTCAATGATCCATGAACCCTGTCATCACAATGCACCATGCCCATCATCATAATGCTTCATGCTATTGTCATCACAATGAAATCAAAATGCTCCATGACCTCTGTCATAACAATGCTCCAAACCCTTGTGATCACAATATTCCATAACACTTGTCATCACAATGCCCCATGATGCTCGTCATCACAATTATCCATGGTCTTCTCATCACAATGCTCCATGAACTTCGTCATCACAATGCTCAATACAGTTGTCATCAAAATGCTCCCTGACACTTGTTGTCTCTATGCTCCTTGAACCCTTTCATGACAAGTCTCCATGCTTTTTTCATCACAATGATCCAAGCCATTTTCATCACAATGCTCCAAGACCCATATAATAACAATGCTCCATGCCCTTGTCATCACAAAGCTCAATGACGCATGCCATCAGAATGCTCCTTGGTCTTCTCCTCACAATGCTCAATGCCCTTGTCATCACAGTGTTCCAAGACCCCTGTAATCACAATGCTCCATGCCCCTTTACATCAGTATGCTCCATGAGACTTGTCATCACAAGGCTCCATGGTTTTGTCATCACAATGTTCCAGGACCTTGTCATCACAATGCTTCACGACCTTGTCATGAAAATTTTCAATGGCCCTTGTCATCATAATGCTCCAAGCCCTAACCATCACATTGCTCCATTATATTTGTCATCACATTCCTCCATTACATTTGGCATCACAATGCTCCATGCCATTGTCATCGCAATGGACCATGACACATGTCATCACAATGCTCCCTGACACAGGTGTTCACAATACTCAATGACCTTCTCATCACAATGCTCCATGCCCTTGTCATCACAATGCACCATGCCCACTGTCATCACAATAATCTATGAAACTTGTCAGACCAATGCTCCATGCAACTGTCAACACAAGGCTCCATGCCCTAGTCATCACAATGTTCCATGACACCTGTCATCACAATGCTCCGTGACGCCAGTCATCTCAATGATTCATAACGTTTGTCATCACAATGGTCCATGCCCGCATCATCAAAAGGCTCTGTGACCTTTGTAACCACAATGCTTCATGAAATTTTCATCACAATTCTCTGTGACACTTGTCATAACAATGCTCCTTTTCTGTGTCAGAACAATGCTCCATGACCATTGTCCTCACAATATGCCACACACATTTCATCACAACGGTCCACAACCTTGTCATTGCAATGCTCCATAAACATTGTCATCACAACGCTCCATGCACTTCTCATCAAAATGCTCTCTCACCAGAGATATCACAATGTTCCATCACTAGTCATCACAATACTCCCTCACCCCTGTAAGCAAAATGTTCCATGACCCTGTCATCACACTGGTACATCCCATTATCATCACAATGTTGCATGACCCCTGACATCACAATGTTCCATAACCCCTGTCATCAAAATGCTCCATGACCCATTTCATCCCAAAGCTCCAAGACCCCTGACATCACAATGTTCTATAACCCCTGCCATCAAAATGTTCCATTACAATTTTTATCAAATTGCTGCATGACCCGGTCATCAAAATGCTCCCTGCCTTTCTCATCACAATGCACCACACCCTTATCATCAAAATGCTCCATGACTTGTCATCACAAATCTCCATGACCCTTGGCATCACAATGCACCATGTCATTGATATCACAATGCTCCATGAACCCTCTCATCATATTGCTCCATTCCCTTGTCATCACAAAGCTCCATGACACTTGTCATCACATTGCTCGATGCCCTTCTCATCACAATGCTCCATGCCCTTGTCATTGCAATCCTGCATGACCCATGTATCACAGTGTTCCGTGCCCTAGTCATCACAATGATCCATGCCCACTCTCATCACAATAATCCATGAAACATTTGAGACCAATGTTCCATGCACTTCTCATCAAAATGCTCCATTACACCTATCATAACAATGCTCCATGACCGCTGCCATCACAATTTTCCACGGCCTAGTCATCACAAGGTTCCATGACATTTGTCATCACAATGCTCAAGACCCCTGAAATCACCATGCTCCATGCCCTTGTCATCACAAAGCTCCATGATGCATGTCATCAGAATGTTCCATGGCCTTCTCATCACAATGCTCCATGCCCTTGTCATCACAATGCTCCAAGACCCTTGTAATCACAATGCTCCATGCCCCTTTTCATCTCAATGCTCCATGAACTCTGTCATCACAATGCACCATGCCCATCATCATAATGCTTCAGGCTATTGTCATCACAATGAAATCAATATTCTCCATGAACTTTGTCATCATAATGCTCTAAACCCTTGTGATCACAATGTTCCATAACACTTATCATCACAACACCCCATGACGCTCATCATCACAATTATCCATGGTCTTCTCATCACAATGCTCCATGACTTTTGTCATCACAATGCTCAATACACTTGTCATCACAATGCTCCCTGACACTTGTCATCAGTATGCTCCTTGAACCCTGTCATGACAAGGCTCCATGCCATTTTCATCACAATGATCCATGCCCATTTCATCACAATGCTCCAAGATCCCTGTAATCACAATGCTCCATGCCCTTGTCATCACAAATCTCCAAGACGCATGTCATCAAAATCCTCCATGGCCTTCTCATCACAATGCTCCATGCCCTATTCATCACAATGTTCCATGACCCCTGTCATCACAACACTCCATGAACATTTTCAGCCCAGTGCTCCATGACCCTTGTCATCAAAATGATCCATGCCCTTTTTATCCTAATGCTCCATGACCCCTGTATTCACAATGCTCCGTGACGCTTGTCATCACAGTGCTCCATGACACATGTCATCACAATGCTCCATGCCTTTTTCAGCAAAATGCTACATGACCTTGTCATTACAATGCTCTGTGCGCTTGTCATCACAATGCTCCATGCTCCTTGAAATCAAAATGATCCATGACCTCTGTCATCACAGTGCTCCAAACCCTTGTGATCACAATGTTCCATAACAATTGTCATCACAACGCTCCATGATGCCTGTCATCACAATACTCCATGCCCTTTTCATCACAATGCTCCATGACTTTGTCATCACAATTCTCAATACACTTGTCATCACAATGCTCCCTGACACTTGTCGTCAGAATGCTCCTTGAACCCTGTCACGAAAAGGCTCCATGCCTATTTCATCACAAACCCCATTCAATTTTCATCACAATGCTCCATGCCATTGTCATCAAAATACTCCACAAGCTTGTCATCAGAATGCTCCATGACCCTTGTCATCACAATTCTCCATGCACTTGTCAGCACAATGTTCCCTGAACCTTGTCATCACAATGCTCCATTACCTTTGTCATCAGAATCCTCCATGACACTTGGCATCACAATGCTCCATGCCATTGTCATCACAATGGGCCAATACATATGTCCTCACAATGCTCCGTGACACCTCTTTTCACAATACTGCATGACCGGGTCATCACAATGCTCCATGCCTTTCTCATCACAATGCCCCATTACATCTGTCATAACAATGCTCCATGAGCCCTGCCATCACAATGTTCGACGGACTTGTCATCACAAGGCTCCATGACCCTTATCATCACAATGCTCCAAGACCCCTGTAATCACAAAGCTCCATGCCCTTGTCATCACAAAGCTCCATGACGCATGTCATCAGAATGTTCCATGGCCTTCCCCACACAATGCTCCATGCCCTTGTCATCACAATGCTCCAAGACCCCTGTAATCACAATGCTCCATGCCACTTTTCATCAGAATGCTCCATGAGACTTGTCATCACAAGTCTCCATGGTCATCTAATCACAATGCTCCAGGACCTTGTCATCACCATGCTCCATTCCCTTGTCATCACAATGCTCCATGACCCCCGTCATCACAATACTCCATGAACATTTTCAGCCCAATGCTCCATGACATTCTCATCACAATGCTCCATGACCACTGTCATCACAACACTCCATGACACCTGACAACCCAATGATCCGGGACTCTTGTCATCACAATGCTCCAAGAACCCTGTAATCACAATGCTCCATGACCCCTGTCATCACAATACTCCAGGAACATTTTCAGCCCAATTCTCCATGACCCTTGTCATCACAATGATCCATGTCCTTCTCATCAAAATTCTCCATGCCCTTGTCATCACAATGCTCCAAGACCCCTGTAATCACAATGCTTCATGCCCCTTTTCATCTCAATGCTCCATGAACCCTGACATCACAATGCATCATGCCAATCATCATAATGCTTCCGGCTATTGTCAGCACAATGAAATCAAAATTCTGCATGACCTCTGTCATCACAATGCTCCATGACCCCTGTCCTCACAATACTCCATGAAGATTTTCAGCCCAATGCTCCATGACACTTGTCATCACAATGATACTTGCCCTTGTCATCCCAATGCTCCATGACCCCTGTATTCACAATGCTCGGTGACGCTTGTCATCACAGTGCTCCATGACACCTGTCATTACAATGCTCCATGCATTTGTCAGCAAAATGCTACATGACCTTGTCATTACAATGCTCTCTGCGCTTGTCATCACAATACTCCATTACCATTGTCATCACTATCCTCCATGAACCTTGGGATCACATTGCTTCATGCCCTTGTCATCACAATGCTCCATGCTCATTGAAATCAAAATGATCCATGACCTCTGTCATCGCAATGCTCCAAGCCCATGTGATCACAATGATCCATAACACTTTTCATCACAACAATCCATGATGCCTGTCATCACAATACTCCATGCCCTTTTCATCACAATGCTCCATGACCTTTGTCATCACAATTCTCAATACACTTGTCATCACAATGCTCCCTGACACTTGTCATCAGAATGCTCCTTGAACCCTGTCACGAAAAGGCTCCATGCCTTTTTCATCACAAAGCCCCTTGCTGTTTTCATCACAATGCTCCATGCCATTGTCGTCAAAATACTCCACAAGCTTGTCATCAGAATGCTCTATGACCCTTGTCATCACAATTCTCCATGCACTTGTCAGCACAATGCTCCCTGAACCTTGTCATCACTATGCTCCAAGCCATTGTCATCAGAATGCTCCATTACCTTTGTCATCAGAATCCTCCATGACACTTGGCATAAAAATGCTCCATGCCATTATCATCACAATGGGTCAATACATATGTCCTCACAATGCTCCGTGACACCTCTTTTCACAATACTGCATGACCTGGTCATCACAATGCTCCATGCCCTTCTCATCACAATGCTCCATTTCCTCTGTCATAACAATGCTCCATGAGCACTGCCATCACAATGTTCTACGGCCTTGTCATCACAAGGCTCCATGACCCTTATCATCACAATGCTCCAAGACCCCTGTAATCACAAAGGTCCATGCCCTTGTCATCACGAAGCTCCATGACGCATGTCATCAGAATGTTCCATGGCCTTCTCCACAGAATGCTCCATGCCCTTGTAATCGCAATGCTCCAAGACCCCTGTAATCACAATGCTCCATGCCCCTTTCCATCAGAATGCTCCATGAGACTTGTCATCAAAAGTCTCCATGGTCATCTCATCACAATGCTCCAGGAACTTGTCATCACCATGCCCCATTCCCTTGTCATCACAATGCTCCATGACCCCTGATATTACAATACTCCATGAACATTTTCAGCCCAATGCTCCATGACCTTCACATCACAATGCTCCAAGACCAATATCATCACAATGATCCATGACCACTGTCATCACAACACTCCATGACACCTGACAACACAATGATCCGGGACTCTTGTCATCACAATGCTCCATTCCCTAGACATCACAATGCTCAATGACCCCTGTAATCACAATACTCAATGAATATTTTCAGCCCAATGCTCCATGACCCTTGTCATCACAATTCTCAATGCACTTGTCAGCAAAATGCTCCCTGACCCTTGTCATCACAATGCTCCAAGCCATTGTCATCACAATGCTCCATTACCTTTGTCATCAGAATCCTCCATGACACTTGGCATCACAATGCTCCATGCCATTGTCATCACAATGGGCCATTACATATGTCATCACAATGCTCCCTGACACCTCTCTTCATAATACTGCATGACCTGGTCATCACAATGCTCCATGCCCTTGTCATCACAATGCGCCATTCCAACTGCCATCACAATAATCCATGAAACTTATTAGACCAATGCTCCATGCCCTTGTCATCACAATGCTCCATGCCCTTGTTATCACAATGTTCCAAGACCCCTGTAATCAGAATGCTCCATGCCCCTTTTCATCAGTATGCTCCATGAGACTTGTCATCACAAGGCTCCATGGTTTCTCATCACAATGCTCCAGGACCTTGTCATCACAATGCTTCACGACATTGTCATGAAAATCCTCAATGGCCCTTGTCATCATAATGCTCCAAGCCGTAGTCATCACAATGCTTCATTATATTTGTCATTACAATCCTCCATTACATTTGGCATCACAATGCTCCATGCCATTGTCATCGCAATGGACCATGACATATGTCATCACAATGCTCCCTGACACCTGTCTTCACAATACTCCATGCCCTTGTCATCACAATGCTCCATGTTCACTGTCATCACAATCATCTATGAAAATTGTCAGACCAATGCTCCATGCAACTGTCATCACAGTGCTCCATGCCCTTGTCATCACAATGCTCCATGACCCTGTCATCACAATGCTCCGTGACTCCAGTCATCACAATGCTTCATAACGTTTGTCATAACAACGGTCCATGCCCACGTCATCACAAGGCTCTGTGACAATTTTAACCACAATGCTCCATGAACTTTTCATCACCATGCTCCGTGACCCTTGTCATCACAATGCTCCATGCCTTTGTCAGAACAATGCTCCATGACCCTTGTCATCACAATGTGCCATGTGTTTTTCATCACAATGATCCACAACCTTGTCATCGCTATGCTCCATAAACCTTGTAATCACAATGCTCCATGAACTTCTCATCCAAATGCTCTCTCACATGAGATATCACAATGTTCCATCACTAGTCATCACAATCCTCCCTCACCCCTGTTATCACATTTTTCCATGACCCCTGTCATCACAATGCTACATCCCCTTATCTGCACAATGTTCCATGACCCCTGACATCACAGTGTTCCATAACCCCTGTCATCAAAATGCTCCATGACCCTTTTCATCCCAAAGGTCCATGACCCCTGGCATCACAATGTTCTATAACCCCTGTCATCAAAATGTTCCATTACACTTTTCATCAAATTGCTGCATGACACTGTCATCAAAATGTTCCCTGCCCTTCTCATCACAATGCACCACACCCTTGTCATCAAAATGCTCCATGATCTTTGTCATCACAAAGCTCCATGACCTTTGTCATCACAAGGCTCCATGACCCTTGTCATCACAATGCTCCAAGACCCATGTAATTCCAAGGCTCCATGCCCTTGTCATCACAAAGCTCCATGACGCATATCAACAGAATGTTCCATGGCCTTCTCCTCACAATGCTCCATGCCGTTGTCATCACAATGCTCCAAGACCCCTGTAATCACAATGCTCCATGCCCCTTTTCATCAGAATGCTCCATGAGACTTGTCATCACAAGTCTCCATGGTCATCTAATCACAATGCTCCAGGACCTTGTCATCACCATGCTCCATTCCGTTGTCATCACAATGCTCCCTGACCCCTGTCATCACAATACTACATGAACATTTTCAGCCCAATGCTCCATGACCTTCTCATCACAATGCTCCATGACCACTGTCATCACAACACTCCATGACACCTGACAACACAATGATCCAGGACTCTTGTCATCACAATTCTCCAAGACCCCTGTAATCACAATGCTCCATGACCCCTGTCATCACAATACTCCAGGAATATTTTCAGCCCAATTCTCCATGACCCTTGTCATCACAATGCTCCATGACCCCTGTATTCACAATGCTCCGTGACTCCAGTCATCACAATTCTTCATAACATTTGTCATCACAATGGTTGATACTCGCATCATCACAAGGCTCTGTTACCTTTGTAACCACAATGCTCCATGAACTTTTAATCACAATGTTCCGTGACCCTTGTCATCACAATGCTCCATGCCTTGGTCAGAAAAATGCTCCATGACCCTTGTCATCACAATGTGCCACACGCTTTTCATCCCAACGGTCCACAAATTTGTCATCGCAATGCTCCATAAACCTTGTAATCACAATGCTCCATGCCCTTCTCATCACAATGCTCCATTACCCCTGTCATAACAATGCTCCATGACGCCAGCCATCACAATGTTCCACGGCCTTGTCATCACAAGGCTCCATGACACTTGTCATCACAGTGCTCCACGATCCCTGTAATCACAATGCTCCATGCCCTTGTCATCACAAAGCTCCATGACACATGTCATCAGAATGTTCCATGTCCTTCTCATCAAAATGCTCCATGTCCTTGTCATCACAATGCTCCAAGCCCCCTGTAATCACAATGCTCCATGCCCCTTTTAATCTCAATGCTCCATGAACCCTGTCATCACAATGCATCATGCCAATCATCATAATGCTTCTGGCTATTGTCAGCACAATGAAATCAAAATTCTCCATGACCTCTGTCATCACAATTCTCCATGACCCCTGTCCTCACAATACTCCATGAACATTTTCAGCCCATTGCTCCATGACACTTGTCATCACAATGATCCTTGCCCTTGTCATCCCAATGCTCCATGACCCCTGTATTCACAATGCTCCATGCCCTTGTCATCACAAAGCTCCATGACGCATGTCATCAGAATGTTCCATGGCCTTCTCCTCACAATGCTCCATGCCCTTGTCATCACAATGCTCCAAGACCCTTGTAATCACAATGCTCCATGCCCCTTTTCATCAGAATTCTCCATGAGACTTGTCATCACAAGTCTCCATGGTCATCTCATCACAATGCTCCAGGAACTTGTCATCACCATGCACCATTCCATTGTCATCACAATACTCCATGAACATTTTCTGCCCACTGCTCCATGACATTCTCATCACAATGCTCCATGACCACTGTCATCACAACACTCCATGACACCTGACAACCCAATGATCCGGGACATTTGTCATCATAATGCTCCAAGACCCCTATAATCACAATGCCCCATGACACCTGTCATCACAATACTCCCGGAACATTTTCAGCCCAATTCTCCATGACCCTTGTCATCACAATGATCCATGCCCTTGTCATCCTAATGCTCCATGACCCCTGTATTCTCAATGGTCCATGACACTTGTCATCACAGTGCTCCATGACACATGTCATCACAATGCTCTATGCCTTTCTCAGCACAATGCTCCATGCCCTTTTCAACACAATGCTCCATGAGCCCTGTCATCACAATGCTCCGTGACTCCAGTCATCACAATTCTTCATAACATTTGTCATCACAGTGGTCGATACACACGTCATCACAAGTCTCTGTTACCTTTGTAACCACAATGCTCCATGAACTTTTCATCACAATGCTCCGTGACCCTTGTCATCACAATGCTCCATGCCTTTGTCAGAAAAATGCTCCATTACCCTTGTCATCACAATGTGCAACGTTCTTTTCATCCCAACGGTCCAAAAATTTGTCATCGCAATGCTCCATAAAACTTGTAATCACAATGCTCCATGCCCTTCTCATCACAATGCTCCATGACCAGTGCCATCACAATGTTCGATGCCCTTGTCATCACAAAGCTCCATGACACATGTCATCAGAATGTTCCATGTCCTTCTCATCAAAATGCTCCATGCCCTTGTCATCACAATGCTCCAAGACCCCTGTAATCACAATGATCCATGCCTCTCTTCATCTCAATGCTCCATGAACCCTGTCATCACAATGCATCATGCCAATCATCATAATGCTTCCGGCTATTGTCAGCACAATGAAATCAAAATTCTCCATGACCCCTGTCATCACAAAACTCCATGAACATTTTCAGCCCAATGCTCCATGACCCTTGTCATCACAATGATCCATGACCTTGTCATGCCAATGCTCCATGACCCCTGTATTCACAATGCTCCATGACGCTTGTCATCACAGTGCTCCATGATACTTGTCATCACAATGTTCCATGCCTTTGTCAGCAAAATGCTACATGACCTTGTCATTACAATGCTCTATGCGCTTGTCATCACAATACTCCATTACCATTGTCATCACAATCCTCCATGAACCTTGGGATCACATTGCTTCATGCCCTTGTCATCACAATGCTCCATGCTCATTGAAATCAAAATGATCCATGACCTCTGTCATCACAATGCTCCAAACCCTTGTGATCACAATGTTCCATAACACTTGTCATCACAACGCCCCATGATGCCTGTCTCCAAATACTCCATGCCCTTTTCATCACAATGCTCCATGACCTTTGTCATCACAATTCTCAATACACTTGTCATCACAATGCTCCCTGACACTTGTCGTCAGAATGCTCCTTGAACCCTGTCACGAAAAGGCTCCTTGCCTTTTTCATCACAAAGCCCCATGCCTTTTCATCACAATGCTCCATGCCATTGTCATCAAAATACTCCACAAGCTTGTCATCAGAATGCTCCATGACCCTTGCCATCACAATTCTCCATGCACTTGTCAGCACAATGCTCCCTGAACCTTGTCATCACTATGCTCCAAGCCATTGTCATCACAATGCTCCATTACCTTTGTCATCAGAATCATAGATGACACTTGGCATCACAATGCTCCATGCCATTGTCGTGACAATGGGCCAATACATATGTCCTCATAATGCTCCGTGACACCCCTTTTCACAATACTGCATGACCTGGTCATCACAATGCTCCATGCCCTTCTCATCACAATGCTCCATTTCCTCTGTCATAACAATGCTCCATAACCCATGCCATCACAATATTCCACGGCCTTGTCATCACACGCTCCATGACCCTTATCATCACAATGCTCCAAGACCCCTGTAATCACAAAGCTCCATGCACTTGTCATCACAAAGCTCCATGACGCATGTCATCAGAATGTTCCATGGCCTTCTCCACACAATGCTCCATGCCCTTGTCATCACAATGCTCCAAGACCCCTGTAATCACAATGCTCCATGACCCTTTTCATCAGAATGCTCCATGAGACTTGTCATCACAAGTCTCCATGGTCATCTCATTACAATGCTCCAGGAACTTGTCATCATCATGCTCCATTCCCTTGTCATCACAATGCTACATGACCCCTGTCATCACAATACTCCATGAATATTTTCAGCCAAATGCCCCATGACCTTCTGATCACAATGCTGCAAGACCAATATCATCACAATGCTCCATGATCACTGTCATGACAACACTCCATGACACCTGACAACACAATGATCCGGGACTCTTGTCATCACAATGCTCCATTCCCTAGTCATCACCATGCTCCATGACCCCTGTCTTCACAATACTCCTTGAACATTTTCAGCCCAATGCTCCATGACTCTTGTCATCACAATGATCCATGGCCTTTTCATCCCAATGCTCCATGATCCCTGTATTCACAATGCTCCGTGATGCTTGTCATCACAGTGCTCCATGACACCTGTCATCACAATGCTATATGCCTTTGTCAGCAAAATGCTACATGACCTTGTCATTACAATGCTCTATGCGCTTGTCATCACAATGCTCCATTACCATTGTCATCACTATCCTCCATGAACCTTCGATCACATTGCTTCATGCCCTTGTCATCACAGTGCTACATGCTCCTTGAAATCAAAATGATCCATGACCTCTGTCATCGCAATGCTCCAAACCCTTGTGATCACAATGTTCCATAACACTTGTCATCACAACGCTCCATGATGCCTGTCATCACAATACTCCATGCCCTTTTCATCACCATGCTCCATGACCTTTGTCATCACAATACTCAATACACTTGTCATCACAATGCTCCCAGACACTTGTCGTCAGAATGCTCCTTGAACCCTGTCACGAAAAGGCTCCTTGCCTTTTTCATCACAAAGCCCCATGCCGTTTTCATCACAATGCTCCATGCCATTGTCATCAAAATACTCCACAAGCTTGTCATCAGAATGCTCCATGACCCTTGTCATCACAATTCTCCATGCACTTGTCAGCACAATGCTCCCTGAACCTTGTCATCACTATGCTCCAAGCCATTGTCATCACAATGCTCCTTTACCTTTGTCATCAGAATCCTCCATGACACTTGGCATCTCAATGCTCCATGCCATTGTCATCACAATGGGCTAATACATATGTCATCACAATGCTCCGTGACACCTCTTTTCACAATACTGCATGACCTGGTCATCACAATGCGCCATTCCAACTGTCATCACAATAATCCATGAAACTTATTAGACCAATGCTCCATGCCCTTGTCATCACAATGCTCCATGCCCTTGTTATCACAATGTTCCAAGACCCCTGTAATCAGAATGCTCCATGCCCCTTTTCATCAGTATCCTCCATGAGACTTGTCATCACAAGGCTCCATGGTTTTCTCATCACAATGCTCCAGGACCTTGTCATCACAATGCTTCACGACATTGTTATGAAAATTCTCAACGGCCCTTGTCATCATAATGCTCCAAGCCGTAGTCATCACAATGCTTCATTATATTTGTCATTACAATCCTCCATTACATTTGGCATCACAATGCTCCATGCCATTGTCATCGCAATGGACCATGACATATGTCATCACACTGCTCCCTGACACCTGTCTTCACAATACTTCATGACCTTGTCATCACAATGCTCCATGCCCTTGTCATCACAATGCACCATGTCCACTGTCATCACAATCATCTATGAAACTTGTCAGACCAATGCTCCATGCCCCTGTCATCACAGTGCTCCATGCCCTTCTCATCACAATGCTCCATGACCCCTGTCATCACAATGCCCCGTGACTCCAGTCATCACAATGCTTCATAACGTTTGTCATCACAACGGTCCATGCCCACGTCATCACAAGGCTCTGTGACAATTTTAACCACAATGCTCCATGAACTTTTCATCACAATGCTCCGTGACCCTTGTCATCACAATGCTCCATGCCTTTCTCAGAACAATGTTTCATGACCCTTGTCATCACAATGTGCCATACGCTTTTCATCACAATGATCCACAACCTTGTCATCGCTATGCTCCATAAACCTTGTAATCACAATGCTCCATGAACTTCTCATCCAAATGCTCTCTCACATGAGATATCACAATGTTCCATCACTAGTCATCACAATCCTCCCTCACCCCTGTTACCACAATTTTCCATGACCCCTGTCATCACAATGCTACATCCCCTTATCTGCACAATGTTCCATGACCCCTGACATAACAATGTTCCATAACCCCTGTCATCAAAATGCTCCATGACACTTTTCATCCTAAAGATCCATGACCCCTGGCATCACAATATTCTATAACCCCTGTCATCAAAATGTTCCATTACACTTTTCATCAAATTGCTGCATGACCCTGTCATCAAAATGCTCCATGCCCTTCTCATCACAATGCACCACACCCTTGTCATCAAAATGCTCCATGATCTTTGTCATCACAAAGCTCCATGACCCTTGGCATCACAATGCTCCATGTCATTGTCATCACAATGCTCCATGAACCCTCTCATCACATGGCTCCATGCCCTTGTCATCACAAAGCACCATGACACTTGTCATCACAATGCTCGATGCACTTCCCATCACAATGCTCCATGCCCTTGTCATTACAATCCTCCATGACCCATGTATCACAGTGTTCCGTGCCCTTGTCATCACAATGCTCCAAGCCCACTCTCATCACAATAATCCATGAAACATTTCAGACCAATGCTCAATGCCCTTCTCATCACAATGCTCCATTACCTCTGTCATAACAATGCTCCATAACCCCTGCCATCACAATGTTCCACGGCCTTGTCATCACAAGGCTCCATGACCCTTGTCATCACAATGCTCCAAGACCCCTGTAATCACAATGCTCCATGCCCTTTTCATCACAAAGCTCCATGACGCATGTAATCAGAATGTTCCATGGCCTTCTCCTCACAATGCACCATGCCCTTGTCATCACAATGCTCCAAGACCCCTGTAATCACAATGCTCCGTGACTACAGTCATCACAATTCTTCATAACATTTGTCATCACAATGGTCAATACCCGTGTCATCACAAGGCTCTGTTACCTTTGTAACCACAATGCTCCATGAACTTTTCATCACAATGCTCCGTGACCCTTGTCATCACAATGCTCCATGCCTTTGTCAGAAAAATGCTCCATGACCCTTGTCATCACAATGTGCCACACACTTTTCATCCCAACGGTCCACAAATTTGTCATCGCAATGCTCCATAAAACTTGTAATCACAATGCTCCATGCCCTTCTCATCACAATGCTCCATTTCCCTGTCATAACAATGCTCCATGACTCCTGCCATCACAATGTTCCACGGCCTTGTCATCACAAGGCTCCATGACACTTGTCATCACAATGCTCCAAGACTCCTGTAATCACAATGCTCCATGCCCATGTCATCACAAAGCTCCATGACACATGTCATCAGAATGTTCCATGTCCTTCTCCACACAATGCTCCATGCCCTTGTCATCACAATGCTTCAAGACCCCTGTAATCACAATGCTCCATGCCCCTTTTCATTTCAATGCTCCATGAACCCTGTCATCACAATGCATCATGCCAATCATCATAATGCTTCTGGCTATTGTCAGCACAATGAAATCAAAATTCTCCATGACCTCTGTCATCACAATGCTCCGTGACGCCTGTCATCACAATACTCCATGAACATTTTCAGCCCAATGCTCCATGACCCTTGTCATCACAATGATCCATGTCCTTGACATCCCAATGCTGCATGACCGCTGTATTCACAATGTTCCGTGACGCTTGTCATCACAGTGCTCCATGACACTTGTCATCACAATGCTCCATGGCTTTGTCAGCAAAATGGTACATGACCTTGTCATTAAAATGCTCTATGCGCTTATCATCACAATACTCCATTACCCTTGTCATCACAATCCTCCATGAACCTTGGGATCACATTGCTTCATGCCCTTGTCATCACAATGCTCCATGCTCCTTGAAATCAAAATGATCCATGACCTCTATCATCGCAATGCTTCAAACACTTGTGATCACAATGTTCCATAACACTTGTCATCACAATGCTCCATGATGCCTGTCATCACAATACTCCATGCCCTTTTCATCACAATGCTCCATGACCTTTGTCATCACAATTCTCAATACACTTGTCATCAAAATGCTCCCTGACACTTGTCATCAGAATGCTCCTTGAACCCTGTCACGAAAAGTCTCCATGCCTTTTTCATCACAATGCCCCATGCAGTTTTCATCACAATGCTCCATGCCATTGTCATCAAAATACTCCACAAGCTTGTCATCAGAATGCTCCATGACCCTTGTCATCACAATTCTCCATGCACTTGTCAGCACAATGCTCCCTGACCTTTGTCATAACAATGCTCCAATCCACTGCCATCACAATGCTCCATTACCTTTGTCGTCAGAATCCTCCATGACACTTGGCATCACAATGCTCCATGCCATTGTCATCACAATGGGCCATTACATATGTCATCACAATGCTCCCTGACACCTGTCTTCAAAATACTGCATGTCCTGGTCATCACAATGCTCCATGCCCTTGTCATCACAATGCGCCATTCCAACTGTCATCGCAATAATCCATGAAACTTATTAGACCAATGCTCCATGCCCTTGTCATCACAATGCTCCATGCCCTTGTTACCACAATGCTCCATGACCCCTGTCATCACAATGCTCCGTGACTCCAGTTATCACAATGCTTCATGACCTGTGTCATCACAATGGTCCATGACCTCGTCATCAACAGTCTCTGTGACCTTTTAAACCACAATGCTCCATGAAATTTTCATCACAATGCTCTTTGACCCTTGTCATCACAATGCTCTATGCCTTTCTCAGCACAATGCTCCATGACACATGTCATCCCAATGCACCATGCGCTTGTCATCACAGTGCTCCACAATCTTGTCATCACAATGCTCTATGAACCTTGTCATCACAGTGCTCCATGGACTTCTCACCAAAATGCTCTCTCACCACTGATATCACAATGTTACATCACTATTCGTCTCAATATTCCCTCACCACTCTCATCAAAATGTGCCATGACTCCTGTCATCACAATGCTACATGCACTTATCATCACAATGTTCGATGACCCCTGGCATCACAATGTTCCATAAACACTCTCATCAAAATGTTCCATGACACTTTTCATCAAATTGCTCCATGACCCAGTCATAACAATGCTCCCTACCCTTCTCATCACAATGCACAATGCCCTTGTCATCAAAATGCTCCATGACCTTTGTCATCACAAAGATCCATAACCCTTGTCATCACAATGCTCCATGTCATTTTCATCACAATGCTCCATTAAGGTTCTCAACACATTGCTCCATGTCCTTGTCATCACAAACCTCCATGACACATATCATCAGAATGCTCCATGGCCTTCTCATCACAATGCTCCTTGCCCTGCCATCACAATGCTCCATTACCACTGTCATAACCATGATACATGACCCGTGCCATCACGATGTTCCATGGCCTTGTCATCACAAGGCTCCATGACCCTTCTCATCACAATGCTCCAAGACCCCTGTAACCACAATGCTCCATGCTCCTTTTCATCTCAATGATTCATGAACCCTGTCATCTCAATGCACCATGCCCATCATCATAATGCTTCATGCTATTTTCATCACAATGAAATCAAAATGCTCCATGACCTCTCTCATAACAATGCTCCAAACGCTTGTGATCACAATATTCCCAAACACTTGTCATCACAATGCTCCATGACGCTCGTCATCACAGTTATCCATGGCCTTCTCATCACAATGCTCCATGACCTTTGTCATCACAATGCTCAATACACTTGTCATCAAAATGCTCCCTGACACTTGTTGTCTGTATGCTCCTTGAACCCTGTCATGACAAGGCTCCATGACTTTTTCATCACAATGATCCATGCCCTTTTCATCACAATGCTCCAAGACCCATGTAATCACAATGCTCCATGCCCTTGTCATCACAAAGCTCAATGACACATGTCTTCAGAATGCTCTTGGCCTTCTCCTCACAATGCTCCATGCACATGTCATCACAATGTTCCAAGATGCCTGTAATCACAATGGTCCATGTCCATTTTGATCAGTATGCTCCATGAGATTTGTCATCACAAGGTTCCATGGTTTTCTCATCACAAAGCTCTAGGACATTGTCATCACAATGCTTCATGACTTGTCCTGAAAATTCTCAATGGCCCTTGTCATCATAATGCTCCAAGCCTTGTCATCACAGTGCTCCATTATATTTGTCATCACAATCCTCCATTACATTTGGCATCACAAGGCTCACTGCTATTGTCATCGCAATGGACCATGACATATGTCATCACTATGCTCCCTGACACCTGTCTTCACAATACTCCATGACCTTCTCATCACAATGATCCATGCCCTTTTCATCACAATGCACCATGTCCACTGCCGTCACAATAATCTATGAAACTTGTCAGACGAATGCTCCATGCCCCTGTCATCACAATGCTCCATGCCCTTGTCATCACAATGCTCCATGACCCCTGTCATCACAATGCTCCGTGACTCCAGTCATCACAATGCTTCATAACATTTGTCATCACAATGCTCCATGCCCGCGTCATCACAAGGCTCTGTGTCCTTTGTAACCACAATGCTCCATGAACTTTTCATCACAATGCTCCGTGACCCTTGTCATCACAATGCTCCATGCCTTTGTCAGAAAAATGCTCCATGACCCTTGTCATCACAATGTGCCACACGCTTTTCATCCCAACGGTCCACAAATTTGTCATCACAATGCTCCATAAACCTTGCAATCACAATGCTCCATGCCCTTCTCATCACAATGCTCCTTTACCCCTGTCATAACAATGCTCCATGACACCTGCCATCACAATGTTCCACGGCCTTGTCATCACAAGGCTCCATGACACTTGTCATCACAATGCTCCAAGACCCCTGTAATCACAATGCTCCATGCCCTTGTCATCACAAAACTCCATGACACATGTCATCAGAATGTTCCATGTCCTTCTCATCAAAATGCTCCATGCCCTTGTCATCACAATGCTTCACGACATTGTCATGAAAATTCTCAATGGCCCTTGTAATCATAATGCTCCAAGCCGTAGTCATCACAATGCTCCATTATATTTGTCATCACAAACCTCCATTACATTTGGCATCACAATGCTCCATGCCATTGTCATCGCAAGGGACCATGATATATGTCATCACAATGCTCCCTGACACATGTCTTCTCAATACTCCTTGCCCTTGTCTTCACAATGCTCCATGCCCTTTTCATCACAATGCACCATGCCCACTCTCATCACAATAATCTATGAAACTTGTCAGACCAATGCTCCTTGCCCCTGTCATCACAATGCTCCATGCCCTTGTCATCACAATGCTCCATGACCCCTGTCATCACAATGCTCCGTGACTCCAGTCATCACAATGCTTCATAACATTTGTCATCACAATGCTCCATGCCCGCGTCATCACAAGGCTCTGTGTCCTTTGTAACCACAATGCTCCATGAACTTTTCATCACAATGCTCCGTGACCCTTGTCATCACAATGCTCCATGCCTTTGTCAGAAAAATGCTCCATGACCCTTTTCATCACAATGTGCCACACACTTTTCATCACAACGGTCCACAAGTTTCTCATTGCAATGCTCCATAAAACTTGTAATCACAATGCTCCATGCCCTTCTCATCACAATGCTCCATTACCCCTGTCATAACATTTCTCCATGACCCCATCCATCACGATGTTCCATGGCCTTGTCATCACAAATCTCCATGACCCCTGGCATCACAATGCTCCATGTCATTGTCATCACAATGGTCCATGAACCCTCTCATCACATTGCTCCTTGTCCTTGTCATCACAAAGCTCCATGACACTTGTAATCTCAATGCTCGATGCCCTTCTCATCACAATGCCCCATGCCCTTGTCATTACAATCCCCCATGACCCATGTATCACAGTGTTCCATGCCCTTATCATCACAATGCTCTATGCCCACTCTCATCACAATAATCCATGAAACATTTCAGACCAATGCTCCATGCCCTTCTCATCACAATGCTCCTTTACCTCTGTCATAACTATGCTCCATGACACTTGTCATCACAATGCTCCACGACCCATCTAATCAAAATGCTCCATGCCCTTGTCATCAAAAAGCTACATGACGCATGTCATCAGAATGTTCCATGGCCCTGTCATCAAAATGCTCCATGCCCTTGTCATCACAATGCTCCAAGACCCTTGTAATCAAAATGCTCCATGCGTCTTTTCATCTCAATGCTCCATTAACCCTGTCATCACAATGGACCATGCCCATCATCATAATGCTTCAGGCTATTGTCATCACAATGAAATCAAAATGCTCCATGACCTCTGTCATCACAATTCTCCAAACCCTGGTGATCACAATGTTCCATAACACTTATCATCACAACACACCTTGACGCTCATCATCACAATTATCCATGGTCTTTTCATCACAAAGCCCCATGCCATTATCATCACAATGCTCCATGCCATTGTCGTCACAATACTCCACAAGCTTGTCATCAGAATGCTCCATGACACTTGTCATCACAACTCTCCATGGCCACTGTCATCACAATGCTCCATACCCCTTGTCATTACTGTGCTCCATGACGCTCACCATCACAATTATCCATGGTCTTCTCATCACAATGCTCCACGCCCTTGTCATCAAAATGCTCCATGACCCTTGTCATCACAATGCTCCATGGCCAATCTCATCACAATGCTCCATTCCCCTTGTCATTACAGTGCTCCATGACGCTCGTCATCACAATTATCCATGGTCTTCTCATCACAAAGCTCCACCGTCTTGCCATCACAATGCTCCATGCCCTGGTCATCACAATGCTCCATGTCCCCTGTCATCACAATTCTCCTCGTTCTTGGCATCACTATGCTCCATGACACTTCTCATCACCGTGTTACATGATTTGTCATCACAATTCTCTATGCACTTGTCATCGCAGTGCTCCATGACACCTGTCATAGGAAGCTCCATGTGCTTGTCATCACAATGCTTCATGAACTTGTCATCAAAATTCTCAATGGCCCTTGTCATCACAATGCTCCTTGCCCTTGTCATCACAATGCTCCTTGCCCTTGTCATCACAATGCTCCATGTCCTTTGTCATCACAATGCTCCAAGCCCTTGTCATCAAAATGCTCCATTACATTTGTCATCACAATCCTCCATGACACTTGGCATCACAATGTTCCATTCCATTGTCATCGCAATGGACCATGACATATGTCATCACAATGCTCGCTGAGACCTGTCTTCAAAATACTCCATGACCTTCTCATCACAATGCTCCATGCCTTTGTCATCACATTGCACCATGCCCACTGTCATCACAATAATCCATGAAACATGTCAGGCCAATGCTCCATGCCTCTGTCATCACAATGCTCATTGCCTTTTCATCACAAAGCTCTATGACCCATGTCATCACAATGCTCCTTGACTCCAGTCATCACAATGCTTCATGACCTTTGTCATCACAATGGTCCATGCCCTCGTCATCACAAGGCTCTGTGACCTTTGTCACCAAAATGCTCCATGAAATTTTCATCACAATGCTCGTTGACCCTTTTCATCACAATGCTCCATGCCTTTGTCAGCACAGCGCTCCATGACCCATGTCATCACAATGCGCCATGTGCTTGTCATCACAATGCTCCACAATCTTGTCATCACAGTGCTCCATAAAACTTGTCATCACAATGCTCCATGCACTTCTTATCAAAATGCTCTCTCACGAATGATATCAAAATGTTCCCTCACTAGTCATCACAATACACCCACTCCCCTGTCATCACAATGGTCCACAACACCGTCATGAAAATGTTCCATGACTCCAGACATCACAATGTTCCATAACCCCTGTCATCAAAATGTTCCATGACACTTTTCATCAAATTGCTCCATGACCCTGTCATCACAATGCTCCCTGCCCTTCACAAGAGAATGCACCACACCCTTGTAATGAAAAGGCTCCATGACCTTTGTCATCACAAAACTCCATGACCCTTGGCATCACAATGCTCCAAAAACCTCTCATCACATTGTTCCAAGCCCTTGTCATCACAGGATCCATGATGCTTTTCATCACAATGCTCGATGCCATTCTTCTCACAATGCTCCATGTGCTTCTCATTACAATCCTCCATGAACCATGTTATCACAGTGTTCCGTGCCCTTGTTATCACAATCCTCCTTGCCCCCTCTCATCACAATAATCCATGAAACATTTCAGACCAATGTTCCATGCCCTTTTCATCACAATGATCCAAGACTCCTCTAATCATAATTCTCCATGCCCCTTTTTATCTCAATGCTCCATGAACGCTGTCATCACAATGCACCAATGTGCATCATCATAATGATTCATGCTACTGTCATCACAATGAAATCAAAATGCTCTATGACCTCTGTCATCACAATGCTCCAAATCCTTGTGATCACAATATTCCCTAACACTTATCATCACAGCTCCCCATAACGCTCATCATCACAAGTATCCATGGTCTTCTAATCACAATGCTCCATGACATTTGTCATCACAATGCTCAATACCCTTGTCATCACAATGGTCCCTGACACTTGTCATCAGTATGCTCCTTGAACCCTGTCATGACAAGGCTCCATGCATTTTTCATCACAATGTTACATGCCCTTTCCCTCACAGTGCTCCAAGACCCCTGTAATCACAATGCTCCATGCCCTTGTCATCACAAAGCTCCATGATGCATGTCATCAGAACGCTCCATGACATTCTCATCCCAATGTTCAATGCCCTTGTCATCACAATGCTCCAAGACCCCTGTAATCACAATGCTCCATGCCCTTGTCATCACAAAGCTCCATGATGCATGTCATCAGAACGCTCCATGACATTCTCATCCCAATGTTCCATGCCCTTGTCATCACAATGCTCCAAGAGCCCTGTAATCACAATGCTCCATGACCCTTTTCATCAGCATGCTCCAAGAGACTTGTCATCACATGGCTCCATGGTCTTCTCATCACAATGCTCCAGTACCTTTTCATCACAATGCTCCTTGACCGCTGTCATCACAATACTCCATGAACATTTTCAGCCCAATGCTCCATGACGTTCTCATCACAATTCTCCATGACCTCTGTCATCACAATGCTCCATGACCACTGTTATCACAACGCTCCATGAACCCTGCCAACACAATGATCCGGGAATCTTGTCATCAAAATGCTCCATGCCCTTGTCATCCCAATGCTCCATGAACCCTGTAATCACAATGCTCCATGACGCTTGTCATCACAGTGCTCCATGAATCTTGTCATCACAATGCCTTTGACAGCAAAATGATACATAATCTTGTCATCACAATGCTCCATGCGCTTGTCATCACAATCCTCCATGACCCTTGGGATCATATTGCTTTATGCCCTTGTCATCTCTATCTTGCCTTTCTGGTTTTTACAGATTTTCGGATGTCCTTTTGGACCGGTGGGAAGTGAAAATTCTTTGTACTGTGGATTTGCATTGCATGCTTGCTTGATTGGCCAAATAGGGCCTATGCCTTTTCTCTTGAATATATTCAGGAGAAAAGTCATACGCTCTTTTTGGCCAAATGCATCATTCTCGAAGTTGTGATGCCTTTCCTGTGCTTTAAAGGCGATTCCAATTTACCTCTTGAAATATGTTTTGTGCAATTCTGCCTCATTTTCAAGTCCGCTTTGTTACCTTCCCTCAACAGATTTTTGGAAGAGAGTAGTCCTTTATAACTCTGCAGGTTTTTGATTTGCTTTGCCCCTGAGCTCCAATTTTCAAATCCCATTATTGGGAGCTGACCGCAAATCCACAATTTTGCTTCAGGACCTATACTGGTTCCAGGGGTGGCTATACTGGTTCCCTGTGGGTGGCTGAGGCTTTGGTTAATTCTTCTTCCTGACGGGAATTTAGAGTGACATGTGTCGGTCCAAATGCCTACATCTACTCTCTGATTGGTTCTCCCTCTTCCCTTTCATCCTCTGCACAATTAGCAAACTGTGCGAACCAGGAGGTTATAGGGGATGACTCTCCTAAGTTGGGAGATTGATAGTAAAGTTGTTGGAATGCCAAACTGTAGCACAAGGAGAGGAATAAGTAGGAGACTTTCAGAAACCTTTCACCATCACAGGGTGTCCATTCTCTAGGTTTCCCATACATGTTATAACTGTAGTGATATTCCCTTCTACCTGGAAATTTGGGACCCATGGAATGGTGGCATGCATTACTACTTTAAAGGGTCTGCATTTTCTCTCCCAATCTCACCAGTCCTCTCAGTCCCAAGTGTCCAGCCTTATGTCTCATCCAGCTGTCTTTGCAGATAGGGTCATTCTAGGTTTCATCAGAACCCCTGAAGGAATTGTGTAAGAATTTCGCTGTTTTTTTGTTTTGTTTTTGAAATTCATTTTTATAATGGGGTTGAGCTGATTTTCCCTGATGTGTTTATGCTGGTCTAGACACACTTGATTCCCTTACAGAGGCATATCAATACATAGGTTTTAAGATTCTTACTAATCAGATATATTCCTCTGTGGGGAATAGGGGTTTTGAGTCCCGTTCACTGAGGAAGGTGTAGGTCTTGTCTATTCTGTATTTGGTTTATGGAATGGTACCTGTGCTAATATCAAACTCTGGTTTTATGCATCACCCCACCTCTCCTTTCCCCTTAAGGAGGCATAAGAGTGTTTTCTAAATGTGAGACACTGCTCTCTTTCCTAATTCAGTTCATGTGTTGTGATGTTGACATTCCCTCTGTAAGTGATATCTTATGATAAGATTCTTTTTCTGTGTGACTAATTTCCCTTAGAATCATCATACCTAAATCCTCTCATTATGCTGCTACTGGCCTTATGACATTGATTTCACGTCTGAGTGATATTCCGTTGTATAAAATTACCACAAGTTCTTTATGCATTTCTCTTTTTCCTGGGATACTTTAGGTGTACCGAAGTTGAGGTTCTTGTATGCAGAGCAGCCCTAAACTTTGGGGTGCCTGTGTCTTGTTTATATTTAGTCTTCCCAAGTTATATGTCCATGAGTTGAAGTCCCCTTTGCTCGGGGGCTTTGTATTTTAGGTGTTTTAGGAAACAGCATACACTTCTTCAGAGTAGCTCTTGGATATTTATACCCCACCCATCAGCGTGACTAGTCTCCCTGTTTTCCATGGCCTCTCCTGTATTTTTGATTTGTAAACATTTTTTGGATGGCCTTTCTGAGCAGTGGAAATTGAGACTTCTTTATTGTACGGATTTGCATTTCCCTCTTTCTTGGTTGACCAAAAACTCTGTATGTGTTTTTTTCCTGAAGATATTCACGAAAAAAACGCATACACCCTTTTGCCCAACTGCATCATTTTAGAAATTCTGCTGCTTTTCATATGCTTTAAATGTGAGTACAATCTACCTTTTGAAAAATGTTTCCTGGAATTCTGCCTCTCATTCAGAACCTCTTCGTTGCCTTACCTGAATATATTTTTGGACGTTGGTTATCATTTATATCTTTGCAGGTCTTTGAATTGTCTGCTTCTGAGCTCCATTTTGCAACTCGCTTTTTTTGTGAGCTGACCGCCAAACCATTGGATTGATTCCGGCCCTATTCTGGTTCTGGGGAGGCAGGCTGAGCCTTTGGTTAATTATTCTTCCTAATGGGAAATTAGAGTGGCATGTGCCTGTCAAAACTCCTACAGCTAATCTCTCATTGGTTCCTCCTCTTCCCATTTATCCTCTGCAAAAATTGCAAACTGTGTGAAACAGGGGGTTAAAGGTGCTGATTCTCCAATTGGGGAGGTTGTTAGTAATGTGGCTGGAATGGCGAACCCCAGCACCAGGAGATCAAAAATGAGGTGCATTTTCGACACCTCTCCTGAGCACACAGTGTACATTCATCTCGGTTTCCCAGGCGTGTTTTCCCTGTCAGAAGATTCCCTTGAACCTGCCGATTTGGGACCCATGGAATGGGTACCAGGCAGTATTACTTTAAAAGTAATTTTAAAGTAATTTCCTGCATTTCCTCACCCAGCCTCTCTAACATCTCTTAGCATGCATAGCTTCCAGCCTTATATATCATCCTGCTGTGGGTCTACATGTGTTCAATCCATGTTACATCGTAGCCCTTCAACAAAAGTTGTAAAAATTTTTGTCTGTCTCACTGTTTTTATAAATATTTTTAAATTTATTTTTATATTGGTTACAGCTGATTTTCAAAGCTCTGTTTTTTGCTGCTGTACATCCACTTGATTCATGTACTGTGAGACAACAATAAATTCTTTCTCAGATGCTTACAAGTCATATGTATTATTTTCCAGTGACTTGAGTGGACTGAGTGCAGTTCTTTGAGGTACCGTGTAGGCCTTGCCAGTTATTCAATTCGGTACTTGGAATGGTATCTTTGCTAATTTCAACCTCCTGGATAATACCTCACCATTCCCCACCTTTCCCATTTAGCAGCCTTATGTCTATTTTCTACATATTTGATTATGTTTCTGTTTTGTAGTTTATTTCATGTGTAGCCATTTTTGATTCCACCTTTAAGTGACATCTTATGATATGTGTCTTTTTCTTTCTGACATGTGTCACTTAGAATGATCGTATGTAACTCCTCCAGAGTTGTTACAACTGGCCTTATTTCATTGATTTCTGGATGAGTAATATTCCACTCTACATAAGTACCCCATCTCTTTTATCCATTTTATCCTTCCAGGGACATTTAGGTTATATCCAAGTGGAGGCCCTTTTTAACAGAGAGGTGGTAAACGTTGGGGTGCCTGTTTTCTGTCATTTTTTTGTTTTTCCCAAGGTATACGCCCATGAGTGCAAGTGCCCTATGCTCTGTAGCTCAGTTTTCAGATGTTTTAGCAAACACAATACACTTCTCCAGAGTGGCCGTTTGCAAATTACATTTCCACTATCAGCCTCACAGGGCTCCCTTTTCTCCTCGCCCTGTCCTGCATTTCTGGTGTTTACACTTTATGTGGATGGCCCTTCTGACTGATGTGAAGTGATACATTTTGTAGTATTGATTTCCAGTGCCCACCTGTTTGGTTGGATAAAAAGTGTGTATGGCCTTTACTTGAATATATTCAGAAAAAAATGCATACGCCCTTTTGGGCCAACTGCATCATTGGCGATGTTCAGCCCCTTTTCTTGTGCTTTAATGGGGAGTCCTTTCTACCTCTTCAAATCTGTTTCCTGCCACTCTCCCTTGCTTACAATATTTTTCTGTGACTTACCTCAAGACATTTTTCAACGATAGATATTTTCAACTCTGCAGTTTCATGAATTTTAGTGCCCCTGAGTTCCATTTTTCAACTTGTGTTTTTGGAAACTGGACACAAAACAGCGGGATTTCCTCTAGCCCTATTCTGTTTCCGTGGGGAATTCTAGCCTTTGATGAATTTGTCTTCTGGATTGGAAATTAGAGTGGCATGTGCCTGTCCGAACACCTAAGACTTGTCTCTAAATTTTTCTCATCCTTCCGCTTCATCCTCTGGACAAATTCCAAAATGTGTTCAACAGCATGTTGACAGTGCTAATATCCTCAAATGAGGAGATTGTTAGGAAAGATGCTGGAGGGGTGAACCCGAGCACCAGGCGATGAGGAGATGAGGTGCCTTTTCCAAACTCTTTCCGATCAAATGGTGTACCATCCTCTAGGTGTGACAGGCATGTTTTAGCTGTAGGAAGGGCCCCGTGCATGGAAGGAGAACACCAGGGATTTTTCCAAATCAGTGCCTCCCCGAACCCCAAACTGGGGAATTTTTAAGGTACGGCTACACGTATGTCCATTAAGGGCCTTGGGAAATAGGCAGAGCCCAAACTTTAGATGATTGAAATCTTCAGGTTCAGAAGCGTTCACCATCGGCCTTGCTTAGGTTACATTTTATCTGTCATTGATAGATGATGTCAATAAAAATATCGATTCTTTTTCAGATTATTTCCCCTTATAGGTTATTGCAAAATATTCAGTGTAGTTCCCTGTGCTATACAGTAGTTCCTTGTTGATGATCTATTTTATACATAGCAGTGTGTATGTGTTAATCCCAAACTGTTAATTTATCCCTTCTCCTACCTTTCCCCTTTGTTAATAATAAATTATAAGATTTTATACTTCTCAGAAATGGGGGAGCTGAAAGAGAGGTATCCTTTTCAATGGAAAAGCATTCAAAACAAGATTGAAGTTTCAGCCAAGGGTATTCGATGTACATCCATGGAAATAAATCACTTCATTTCTCTAATGTTGACCTGACAAATAAGACAGACGTCTTCACTGAACTTGCTTATAGTAAAGTGATGGAAATATCAAATATAAGTCTTAGAAAAATCTTATTTTACCCGAGCATTATACACTGCTCTATGTTAACTACAGTTTGGCTCACACATCTGTTCACTGAAGTTACAATGTTCTCAATTTCTGTTACTGATCCTCCAGAGTGGACCCCAACAGGAGTCCCCATGCCCAGTGTCATTGGAGCCAACAGATCAAGACTGAGTTTGGTTCAGAAGCAAATGAAACATTATTTTGAAAACAGAATGGAGAGGTGAGAGCGTGCACTCCCCCACGGGCTGTGGGCTGGGCTGCTGTGTAGGGATCCCGGCAGCGTCAGTGGGAGTTAGGGGATGGAGCTCTCGAGGGCTGGGTTGGCTGCAGCTCAGGCTCTATGCCGTGGAGTCTGCATGGGACTCCGCTAGCTGAGGTGTCGACCCAGCCATTCTGCACTAGGAAATCGGGTCTGAAGTGCCGGGTGTGGGACCTCTGCATGCGGAACCCTAGGAGCACATGAAATTAGACAAAGCACAAAGGCAAAACAGCTAAGACTTTATTTTATTGCCCAGATTCTCTTTTTATCTCCCAGGAATTTTTAATGAACGTTGCCGGAGACGAACACCTCCTCTGCTTTTTGTTCCGTTCCTCATTCTTGGGGTGTTGAGGGTGCAGACCCCTCTTTTGTAACTGCTTCATGCTGTGGTGGGAGCCCTGATACCTGGGGGGAGGGGCAAAACGTCTCCCCACCAGCCTCCAGGTGAGGTTGATTGTCCCAAGGCCTCCTGCCTCACTTCTCGTCTGCCTGAGCACCAGCATTGGAAGTGTTATAGATTCTAATGACCTTTAAGGGTCCAGGAAAGAGATGCGCAGAGATGCTGAGGTGGCAGGTTTCACCCCACCCCACATTTGTTCGGCGACCTTAGGCTGACGGTTTTTGCCAGCCTAGATGCTCTGACCAGTAGTCTGTGCTTTCTTTAATTAGGTCCCTGAATTAATGTACAAACAGCACCATGTGTCAGAGCCCTGCCCGTGCAACTCCCAGACAGTCCAGGGTCAGTAGTGATCCAGGACCATGACGTCCACTGAGTCAACGGCCTTTAGAAGTAGCCAGCAGTCCAGCCGGTCATATTGGCCACCATCACCGCGGTGTCTGTAGGGTTTTCTATGGTGAAAGCGTGATATACGTTTCCCCCGCCAAGCTTATTAGTTCCCCTCTGGGTGCAGTAAGTCCTGCAAGCAGTAGTCTGCTCTTTCGGGACACAGTCTTGTTGTTTTCTGAGAGAAACTCCAGGTCAAGTGATGGTCACACGAGTCATCTTGGGGGCCCGTTGCCCCCATTTGCCTCTCTGGAGGTTGGAGTTGGAGGGCCTCCTCACTCGAGGTCAGTGTGTCCACAGAGCGACCCCTGCAACTTCAGGGCATGATGGGTGGTTAGGATCACCACGTGGGGTCCTTTTCCCTTAGGAGGGAGCTGGCCTTGTGGGCTGCTGATTTCCAGCTTTTTAGATACCCCAGTATCCTGGCCTGATGAGTCGGTGGGCAAAGCCCTTGGTGACCATAGTTTATCATACCTGAAGGGCATTCTTGTGTTGCTCCATTTCAAGTGGTCCCAGTTTTTGCACTAAGGCTCCAAGGGCGATTAACCTTTGACCGGGTATGTAAAGGTCAAAGGGTTTAGCTAAATTAGGGAGTTCCTGGGCAAGGGTCTGAATTGACTGCTCTTTCCATTCTTGAAAGGCTGCTTCTGGATTCTATTCAAAAGGATCATCATCTTTTCATGTCAGTGTTTCATGTAGAGGCCCAGCTATTAGACTGTAGTTAGGGATCCAGATGCAGAAAACCTTGGCCTCCCCAGGAACCCCTAAGCTGTCTTCTAGTTTTAGAAGAGGTAAGGCTGCAAATGGCTTCTTCCCTATCCTGGGATGCGTTTCTCCGAATATCTGTGAGAATGAAACCCAGGCATGTCACCTGAGCCTTGGATATTTGAGCCTTTTTCTTGGACACCTTCTATCCTTTCTTGGCTAGGTAGTTCAGAGGCGTCTTTAGTAGGCCTGGCGATCAGAATGTCATCTGCATATTGAAGGAGGGTTCCCTTTTACAGAGGTAGAACGTTTAGGTCTTTAGAGGACGTTTCCCCAATGATGGTGTGGGGATTTTTGAACCATTGGGGCAGGACGGCCCAGCATTATTGGTTTTGTTGCATGTTGTGTCCTGCCGCTCACAAGCCAAAAATTCTTGTGACTCTGAGATGAATGGAATACAGAAGAAGGCATCATTGAAGTGTAATACAGAATGCCCTGGCCTGGTGGATGGTAGAATGAGCAGCAGGGTGTAGGAAATAGGAGCTACTGGATGTAGATCCTCGGTGGCTTCACTGACTGTCCTGATTTCCTTTACCAGGTCTCCAGCAGCCCATGGGGCTCTCGTGGTCAGGCCAATCCCAGGATATGGAGCTCACGTGGGCTGCATCCCGCACCCCACAGCCCACGGGGCTCTCGTGTTCAAGTCCCTCCAAGGGTATGGAGCTCACCTGTGCAGCTACCCAGCAGCCCATGGGGCTCTCATAGTCAGGCCCTTCCCAGGATACGGAACTCCCCTGGGCAGGTACACCAGCAGGGCTGGACACACAGGAACTGTGCACGTAGCCCACCTTACAGAGAACCCCCAGCTCACCTGTCGCTCACAGCTGACACAGAGCACCTCAGAGCAGGACTTGAACTAACAAACAGCAGCTCTGACAGGTCTGTGACCCTGGCTATCACTCTGTGCAGCCTCTCTCTGCCTGGTCTTCCAGACACTTCCACTGCAGCCAGGGCACCAGGCCTCTGTCTCCACCCATCACCCCTGCTCTCCCTGACTCCTGGGTTCCTCTCATTAGGAGAGGGTCTTCTTGAAGTTGTCTCCCACTCATGGGCCAGATAAAAGGATTAGAAAACAAGCCGGAGCTGCAGCCCCTTGTCTATCCAGACTCTCAGGAGCCCACACCTGTTCCTTGGGACTGACCCGTTTAGCAAGGTTCATTTTCTGCAACTGTGAGCCCCTGAGGGGTGAGGATTGGCTGATTTGGGCAGCCTGACACTGCCTGCCAGCCCCCCCCCAAGGTGTGCCTGGGTTGAGGTCAATATAAACACCTCTCCAGTCAGCAAGAGCCCCTGTAGCTGTGCCTGACGCCATATTCTCTGCCCCATCAGCAGTGTCGGGGCTGGGTTGGTGGGAGGGAGTGAGGGGCCGTGGCTTTGTGGGTGGCCCAGTGTGAGTGGGGCTCTGCTGGACTTTCTGCAGGAGTTGTCAGGCTGCCACCTGCTAAAGAAGAGGATGTGTCACCCATACCTGCCACTGGAATTTCTCCCCAGGCAGAGGTGAGGAAGTAAAAAAGCAGTGGGGGCCGTGGCAGGAGGGGTATCTCAGGCAGGGAAATGGAAAGATTCCAGAAGAGCATCTGGGGACACGACCATCCTGGCTGGCCTGCAGGCACCAAGTCGGCCTGCGTGCTCTCACTAGTGTGGCTCCACAGCCCTTCCTCTAGGCTTGCAAGTGCTTGTACATATTCAGGTGTTTTACCTGGAAAGGGTGGGAAGAGTTCAGCTGCAGCAGGACTGGAGCTCAGCTCACATTTACTCACAGACGCCTCGACACAGTCCCTCAGCTTTGCAATGAGGATGCTCCTTGTGGGGGGGAGCTCTGCTGAGTGCATGGGAGACGATTTCCCACCTCTGACCAACTTAAGAATTTTTTACCACTGGAGCAAATGCCCTGATACGATTTTCCTCTGTATAACTGGTGAGTTCTGTTTTTTTTTTCTTTTTTTCTTTTTGGTTCAAGTTAGATTTTATTTATTCCTCTTTTTTTTTAATTTGGAGATATAAACATGGAAATAATGCATTAATATAAAGATGTCTATGTGAAGGGAAAAACTTTTTTTCTGTTTTATTTTATTAAATGTTATTTATTTATTTTTAATTTTTTAAATTTATTTCTTTTATACAGCATGTTCTTATTGGATATGTATTTTATACATATAAGTGTGCACATGTGAATCCCAGTCTCCCAATTCATCCCATCACCACCCTCACATGGCGTTCCCTCCTTGGTGTCCATATGTTTGTTCTCTACATCTGTCTCTATCTCTGCCCTGCAAACTGGTTCATCTGTACCATTTTTCTAGGTTCCACATATATGCATTAATATACAATATTTGTTTTTCTCTTTCTGACTTACTTCACTCTGTATGACAGTCTCTAGATCCATCAAGGTCTCTACAAATGACCCAATTTCATTCCTATGTATGGCTGAGTAATATTCCTTTGTATATATATACCACGTCTTTATCCATTCATCTGTCTGGGGGCACTTAGGTTGCTTTCATTACCTGTCTGTTGTAAATAGTGCTGCAGTGAACATTGTGGTGAATGTGTCTTTTTGATTTATAGTTTTCTCTGGGTATATGCCCAGTAGTGAGATTGCTGGATTATATGGTAATTCTATTTTTAGTTTTTTAAAGAACCTCCATACTGTTCTCCATAGAGACTGTATCTATTTACATTCCCAACAATAGTGGAATAAGGTTCCTTTTCTCCACACCCTCTCCAGCATTTGTTGTTTGTAGATTTTCTGATGATGCCCATTCTAACAGGTGTGACGTGATACCTCATTGTAGTTTCGATTTCCATTTCTCTAATAATTAGTGATGTTCAGCAGATTTTCATGTGTGTACTGGCCATCTCTATGTGTTCTTGGAAGAAATGTCTATTTAGATCTTCCATTTTTGTATTGGGTTGTTTGTTTTATTAATATTGAGCTGCATGAGCTGTTTATATATATTGGAGATTAATCATTTGTCCATTGATTCGTTTGCAAATATTTTCTGCCATTCTGAGGGTTGTCTTTTCGTCTTGTTTGTAGTTTCCTTTGCTTTGCAAAAGCTTTTACGTTTCATTAGGTCCCATCTGTTTAGTTTTCTTTTTTATTTCATTACTATAGGAGGTGGATCAAAAAAAGATCTTGCTGTGATTTACGTTAGAGTATCCTTCATAAGTTTTCCTCTCAGAGTTTTATACTGTCCGGTCTTACATTAAGGTCTCTAATCCATTTTGAATATATTTTTATGTATGGTGTTGGGGAGTGTTCTAATTTCATTCTTTTACATGTAGCTCTCCATATTTCCCAGCACCAATGATTGAAGAGACTGTCTTATCTCCATTGTATAGTCTTGATTCCTTTGTCATAGATTAGTTGACCATAGGTGTGTAGGTTTATCCCTGGGCTTTCTTTTTTTTTTTTTTCCTTTTACACGTTTATTGGAGTATAATTGCTTTACAATGGAGTGTTCGTTTCTGCTGTATAACAAAGTGAATCAGCTATACATATACAAATATCACCAGATCCCCTCCCTCTTGCATCTCCCTCCCACACTCCATATCCCACCCCTTTATGTGCTCCCTGTTCTATGTGGCTGATTCTCAGTAGCTATCGGTGTTACATTTGGTAATGTATTTATGTCCACGCCACTCTCTCACTTTGTCCCAGCTTACCCATCCCCCTTCCGGTGTCCTCAAGTCCTTTCTCTATGTCTGTGTCCTTAATCCTGTCCTGCCACTAGGTTCTTCAAAATCTTTTTTTTTTCTTCATTAGATTCCATATATCTCTGTTAACATACAGTATTTGTTTTTCCCTTTCTGACTTACTTCACTGTGTAGGACAGATTCTAAGTCCATCCACCTCAGTACAAATAACTCAGTTTTGCTTCTTTTTATGGTTGAGTAATATTTGGTTGTATATATGTGCCAGATCTTCTTTATCCATTCATCTGTCGATGGACACTTAGGTTGCTTCCATGTCCTGGCTAATGCAAATAGAGCTGCAATGAACATTTTTGTACATAACTCTTTTTGAATTATGGTTTTCGCAAGGCAAATGCCCAGTAGTTGGATTGTTGTGTCGTATGGTACTTCTATTGTTAGTTATTTAAAGGAACCTCTGTACTGTTCTCCCTAGTGCTCATATCAATTTACATTCCCACCCACAGTGCAAGTGTGTTCCCTTTCCTCCAATAAAGGCCTCTCCAGCATTTATTGTTTTGTAGATTTTTTTGATGATTGCCACTCTGATTGCTGTGAGGTGATACCTCAGGGTAGTTTTGATTTGCATTTCTCTAATGATTAGTGATGTTCAGCATGCTTTCATGTGTTTCTTGGTAATCTGTATATCTTCTTTGGAGAAATATCTATTAGGTCTTCTGCCCGTTTTTGGATTGGGTTGTTTGTTTTTGTGATATTGAGCTACATGAGGTGCTTGTAAAATTTGGAGATTAATCCTTTATCAATTGCTTCATTTGAAAATATTTTCTCCCATTCTGAGGGTTGTTTTTGAATCTTGTTTATGTTTTCCTGTACTGTGTAAAAGCTTTTAAGTTTCATTAGGTCCCATTTGTTGATTTCTGTTTTTATTTCCATTTCTCTAGGAGGTGGGTCAAAAAGGATCTTGCTGTGATTTATGTCATAGAGTGTTCTGCCTATGGTTTCCTCTAAGTGTTTTATAGTGTCTGGTCTTATATTTAGATCTCTAATCAATTTAGAGTCTATTTTTGTGTATGGTGTTATGGAGTGTTCTAATTTCCTTCTTTTATGTGTAGGGGTCCGGTTTTTCCAGCACCAATTACTGAAGAGACTGTATTTTCTCCATTGTATATCCTTAGCTCCTTTGTCATAGATGAGATAGCCATAGGTATGTAGGTTTATCTCTGGGCTTTCTGTCCTGTTCCATTGATCTGTGTTTATGCCAATCTACATACACTTGATTCCATTATGGAGACATATAAATACATAGGTTTCAAGGTTATTACCAGTCAGATATATTCCTCTTCAGTGAATAGGGTGTTTTGTGTCCAGTTCATTGAAAAAGGAGTAGGTCTTGTCTATTACATATTTGGTATATGGAATGGGATCTGTGCTAATTTCAAACTCTGCTTTTACACATCACCCCACGTCACCTTTCCCCTTAAGGAGGCATAAGTGTGTTTTCTAAATGTGTAACTCTGTTCTCTTTTGAAATTCAGTTCATGTGTAGCCATGTTTACATTTCCTCTATAAGTGATATATTACAATAAGTTTCTTTTTCTTTGTGGCTCATTTCACTTAGCATCATCGTACCTAAAGCCACTCATTATGCTGCTATTGGCCTTATGACATTGATTTTATGTCTGAGTGACATTCCATTGTATATAAGTACCACAACACCTATATCCATTTTTTTTTCCTTTCCTGGGATATATAAAGTGTACCGAAGTCGAGGTTCTTGTAAACAGAGCAGCCCTAAACTTTGGGCTGGCTGTGTGTTGTGGACTTTTAGATTTCCCAAAATACACGCCCATGAGTGGAAGTGTGCTATGCTCTGTAGCTCTGTTTTAGAAAACAACATACAGTTCTCCAGAGAGGCTGTTGGCAATTTACATCCTGTCCATCGACGTAACCAGGCTCCCTTTTCTCCATGGCCTGTCCTGCATTTGTGGTTTTTACACTATTTGTGCATAGCCCTTTTGACTGGAGGTAAGGGACACTTCTATGTAGTGTGGATTTGCAATGCCTGATGGCTTGCTTGGCCAAAAAGGGCATATGCATTTTTTCCCGAAGATATTCAAGAAAATACACATAATCCCTTTTCAGCCAAGGGCAACATTGTCGAAATTCTGTCGCTTTTCATGTGCTTTAAAGACGACTCCAATCTACCTCTTGAAATCTCTTTCCTTCAATTCTGCCTTGCATTCAAATCCTCTTCACTGCCTTTCCTCAATATATTTCTGGATGATAGTTGTCCTTTATAACTCTGCAAGCTTGTGAATTGCTGTGCCCCTGATTTCCATTTTTCAACTCGCTTCTTTGTGAGCTGGCTGCAATACCGCAGGATGGCTTTAGGCCCTAGTCTGGTTCCGGGGCTTCAGGCTGAGCCTTTGGTTAATTCTTCTTCCTGATGGGAAACTAGAGTGACATGTGCCCATCCAAACACCTACAGCTAATCTCTCATTTATTTCCCCTCTTCCTGTTCATCCTCTGCACAATTTGCAAACTGTGCATAACGGGAGGGTAAAGGCACTGACACTCCAAGTGGGGAGATTTTGAGTAATGCAGATGGAATGGCGAAGCCGAGCACGACAAAAGGAAAAATGAGGTAGCTTTTAGAAAACTTTCCCAATTACACAGTGTACCATCCACTGGGTTTCCCATGCATGTTTTAACTGGAGGAAGATTCCCTTAAACCTGGAGAGTTGTGACCACTAGAATGGGTAGCACACAGTATTGCTCTAAGTGGTGTTCTTTTGTTCACACAACCTCAGCAATCTTGTCAGCCACAAGTGTCCAGTCTTATGTCTCATCCAGCTGTGGGTGTAAAGGTGGTCAATCTAGCTTGCATCACAGGCCCTGAAAGTAATTTTTAAGACTTTCTATCTGTTTTTGCATTTTGCTTTTGAAATTTATTTTTATAAGTGGGTTTAACTGAATTTCAGTGCTGTGTTCATGCCGTTATACACACACATGATTCCTTTATGGAGGCATGAGAATACATATGTTTTAAAATACATAGAGTCAGACATATTCCTCTGCAATGAATAGGGGGTGTTGAGTCCAGTTCATTGTGCCGGGAGTAGGTGTTGTCTATTACATACATGGTTTATATAACAGTATCTGTGCTAATTTAAAACTGTGGTTTTATGTATCACCCCACCTCGGCTTTCCCATTAAGCAGGCAGAAGATGTTTTCTAAATGTGTGACTCTGTTGTGTTTGTCATTCAGTTCATGTGTAGTCATGTGTACATTCCCGCTATGAGTGATAACTTATGATAAGATTAGTTACTCTGTAATCTTTCCTAACTCAGTTCATGTGTAGCCATGTTTACAGGATCTTCCTAAGTGATATCTTATGATAAGTTTCTTTTTCTGTGTGACTTATTTCACTTAGAATCATCGTACCTGAATCAACTCTTTTTGCTGCTACTGGCCTTATGACATTGATTTCATGGCTGAGGGATATTCCATCGTACGTAAGTACCACAATATCTTGAACCATTTTTGTCTTTCCTGGGATACTTAACGTGTACCCAAGTTGAGGTTCTTGTAAGCAGTGCAGCGCTAAATTTTACGGTGGCTCTGTCTTATTGATTTTCCGTTTTCCCAAGGTATATTCCCTAGACTGGAAGTGCCCTTGGCTCTGTAGCTCTGTTGTTTACTTGTTTTAGGGAACACAATGCACTCCGCCAGAGAGGCAGTTGGCAACTTACATCTCGCCCATCAGCATAACAAGGCTCCCTGATCTCCAGGGCCTGTCTTTCCTTTCTGGTTGTTACACATTTTGCGGATGTCCCTTTTGACCGGTGGGAAGGGATACTTCTTTGTAGTGCAGATTTGCATTGCTGCTTGCTTGCTTGGCCAAAAAGGGCGTATGCATTTTCTCCTGAATATATTCAAGAGAAAACGCATACGCCCTTTTTGACCAAGTGCATCATTGTCCAAGTTGTGCCCCTCTTCCTGTGCTTGAAAGGTGACTCCAACGTACCACTTGAAATCTGTTTCCTGCTATTCTGCCTCGTTTTAATGTACGCCTCTCTGCCTTCCCTCAAAAGATTTTTGGACGATAGTTGTCCTCTATTACTCTGCCAGTTTGTAAATTGCTGTGCACCTGAGCTCCATTTTTCAACTCGTTTTTGTGAGCTGACCGCAAATCCAAAATTATGGTTCAAAACCTATACGGGTTCCCGGCGGGTGGCTGAGACATTGGTTAATTCTACTTCCTGCTGGGCAATTAAAGTGACATAAACCTGTCCAGATGCCTAACAGCTACTCTCTCATTGGTTCTCCCTCTTCCCTTTCATCCTCTGCCAAATTGGCAACCTGTGCGAACCAGGAGGTTTTACGGGCTATCGCTCAAAGTTGGGAGATTGATAGTAAAGCAGTTGGAAGGTCAAACAGGAGCACAAGGAGAGGGACTATAAGTTGAGTTTTAGAAACCTTTCGTATTCACAGTGTGTCCATTCTCTAGGTTTCCCGTAAATGTTATGTCTGTAGTAATATTCCCTTACACATGGAGAGTTGGGACACATAGAATGGGTGCCACACATTATTGCTTTAAAGGGTCTGCATTTGCTCACCCAGTCTCACCAAACCTCTCAGTCTCAAGTGTCCAGCTTTATGCCACATCCAGCTCTCGTTGTAGGTAGGGTCATTCCAGGTTTCATCAGAGCCCCTGAAGGAATTGTAAAGAATTTCCCTGTTTTTTTTGTTTTGTATTTGAAATTCATTTTTATACTGGGTTTGAGGTGATTCTCACTGCCATGTTTATGCCAGTCTAGACACACTTGATTCCCATATGGTGACATATCAATACATAGGTTTTAAGATTCTTACTAGTCAGATATATACCTCTACGCAGAATATTGGGTTTTGTGTCCCTTTCACTGATGAAGGTGTAGGTCTTGTCTATTCCGTATTTTGATTTTGGAATGGTACTTGTACTAATATCAAACTCTGATTTTATGCATCACCCCACCTCTACTTCCTACTTAAGCAGGCATAAGGGTGTTTTCTAAATGTGAGACGCTGTTCCCTTTCCTAACTCAGTTCATGTGTAGCCATGTTACAGAAAATTCATAAGTGCTATCTTATGATAAGTTTGTTTTTCTGTGTTACTTATTTCACTTAGAATTATCGTACCTGAATCCACTCATTTTCCTGTTACTGGCATTATGACATTGATTTCATGGCTGAGGGATAATCCATCGTACATAAGTACCACAGTTTTTTGAACCATTTTTATCTACCCTGGCATATTCATAGAGTACTCAATTTGAGATTCTTGTAAGCAGTGCAGCCCTAAATTCTGGGGTGGCTCTGTCTTATTGATTTTCAGTTTTCCCAAGGTATATTCCCTAGACTGGAAGAGCACTTGGCTCTGTAGCTCAGTTGTTTACTTGTTTTAGGGAACACAATGCACTCCTCCAGAGAGACAGGTGGCAATTTACATCCCGCCCATCAGCATAACAAGGCTCCATGTTCTCCAGGGCCTCTCTAGGATTTCTGGATTTTACACATTATGTGGATGTCCCTTTGGACCGGTGGGAAGTGATACTACATTGCTGTGCAGATTTGCATTGCCCAATTTCTTGTTTGGCCAAAAAAGGCGTATGCGTTTTCTCCTGAATATATTCAGGAGAAAACACATACGCCATTTTTAGTCAAGTGCATCATTGTCGAAGTTGTGCCCCTCTTCCTGTGCTTTACAGGTGATTCCAGCGAACCTCTTGAAATCTGTTTCCTGCTATTCTGCCTCGCTTTGAAGGTCGCCTGGTTGCCTTCCCTTAACAGATTTTTTGGACGATAGTTCTCCTTTATTACTCTGACAGTTTGTGAATTGCTGTGCCCCTGAGCACCATTTTTTAACTCGTTTTTTGTGAGCTGAACGCAAGTCCAAAATTTTGGTTCAGGACCTATACTTGTTCACAGCGGGTGGCTGAGACTTTGGTTAATTCTTCTTCCTCCAGGGAAAGAAGAGTGACATATGCCCGTCCAAATGCCTAACAGCTACTCTCTCATTGGTTCTCCCTCTTGCCTTTCATCCTCTGCCAAACTGGCAACCTGTGCGAACCAGGAGGTTAAAGGTGTTGTCTCTCCAAGTTGGAAGATTGATAGTAAAGCAGTTGGAAAGTCAAACTGGCGCACAAGGAGAGGGACTATTCGTTGAGTTTTAGAAAACTTTCGTATTTACCATGTGTCCATTCTCTAGGTTTCCCATACATGTTATAGCTATAGTAATATTCCCTTCAACCTTAAGAGTTGGGACCCATGGAATGGGTGCCATGCATTATTGCTTTAAAGGGTCTGCATTTGCTCACCCAATCTCACCAATCCTCTCAGTCCAATGTGTCCAGCCTTATGCCACATCCAGCTGTTGTTGTAGATAGGGTCATTCCAGGTTTCATCAGAGACCCTGAAGGAATTGTAAAGAATTTCCCTGTTTTATTGTTTAGTTTTAGAAATTCCTCTTTATAGTGGGTTTGAGCTGATTCTCGCTGCCATATTTATGCCAGTCTAGACACACTGGATTCCCTTATGGAGACATATCAATACATAGGTTATAAGATTCTTACTAGTCAGATCTATTCCTCTGCAGGAAATATGGGGTTTTGAGTCCCTTTCACTAAGGAAGTTGTAGGTCTTGTCTATTCCATAGCTGCTTTATGGAACGCTACCTGTGCTTATATCAAACTCTGGTTTTATGCTTCCCCCCACATCTCCTTCCCCCTTAAGCTGGCATAAGAGTGTTTTCTAAATGTGAGACTCTATTCTCTTTCGTAACTCAGTTCATGTGTAGCCATGTTTACAGTATCTTCATAAGTGATATCCAATTTTAAGCTTCTTTTTCTGCGTGACTTATTTCACTTAGAATCATCGTACCTGAATCCACTCATTTTGCTGCTACTGGTATTATGACATTGATTTCATGGCTGAGGGATATTCCATCGTACGTAAGTACCACAATTTTTTGAACCATTTTTATATTTCCTGGGATATTTAAGGTGTACCCAAGTTGAGGTTCTTGTAAGCAGTGCAGCCCTCAATTTTGGGGTGGCTCTGTCTTTTTGATTTTCAGTTTTTCCCAGGTATATTCCCTAGACTGGAAGGGCCCTTGGCTCTGTAGCTCTGTTGTTTACTTGTTTTAGGGAACACAATGCACTCCTCCAGTGAGGCAGTTGGCAATTTACATCCCGACCATCAGCATAAAAAGGCTCCCTGTTCTCCAGTGCCTGTCTTGCCTTACTGGTTTTTACCCATTTTGTGGATGTCCCTTTTGACCGGTGGGAAGTGATAATTCTTTGTAGTGGAGACTTGCATTGCCCACTTGCTTGCTTGGCCAAAAAGGGCGTATGCGTTTTCTCCTGAATATATTCAGGAGAAAACGCATACGCCCTTTTTGGCCAAGTGCATCTTTGTCGAAATTGTGCCCCTCTTCCTGTGCTTTAAAGGTGATTCCACAGTACCTCGTGAAATGTGTTTCCTGCTATTCTGCCTCCCTTTCATATTCACCTCGTTGCCTTCCCTCAACAGATTTTTGGATGATAGTTGCCCTTTATTACTCTGCCACATTGTGAATTGCTGTGCCCCTGAGCTCCATTTTTTAACTCGTTTTTTCAAAGCTGAACGCAAGTACAATATTTTGATTCAGGACCTATACTGGTTCCGGATGGGTGGCTGAGACTTTTGTCAATTCTTCTTCCTCCCGGGAAATAAGAGTGACATATGCCCTTCCAAATACCTAACAGCTACTCTCTCATTGGTTCTCCCACTTCCCATTCATCCTCTGCGTAATTGGCAACCTGTGCGAAACAGGAGGTTAAATGTGCTGTCTCTCCAGGTTGAGAGATTGATAGTAAAGCAGTTGGAAAGTCAAAACGGAGCGCCAGGAGAGGGACTATTCGTTGAGTGTTAGAGACCTTTCGTATTCACAGTGTGTCCATTCTCTAGGTTTCCCGTACATGTTATAGCTGTAGTAATATTCCCTGCAACCTGGGGAGTTGGGACCCATGGAATGGGTGCCATGCATTATTGATTTAAAGGGTCTGCATTTGCTCCGCAATCTCACCAATCCTCTCAGTCCCATGTGTCCAGCCTTATGCCACATCCAGCTGTCGTTGTAGATAGGGTCATTCCAGGTTTCATCAGAGACGCTGAAGGAATTGTAAAGAATGTCCCTGATTTTTTGTTTTGTTTTTGAAATTCCTTTTTATAGTGGGTTTGAGATGATTCTCGCTGCCATGTTTATGTCAGTCTAGATACACTTGATTCCCCTACGGAGACATATAAATACATAGGTTTTAAGATTCTTACTAGTCAGATACATTCCTCTGTGGGAAATATGGCATTTTGAGTCCCTTTCACTGAGGAAGGTGTAGGTCTTGTTTATTCCATAGTTGGTTTCTGGAACGGTACCTGTGCTTATATCTAACTCTGGTTTTATGAATCACCCCACCTCTCCTTCACCATTAAGCAGGCATAATAGTGTTTTCTAAATATGAGACTCTCTTCTTTTTCCAAACTGAGTTCATGTGTAGCCATGTTTACAGGATCTTAAACAAGTGATATCTTATGATAAGTTTCTTTTTCTGTGTGACTTATTTCACTTAGAATCATCGTACCTGAATCCACTCATTTTGCTGCTACTGGTCTTATGACATTGATTTCATGGCTGAGGGATATTCCATCGTACGTAAGTACCACAATTTTTTGAACCATTTTTATATTTCCTGGGATATTTCAGGTGTACACAGGTTGAGGTTCCTGTAAGCAGTGCGGCCCTAAATTTTGGGGTGGCTCTGTCTTATTTATTTTCAGTTTTCCCAAGGTATATACCCTAGACTGGAAGTGCCCTTGGCTCTGTAGCTCTGTTGTTTACTTGTTTTAGGGAACACAATGCACTCCTCCAGAGAGGCAGTTGGCAATTTACATGCCGCCCATCAGCATAACAAGGCTCCCTGTTCTCCAGGCCCTATCTTGCCTTTCTGGTTTTTACCCATTTTGTGGATGTCCCTTTTGACCGGTGGGAAGTGATACTTCTTTGTAGTGCAGATTTGCATTGCCCGCTTGCTTGCTTGGCCAAAAAGGGCGTATGCGTTTTCTCCTGAATATATTCAGGAGAAAACGCATACGCCCATTTTGCCCAAGTGCATCACTGTCGAAGTTGTGCCCCTCTTCCTGTGCTTTAAAGGCGATTCCAACGTACCTCTTGAAATCTGTTTCCTGCTTTTCTGCCTCGCTTTCAAGTCCGCCTCGTTGCCTTCCCTCAAGTGATTTTGGGGCGATAGTTCTCCTTTATTACTCTGCCAGTGTGTGAATTGCTGTGTCCCTGAGTTCCATTTTTTAACTCGTTTTTTGTGAGCTGAACGCAAGTCCATTATTTTGGTTCAGAACCTATACTGGTTCCCAGTGGGTGGCTGAGAGTTTGGTTAATTCTTCTTCCTCCCAGGAAATAAGAGTGACATGTTCCCGTCTAAATGCCTAACATCTACTCTCTCATTGGTTCTCCCTCTTCCCTTTCATCCTCTGCCAAATTGGCAACCTGTGCGAACCAGGAGGTAAAAGGGGCTGTTTCTCCAAGTTGGGAGATTGATAGTAAAGCAGTTGGAAAGTCAAACCAGAGCACCAGGAGAGGGACTGTTTGTTGAGTTTTAGAGACCTTTCGTATTCACAGTGTGTCCATTCTCTAGGTTTCCCGTACATGTTAGAGCTGTAGTAATATTCCCTTCAACGTTGAGAGCTGGGACCCATGGAATGGGTGCCATTCATTATTGCTTTAAAGGGTCTGCATTTGCTCACCCAATCTCATCAGTCCTCTCAGTCCCATGTGTCCAGCCTTATGCCACCTCCAGCTGTAGTTGTAGATAGGGTCATTCCAGGTTGCATCAGAAACCCTGAAGGAATTGTAAAGAATTTCTCTGTTTTCATGTATTGTTTTTGAAATTCCTTTTTATACTGGGTTTGAGCTGATTCTCGCTGCCATGTTTGTGCCAGTCTAGACACACTTGATTCCCTTACGGAGACATATCAATACATAGGTTTTAAGATTCTTACTAGTCAGATCTATTCCTCTGCGTGAAATATGTGGTTTTGAGTCCCTTTCACTGAGGAAGGTGTAGGTCTTGTCTATTCCATAGTTGGTTTTTGGAACGGTACCTGTGCTTATATCAAACTCTGGTTTGATGCATCACCCCACCTCTCCTTCCCCCATAAGCAGGCATAAGAGTGTTTTCTAAATGTGCGAGTCTGTTCTCCTTCCTAACTCAGTTCATGTGTAGCCATGTTTACAGGAACTTCATAACTGATATCTTATGATAAGCTTCTTTTTCTGTGTGACTTATTTCACTTAGAATCATCGTACCTGAATCCACTCATTTTGCTGCTACTGGTCTTATGACATTGATTTCATGGCTGAGGGATATTCCATCATACGTAAGTACCACAAATTTTTGAACCAGTTTTATCTTTCCTGGGATATTTAAGGTGTACCCAAGATGAGGTTCTTGTAAGCAGTGCAGCCCTAAATTTTGGGGTGGTTCTGTCTTATTGATTTTCAGTTTTCCCAAGGTATATTCCCTAGACTGGAAGTGCCCTTGGCTCTGTAGCTCTGTTGTTTACTTGTTTTAGGGAACACAATGCCTCCTCCAGGGAGGCAATTGGCAATTTACATGCCGCCCATCAGCATAACAAGGCTTCCGGTTCTCCAGGGCCTGTCTTGCCTTTCTGGTTTTTATACATTTTGTGGATGTCCCTTTTGACCGGTGGGAAGTGTTACTTCTTTGTAGTGCAGATTTGCATTGCCCGCTTGCTTGCTTGTCCAAAAAGGGCGTATGCGTTTTCTCCTGAATATATTCAGGAGAAAACGCATACGCCCTTTTTGGCCAAGTGCATCATTGTCGAAGTTGTGCCCCTCTTCCTGTGCTTTAAAGGCGATTCCAACATACCTCTTGAAATCTCTTTACTGCTCTTCTCCCTTGCTTTCAAGTCCTCCTCGTTGCCTTCCCTCAACAGATTGTTGGACGATAGTTGCCCTTTATTACTCTGCCATTTTGTGAATTGCTGTGCCCCTGAGCTCCACTTTTTAATTCGTTTTTTGTGAGCTGAACGCAAGTCCAAAATTTTGGTTCAGAACCTATACTTGTTTTCGGTGTGTGGCTGAGACTTTGGTTAATTCTTCTTCCTCCCAGGAAATAAGAGTGACATGTGCCCGTCCAAATGCCTAACAGCTACTCTCTCATTGGTTCTCTCTCTTCCCTTATATCCTCTGCACAATTTGCCAACTGTGCGAACCAGGAGGTTATAGGGTCTGACTTTCCAAGTTGGGAGATTGATAGTAAAGCAGTTGGAATGTCAAACTGGAGCACAAGGAGAGAAAAAAGTAGTAGAGTTTTAGTACCTGGTATCTGTGATAATATCAATCTTATGTTTTGTGCATCTCCCCACCTCTCTTTCCCCTTAAGCAAGCGTTAGAGTGTTTTCTAAAGTGTCATCACAATTCTCCACGTCCATGTCATCACAATGCTATATGACACTTCTCAGAAAAATGTTACATGCTCTTGTCATCAAAATTCTCCATCCACTTGACATTGCAATGCTCCATGCACTTGTCATCACAATGCTCCATGCACTTGTGATCACAGTGATCCATGCCCTTGTCATCACAATGCTCCATGACCCCTGTCATCAAAATGCTCCCTGACACCTGTCATCACAATGCTTCATGCCCCTTGTCATTACAGTGCTCCATGATGCTCGACATCACAATTACCCAAGGTCTTCTCATCACGATGCTCATTGGCCAATATCATCACAAAGCTCCATGACCACTGTCATCACAACACTCCATGACACCTGACAACACAATGAATCGGCACTCTTGTCATCACAATGTTCCATTCCCTAGTCATCACAATGCTCCATAGCCCCTGTCTTCACAATACTCCATGAACATTTTCAGCCCAATGATCCATGACCCTTGTCATCACAATGATCCATGTACTTGTCATCCCTATGCTCCATGACCACTGTTTTCACAATGCTCCGTGACGCTTGTCATCACAGTGCTCCATGACACATGTCATCACAATGCTCCATGCCTTTGTCAGCAAAATGCTGCATGAGCTTGTCATTACAATGCTCTATGCGCTTGTCATCACAATACTCCATTTCCATTGTCATCACAATCCTCCATGAACCTTGGGATCACATTGCTTCATGCCCTTCTCATCATAATGCTCCATGCTCCTTGAAAACAAAATGATCCATGACCTCTGTCATCAAAATGCTCCAAACCCTTGTGATCACAGTGGTCCATAACACTTGTCATCACAACACTCCATGATGCCTGTCATCACAATACTCCATGCCCTTTTCATCACAATGCTCCATGACCTTTGTCATCACAATTCTCAATACACTTGTCATCACAATGCTCCCTGACACTTGTCATCAGAATGCTCCTTGAACCCTGTCACGAAAAGGCTCCATGTATTTTTAATCACAATGCCCCATGCCGTTTTCATCACAATGCTCCATGCCATTGTCATCAAAATACTCCACAAGCTTCTCCACAGAATGCTCCATGACCCTTGTCATCACAATGCTCCATGTCTTTGTCATCACAATGCTCCATGAACCTCTCATCACATTTCTCCATGCCCTTGTCTTCACAAAGCTCCATGACACATGTCTTCAGAATGCTGCATGACCTTCTCATCACAATGCTCCATGCCCTTGCCATCACAATGCTCCATTACCCCTGTCATAACAATGCTCCATGACCCCTGCCATCACGATGTTCCACGGCCTTTTCATCAGAAGGCTCCATGACCCTTCTCATCACAATGCTCCAAGAACCCTCTAATCACAATGCTCTATGCCCCTTTCAATCTCAATGATCCATGAGCCCTGTCATCACAATGCACCATGCCCATCATCATAATGCTTCCTGCTATTGTCATCACAATGAAATCAAAATGCTCCATGACTTTGTCATAACAATGCTCCAAACAGTTGTGATCACAATATTCCATAACACTTGTCATCACAATGCCCCATGACGCTCGTCATCACAATTATCAATGGTCTTCTCATAACAATGCTCCATGACCTTTGTCATCTCAATGCTCAATACACTTGTCATCAAAATGCTCCCTGACACTTGTTGTCTGTATGCTCCTTGAACCCTGTCATGACAAGGCTCCATGCCTTTTTCATCACAATGATCCATGCTCTTTTAATCACAATGCTCCAAGACCAATATAATCACAATGCTCCATGCCCTTGTCTTCACAAAGTTCAATGACGCATGCCATCATAATGTTCCTTGGTCTTCTCCTCACAATGCTCCATGCCCTTTTCATCACAATGTTCCAAGACCCCTGTAATCACAATGCTCCATGTCCCTTTTCATTAGTATGCTCCATGAGACTTGTCATCACAAGGCTCCATGGTTTTGTCATCACAATGCTCCAGGACCTTGTCATCACAATGCTTCACGACCTTGTCATGAAAATTTTCAATGGCCCTTGTCATCATAATGCTCCAAGCCCTAATCATCACAATGCTCCATTATATTTGTCATCAGAATCCTCCATTACTTTTGGCATCACAATTCTCGATGCCATTGTCATCGCAATGGACCATGACATATGTCATCACAATGCTCTGTGACTCCAGTCATCACAATGTTTCATAACATTTGTCATCACAATGGTCCATGCCCGCGTCATCACAAGGCTCTGTGACATTTGTAACCACAATGCTCCATGAACTTTTCATCACAATTCTCTGTGACACTTGGCATCACAATGTTCCATGTCTTTGTCAGAACAATGCTCCATGACCATTGTCATCACAATGTGCCACGCGCATGTCTTCACAACGGTCCACAACCTTGTCATTGCAATGCTGCATAAACCTTGTAATCACAATGGTCCATGCACTTCTCATCAAAATGCTCTCTCACCAGAGATATCACAATGTTCCATCACTAGGCATCACAATACTCCCTCACCTCTGTAATCACAATGATCCATGACCCTGTCATCACAATGCTACATCCACTTATCATCACAATGTTCCATGACCCGTGACATCACAATGTTCTATAACCCCTATCATCAAAATGCTCCATGACCCTTTTCATCCCAAAGCTCCAAGACCCCTGACATCACAATGTTCTATAACGACTGCCATCAATGTGTTCCATTACACTTTTTATCATATTGCTGCATGACCCGGTCATCAAAATGCTCCCTGCCCTTTTCATCACAATGCACCATGCCCTTGTCATCAAAATGCTCCATGACTTGTCATCACAAAGCTCCATGACCCTTGGAATCACAATACTCCATGTCATTGTCATCACAATGCTCCATGAACACTCTCATCACATGGCTCCATGCCCTTGTCATCACAAAGCTCCATGACACTTGTCATCACAATGCTCGATGCCCTTCTCATCACAGTGCTCCATGTCCTTGTCATTACAATCCAGCATGACCCATGTATCACAGTGTTCCGTGCCCTTGTCATCACAATGCTCCATGCACACTCTCATCACAATAATCCATGAAACATTTCAGACCAATGTTCCATGCCCTTCTCATCAAAATGCTCCATTACCCCTGTCATAACAATGCACCATGACCCTTGTCATCACAATGTTCCACGGCCTAGTCATCACAAGGTTCCATGACACTTGTCATCACAATGCTCAAGACCCCTGAAATCCCAATGCTCCATGCCCTTGTCATCACAAAGCTCCATGACGCATGTCATCAGAATGTTCCATGGTCTTCTCATCACAATACTCAATGCCCTTGTCATCACAATGTTCCAAGACCCTTGTAATCACAATGCTCCATGCCTCTTTTCATCTCAATGCTCCATGAACCCTATCATCACAATGTACCATGCTCATCATCATAATGCTTCAGGTTATTGTCATAACAATGAAATGAATATTCTCCATGACCTCTGTCCTCATAATGCTCCAAACCCTTGTGATCACAATGTTCCATAACACTTGTCATCACAACGCTCCATGATCCCTGTCATCACAATACTCCATGCCCTTTTCATCACAATGCTCCATGACATTTGTCATCACAATTCTCAATACACTTGTAATCACAATGCTCCCTGACACTTGTCATCAGAATGCTCCTTAAACCCTGTCACGAAAAGGCGCCATGCTTTTTCATCACAATGCCCCATGCCGTTTTCATCACAATGCTCCATGCCATTGTCTTCAAAATACTCCACAAGCTTGTCATCAGAATGCTCCATGAGCCTTGTCAGCACAATTCTCCATGCACTTGTCAGCACAATGCTCCCTGACCCTTGTCATCACAATGCTCCAAGCCATTGTCATCACAAAGCTCCATTACCTTTGTCATCAGAATCCTCCATGACACTTGGCATCACAATGCTCCATGCCATTGTCATCCCAATGGGCCATTACATATGTCATCACAATGCTCCCTGACACCTGTCTTCACAATACTGCATGACCAGGTCATCACAATGCTCCATGCCCTTGTCATCACAATGCACCATTCCAACTGTCATCGCAATAATCCATGAAAGTTATTAGACCAATGCTCCATGCCCTTGTTATCACAATGCTCCATGCCCTTGTTATCACAATGCTGCATGACCCTGTCATCACAATGCTCCGTGACTCCAGTCATCACAATGCTTCATGACCTTTGTCATCACAATTGTCCATGCCCTCGTCATCAACAGGCTCTGTAACCTTTTTAACCACAATGCTCCATGAACTTTTCATCACAATGCTCTTTGACCCTTGTCATCACAATGCTCTATGCCTTTCTCAGCACAATGCTCCATGACACTTGTCATCACAATGCTCCATTCGCTTGTCAGCACAATGCTCCATGACCATTGTCTTCACAATATGCCACACGCATTTCATCACAACGGTCCACAACTTTGTCATAGCAATGCTCCATAAACCTTGTAATCACAATGCTCCATGCACTTCTCATAAAAATGCTCTCTCAGAAGAGATATCACAGTGTTCCATCACTAGTCTTCACAATACTCCCTCACCCCTGTAATCACAATGATCCATGACCCTGTCATCACACTGCTACATCCCCTTATCATCACAATGTTCCATGACACCTGCCATCAAAATCCTCCATGATCCGTTTCATCCCAAGCTCCAAGACCCCTGACATCACAATGTTCTATAACCCCTGCCATCAAAATGTTCCATTATACTTTTCATCAAATTGCTGCATGACCCGGTCATCAAAATTCTCCCTGACCTTCTCATCACAATGCACCAAGCCCTTGTCATCACAATGCTCCATGACATTTGTCATCACAATTCTCAATACACTTGTCATCACAATGCTCCCTGACACTTGTCAGAAGAATGCTCCTTGAACCTGTCACGAAAAGGCTCCATGCCTCTTTCAACACAATGCCCCATGCCGTTTTCATCACAATGCTCCATGCCATTGTCATCAAAATACTCCACAAGCTTGTCATCAGAATGCTCCATGACCCTTGTCATCACAATTCTCCATGCACTTGTCAGCACAATGGTCCCTGACACTTGTCATCACAATGCTCCAAGCCATTGTCATCACAATGGGCCATTACATATGTCATCACAATGCTCCCTGACAACTGTCTTCACTATACTGCATGACCTGGTCATCACAATGCTCCATGCCCTTGTCATCACAATGTGCCATTCCAACTGTCATCACAATAATCCATGAAACATATTAGACCAATGTTCCATGCCCTTGTCATCACAATGCTCCATGCCCTTGTTATCACAATGCTCCATGACCCCTGTCATCACAATGCTCCGTGACTCCAGTCATCACAATGCTTCATGACCTTTGTCATCACAGTGGTCCATGCCCTCGTCATCAAAAGTCTCTGTGACCTTTTTAACCATAATGCTCCATGAACTTTTCATCACAATGTTCTTTGAACCTTGTCATCACAATGTTCCATGCGCTTGTCAGCACAATGCTTCATGACACATGTCATCACAATGCTCCATGCACTTCTCATCAAAATGCTCTCTCACCACTGGTATCACAATGCTACATCACTATTTGTTACAATACACCCTCACCCCTGTCATCAAAATGTTCCATGACTCCTGTCATCACAATGCTACATGCACTTATCATCAAAATGTTCGATGACCCATGACATCACAATGTTCCATAACCCCTGTCATCAAAATGTTCCATGACCCTTTTCATCAAATTGCTCCATGAACCTCTCATGAGAATGCTCCCTGCCCTTCTCTTCACAATGAACAACGCCCTTGACATCAAAATTCTTCAAGACCTTTGTCATCACAAATATCCATGACCCTTGGCATCAAAATGCTCCATGTCATTGACATCACAGTGCTCCATGAACGCTCTCATCACATTGATCCATGCCCTTGTTTTCACAAAGCTCCATGACACATGTCATCAGAATGCTCCATGGCCTTCTCATCACAATGCTCCATGCCCTTGCCATCACAATGCTCCATTACCCCTGTGATAACAATGCACCATGACCCCTGCCATCACCATGTTCCATGGCCTTGTCATCACAAGGTTCCATGACCCTTCTCATCACAATGCTCAAGACCCCTGTAATCACAATGCTCCATGCCTTTGTCATCACAAAGCTCCCTGACGCATGTCATCAGAATGTTCCATGGCCTTCACATCACAATGCTCCATGCCTTTGTCATCACAATGCTCCAATATCCCTTTAATCACAATACTCCATGCCCCTTTTCATCTCAGTGCTCCATGAACACTGTCATCGCAACGCACCATGCCCATCATCATAATGCTTCAGGCTATTGTCATCACAATGAAATAAAAATGCTCCATGACCTCTGTCATCACAATACTCCGAACCCTTGTGATCACAATGGTCCATAACACTTATCATCACAACACCCCATGACGCTCATCATCACAATTATCCATGGTCTTCTAATCACAGTGCTCCATGATATTTGTCATCACAATGCTCAATACACTTGTCATCACAATGCTCCCTGACACTTGTCTTCAGTATGCTCCTTGAACCCTGTCATGACAAGGCTCCATGCCATTTTCATCACAATGATCCATGCCCTTTTCATCACAATGCTCCAAGACCCCTGTAATCACAATGCTCCATGCCCTTGTCATCACAAAGCTCCATGACGCATGTCATCAGAATGCTCCATGGCCTTCTCATCACCATGATCCATGCCCTTGTCATCACAATGCTCCAAGACCCCTCTAATCACAATGCTCCATGCCACTTTTCAACAGAAAGCTCCATGAGGCTTATCATCAAAAGTCTCCATGGTCTTCTCATCACAATGCTCCAGGACTTTGTCATCACCATGCTACATTCCATTGTCATAAAAATACTCCATGAATATATTTAGCCAAATGCTCCATGACCTTATAATCACAATGCTCCTTGTCCAATATCATCACAATTCTAAATGACCACTGTCATCACAATACTCCATGACACCTGACAATACAATGATCCAGGATTCTTGTCATCACAATTATCCATTCCCTAGACATCACAATGCTCCATGACTCCTGTCATCACAATACTCCATGAACATTTTCAGCCCAATGCTCCATGACACTTGTCATCACAATGATCCATGCCCTTGTCATCCCAATACTCCATGACCCCTGTATTCACAATGCTCCGTGACGCTTGTCATCACAGTGCTCCATGACCACTCTCATCACAATGCACCATGCCTTTGTCAGCAAAATGCTACATGACCTTGTCATTACAATGCTCTGTGTGCTTGTCATCACAATACTCCATTACCATTGTCATCACAATCCTCCATGAACCTTGGGGTCACATTACTTCATGCCCTTGTCATCACAATGCTCCATGCTCCTTGAAATCAAAATGATCCATGACCTCTGTCATCAAAATGCTCAAATCCCTTGTCATCACAATGTTCCAGAACACTTGTCATCACAGCGCTCCATGATGCCTGTCATCACAGTACTCCATGCCCTTTTCATCACAATGTTCCATGACCTTTGTCATCACAATTCTCAATACACTTGTCATCCCAATGCACCCTGACACTTGTCGTCAGAATGCTCCTTGAACCCTGTCACGAAAAGGCTCCATGCCTTTTTCATCACAATGCCCCATGATGTTTTCATCACAATGCTCCATGCCATTGTCTTCAAACTACTCCACCAGCATGTCATCAGAATGTTCCATGACACTTGTCATCACAAATCTCCATGCACTTGTCAGCACAATGCTCCCTGACCCTTGTCATCACAATGCTCCAAGCCATTATCATCACAATGCTCCATTACCTTTGTCAGCAAATCCTACATGACACTTGGCATCACAATGCTCCATGCCATTGCCATCACAATGCCCCATTCCAACTGTCATCACAATAATCCATGAAACTAAATAGACCACTGTTCCATCCCCTTGTCATCACAATGCTCCATGCCCTTGTTATCACAATGCTCCATGACCCCTGTCATCACAGTGCTCTGTGACTCCAGTCATCACAATGCTTCATGAACTTTGTCATCACAATTGTCCATGTCCTCGTCATCAACAGTCTCTGTGACCTTTTTAACCACAATGCTTCATGAAATTTTCATCACAATGCTCTTTGACCCTTGTCATCAAAATGCTGTATGCCTTTCTCAGCACAATGCTCCATGACACATGTCATCACAATACACCATGCACTTGTCATCACAATGCTCCACAAACTTGTCATCACAGTGCTCCATAAAATTGTCATCACAATGCTCCATGCACTTCTCATCAAAATGCTCTCTCACCACTGATATCACAATGCTACATCACTATTTGTCACAATACTCCCTCACTCCGTCATCACAATGTTTCATGACACCTGTCATCACAATGCTACGTGCACTTATCATCACAGTGTTCGATGACAACTGACATCAAAATGTTTCATAACACCTGTCATCAAACTGCTCCATGATCCTTTTCATCAAAATGCTCCATGACCCCTGACATCACAATGTTCCATAACCCCTGTCATCAAAATGTTCCATGACCCATTTCATCAAATTGTTCCATGACCCTGTCATCAAAATGCTCCCTGCCCTTCTCATCACAATGCACAATGCCCTTGCCATCAAAATGCTCCATGACCTTTGTCATCACACAGATCCATGACTCTTGGCATTACAATGTTCCATGTCATTGTCAACACAATGCTCCATGAACGCTCTCATTACATTGCTCCATGCCCTTGTCATCACAAAGCTCCATGACACATGTCATCAGAATGCTCCATGTCCTTCTCATCACAATGCTCCATGCCCTTGCCATCACAATGCTCCATTACCATTGTAATAACAATGCTCCATAACCCCTGCCATCACAATGTTCCATGGCCTTGTCATCACAAGGCTCCATGCCCCTTCTCATCACAATGCTCCAAGAACCCTGTTATTGCAATGTTCTATGCCCCTTTTCATCTCAATGATCCATGAACCCTGTCATCACAATGCACCATGCCCATCATCATAATGCTTCATGCTATTTTCATCACAATGAAATCAAAATGCTCCATGACCTCTGTCATAACAATGCTCCAAACCCTTGTGATCACAATATTCCAAAACACTTGTCATCACAATGCCCCATGATGCTCGTCATCACAATTATCCATGATCTTCTCATCACAATGCTCCATGACCTTTGTCATCACAATGCTCAATACACTTGTTATCAAAATGCTCCCTGACACTTGTTGTCTGTATGCTCCTTGAAATCTGTCATGACAAGGCTCCATGCCTTTTTCATCACAATGATACATGCCCTTTTCATCACAATGCTCCAAGACCCATATAATCACAATGCTCCATGCCCTTGTCATCACAAAGCTCAATGACGCATGCCATCAGAATGCTCCTTGGTCTTCTCCTCACAATGCTCCATGCCCTTGTCCAAGACCCCTGTAATCACAATGCTCCATGCCCCTTTTCATCAGTATGCTCCATGAGACTTGTCATCACAAGGCTCCATGGTTTTGTCATCACAATGCTCCAGGACCTTGTCATCACAATGCTTCACGACCTTGTCATGAAAATTTTCAATGGCCCTTGTCATCATAATGCTCCAAGCCCTAGTCATCACAATGCTCCATTATATTTGTTATCACAATCCTCCATTACATTTGGCATCACAATGCTCCCTGCCATTGTCATCGCAATGGACCATGATATATGTCATCACAATGCTCCCTGACACCTGTCTTCACAATACTCCATGCCCTTGTCATCACAGTGCTCCATGCCCTTGTCATCACAATGCACCATGCCCACTGTCATCACAAAAATCTATGAAACTTGTCAGACCAATGCTCCATGCCCCTGTCATCACAATGCTCCATGCCCTTGTCCTCACAATGCTCCATGACCCCTGTCATCACAATGCTCCATGACTCCAGTCATCACAATGCTTCATAACGTTTGTCATCACAATGGTCCATGCCCGCGTCATCACAAGGCTCTGTGACTTTTGTAACCACAATGCTCCATGAACATTTCATCACAATTCTCTGTGACCCTTGTCATCACAATGCTCCATGTCTTTGTCAGAACAATGCTCCATGACCATTGTCATCACAATGGTCCACAAACTTGTCATTGCAATGCTCCATAAATTTTGTTATCACAGTGGTCCATGCACTTCTCATCAAAATGCTCTCTCACCATAGATATCACAATGTTCCATCACTAGTCATCACAATACTCCCTCACCCCTGGAATCACAATGTTCCATGACCCTGTCATCACAATGCTACCTCCCCTTATCATCACAATATTCCATGACCCCTGACATAACAATGTTCCATAACCCCTGTCATCAAAATGCTCCATGACCCTTTTCATCCCAAAGCTCCAAGACCCCTGACATCACAATGTTCTATAACCCATGCCATCAAAATGTTCCATTACACTTTTTATCAAATTGCTGCATGACCCGGTCATGAAAATGCTCCCTGCACTTCTCATCACAATGAACCATTCCCTTGTCATCAAAATGCTCCATGACTTGTCATCACAAAGCTCCATGACACTTGGCATCACAATGTTCCATGTCATTGTCATCACAATGCTCCATGAACCCTCTCATCACATTGCTCCATGCCCTTGTCATCAGAAAGCTCCATGACACTTGTCATCACAATGCTCGATGCCTTTCTCATCACTATGCTCCATGCCCTAGTCATTAAAAACCTGCATGACCCATGTATCACAGTGTTCCGTGCCCTTGTAATCACAATGCTCCATGACCCCTGCCATCACAATGTTCCACGGCCTTGTCATCACAAGGCTCCATGACACTTGTCATCACAATGCTCCAAGACCCCTGTAATCACAATGCTCCATGCCCTTGTCATCACAAAGCTCCATGACACATGTCATCAGAATGTTCCAAAGATTTCTCATCACAATGCTCCATGCCCTTTTCATCACAATGCTCAAGACGCCTGTAATCACAATGCTCCATGCCCCTTTTCATCTCAATGCTCCATGAACCCTGTCATCACAATGCATCATGCCCATCATCATAATGCTTCCGGCTATTGTCAGCACAATGAAATCAAAATTCTCCATGACCTTTGTCATCACAATTCTCCATGTCCCCTGTCATCACAATACTCCATGAATATTTTCAGCCAAATGCTCCATGATACTTGTCATCACAATGATGCATGCCCTTTTCAAACCAATGCTCCATGACCCCTGTGTTCACAATCCTCCGTGACGCTTGTCATCACAGTGCTCCATGACACATGTCATCACAATGGTCCATGCCTTTGTCAGCAAAATGCTACATGACCTTGTCATTACAATGCTCTATGCGCTTGTCATCACAATCCTCCATTACCATTGTCATCACAATCCTCCATGAACCTTGGGATCACATTGCTTCATGCCCTTGTCATCACAATGCTCCATGCTCCTTGATATCAAAATGATCCATGAAATCTGTCATCACAATGCTACAAAGCCTTGTGATCACAATGCTCCATATCACTTGTCATCACAATGCTCCATGATGCCTGTCATCACAATACTCCATGCCCTTTTCATCACAATGCTCCATGACCTTTGTCATCACAATTCTCAATACACTTGTCATCACAATGCTCCCTGACACTTGTCATCAGAATGCTCCTTGAACTCTGTCATGAAAAGGCTCCATGCCTTTTTCATCACAATGCTCCATGCCATTGTCATCAAAATACTCCACAAGTTTGTCATCAGATTGCTCTATGACCTTTCTCATCACAATCCTCCATGCACTGGTCAGCACAATGCTCCTTGACCCTTGTCATCACAATGCTCCAAGCCATTGTCATCACAATGCTCCATTACCTTTGTCATCAGAATCATCCATGACACTTGGCATCACAATGCTCCATGCCATTGTCATCACAATGGGCCATTACATATGTCATCACAATGCTCCCTGACAGCTGTCTTCACAATACTGCATGACCTGGTCATCACAATACTCCATGGCTTTTCACCACAATGCACCATTCCAACTGTCATCACAATAATCCATGAAACTTATTAGACCAATGCTCCATGCCCTTGTCATCAAAATGCTCCATGTCCTTGTTATCACAATGCTCCATGACCCCTGTCATCACAATGCACCGTGACTCCAGTCATCACAATGCTTCATGACCTTTGTCAACACAATGGTCCATGCCCTCGTCATCAACAGCCTCTATGACCTTTTTAAACATAATGCTCCATGAACTTTTCATCACAATGCTCTTTGACCCTTGTCATCACAATGCTCTATGCCTTTCTCAGCACAATGCTCCATGACCCTTTTCATCACAATGCTCAAAGCGCTTGTCAGCACAATGCTCAATGACACAAGTCATCACAATGCACCATGCACTTGTCATCACAGTGCTCCACAAAATTGTCATCACAATGCTCCATAAAACTTGTTATCACAATGCTCCATGCACTTCTCATCAAAATGCTCTCACACCACTGATATCACAATGTTACATCACTATTCGTCACAATACTCCCTCACCCCTGTCATCATAATGTTTCCTGACTCCTGTCATCACAATGCTACATGCACATATCATCACAATGTTCGATGACCCCTGGCATCACAATGTTCCATAACCCCTCTCATCAAAATATTCCATGACCCTTTGCATCAAATTGCTCCATGACCCTGTCATAACAATGCTCCCTGCCTTCTCATCACAATGCACAACGCCCTTGTCATCAAAATCCTCCATGACCTTTGTCATCAGAATGATCCATGACCCTTGGCATCACAATGCTCCATGTCATTGTCATCACAATGCTCCATGAACCCTCTCATCACATTGCTCCATGCCCTTGTCATCACAAAGCTCCATGACACATGTCCTCAGAATGCTCCATGGCCTTCTCATCACAATGCTCCATGCCCTTGCCATCACAATTCTCCATTACCCCTGTCATAACAATGCTCCATGACTCCTGCCATCACAATGTTCCACGGCCTTGTCATCACAAGGCTCCATGACACTTGTCTTCACAATGCTCCAAGACCCCTGTAATCACAATGATCCATGCCCCTTTTCATCTCAATGCTCCATGAACCCTGTCATCACAGTGCATCATGCCCATCATCATAATGATTCAGGCTATTGTCAGCACAATTAAATCAAAATTCTTCATGACCTCTGTCATAACAATGATCCAAACCCTTGTGATCACAATATTCCATAACACTTGTCATCACAATGCCCCATGACGCTCGTCATCACAGTTATCCATGGTCTTCTCATCACAATGCTCCATGACCTTTGTCATCACAATGCTCAATACACTTGTCATCAAAATGCTCCCTGACACTTGTTGTCTGTATGCTCCTTGAACCCTGTCATGACAAGGCTCCATTTCTTTTTCATCACAATGATCCATGCCCTTTTCATCACAATGCTCCAAGACCCCTGTAATCACAATGTTCCATGCCCTTGTCATCACAAATCTCAATGATGCATGTCTTCAGAATGTTCCTTCGCCTTCTCCGCACAATGCTCCATACCCATGTCATCACAATGTTCCAAGACCCCTGTAATCACAATGCTCCATGCCCCTTTTCATCAGTGTGCTCCAAGAGATTTGTCAACACAGTGCTCCATGGTTTTCTCATCACAATGCTCCATTATCCCTATCATAACAATGCTCCATGACCCCTGCCATCACAATATTCCACGGCATTTTCATCACAAGGCTCCATGACACTTGTCATCACAATGCTCCAAGACCCCTGTAATCACAATGCTCCATGCCCTTGTCATCACAAAGCTCCATGACACATGCCATCAGAATGTTCCATGTCCTTCTCATCAAAATGCTCCATGCCCTTGACATCACATTGCTCCAAGAACCCTGTAATCACAATGCTCCATTCCCCTTTTCATCTCAATGCTCCATGAACACTGTCATCACAATTCATCATGCCCATCATGATAATGCTTCAGGCTATTGTCATCACAATGAAATCTATATGCTCCATGACCTCTGTCATCACAATGCTCCAATCCCTTGTGATCACAATGTTCCATAACACTTATCATCACAACACCCTATGACGATCATCATCACAATTATCCATGGTCTTCTCATCACAATGCTCCATGACCTTTGTTATCACAATGCTCAATACACTTGTCATCACAATGCTCCCTGACACTTGTCATCAGTATGCTCCATTAACCCTGTTATGACACGTCTCCATGACATTTTCATCACAATGATCCATGCCCTTTTAATCACAATGCTCCAAGAACCCTGTAATCACAATGCTCCATGCCCTTGTCATCACAAAGCTCAATGACGCATGTCATCAGAATGCTCCATGGCCTTCTCCTCACAATGCTCCATGCCCTTGTCATCACAATGCTCCAAGACCCCTGTAATCACAATGCTCCATGTCCCTTTTCATCAGAATGCTCCATGAGACTTATCATCACAAGTCTCCATTGTCTTCTCATCAAAGTGCTCCAGGAACTTGTCATCAAAATACTCCATGATCCCTGTCATCACAATACTCCATGAACATTTTCAGCCCAATGCTCTATGACCTACTCATCATAATGATCCATGACCCCTGTCATCACAATACTCCATGAACATTTTCAGCCCAATGCTCCATGACCCTTGTCATCACAAAGATCCATGCACTTGTCATCCCAATGCTCCATGACCCCTGTATTCACAATGCTCTGTGACGCTTGTCATCACAGTGCTCCATGACCCCTGTCATCACAATGCTCCATGCATTTGTCGGCAAAATGCTACCTGACCTTGTCATTGCAATACTCTATTCGGTTGTCATCACAATACTCCATTACCATTGTCATCACAGTCCTCCATGAACCTTGGGATCACATTGCATCATGCCCTTGTCATCACAATGCTCCATGCTCCTTGAAATCAAAATGATCCATGACCTCTGTCATCACAATGCTCCAAAACCTTGTGATCACAATGTTTCATAACACTTGTCATCACAACGCTCCATGATGCCTGTCATCACAATACTCCATGCCCTATTCATCACAATGCTCCATGACATTTGTCATCACAATTCTCAATACACTTGTCATCACAATGCCCCATGCCTTTTTCATCACAATGCTCCATGCCATTGTCATCAAAATACTCCACAAGCTTGTCATCAGAATACTTCATGACCGTTTTCATCACAATTCTCCATGCACCTGTCAGCAAAATGCTCCCTGACACTTGTCATCACAATGCTCCAAGCCATTGTCATCACAATGCTCCATTACCTTTGTCATCAGAATCCTCCATGACACTTGGCATCACAGTGCTCCATGCCATTGTCATTACTATGGGCCATTACATATGTCATCACAATGCTCCCTGACACCTGTCTTCACAATACTGCATGACCTGGTCATCACAATGCGCCATTACAACAGTCATCACAATAATCCATGAAACTTATTAGACCAATGCTCCATTCCCTTGTCATCACAATGCTCCATGTCCTTGTTATCACAATGCTTCATGACCTTTTTCATCACAATGATCCATGCCCTCGTCATCAACAGACTCTGTGACATATTTAACCAGAATGCTCCATGAACTTTTCATCACAATGCTCTTTGCCCCTTGTCATCACAATGTTCTATGCCTTTCTCAGCACAATGCTCCATGACCCTTGTCATCACAATGCTCCATGCGCTTGTCAGCACAATGCTCCATGACCCATGTCATCACAATGCACCCTGCGCTTCTCATCACAGTGCTCCACAATCTTGTCACCACAATGCTCCATAAAACTTGTCATCACAATTCTCCATGCACTTCTCATCAAAATGCTCTCTCACCACTGATATCACAATGTTACAGCACTATTCATCACAATACTCCCTCACCCCTGTCATCACAATGTTCCATGACTTTTGTCTTTGCAATGCTACATGCACATATCATCACAAAGTTCGATGACCCCTGACATCACAATGTTCCATAACCCCTGTCATCAAAATGCTCCATAACACTTTTCCTCAAAATGCTCAATGACCCCTGACATCACAGTATTCCATAACCCCTGTCATCATAATTCTCCATGATCCTTTTCATCAAAATGCTCCATGACCCTGTCATCACAATGCTCCCTGCCCTTCTTATCACAATGTACCACGCCCTTGTCATCAAAATGCTGCATGACCTTTGTCATCACAAAGCTCCATGACAATTGGCATCTAAATGCTCCATGCCATTGTCATCACAGTGCTCCATGAACCCTCTAATCACAAAGCTCCATGCCCCTTTGCATCTCAATGCTCCATGAACCCTGTCATCAAAATGCACCATGACCATCATCATAATGCTTCAGGCTATTGTCATCACAATGAAATCAAAATATTCGATGATCTATCTCATCACAATGCTCCAAATCCATGTGATCACAATGTTCCATAACACTTATCATCACAACGCCCCATGACGCTCATCATCACAGTTATCCATGGTCTTCTCATCACAGTGCTCCATGACATTTGTCATCACAATGCTCTATACACATGTCATCACAATGCTCCCTGACACTTGTCATCAGTATGCTCCAGGAACCCTTTCATGACAAGGCTCCATACCATTTTCATAACAATGATCCATGCCAATTTCATCACAATGCTCCAAGACACCAGTAATCACAATGCTCCATGCCCTTGTCATCACAATGTTCCAAGACCCCTGTAATCACAATACTCCATGCCCCTTTTCATCAGAATGCTCCATGAGACTTCTTATTACGGGGCTCCATGGTCTTCTCATCACAATGCTCCAGGAACTTTTCATCACAGTGCTCCATTCCCTTGTCATCACAATGCTCCATGACCCCTGTCCTCACAATACTTCCTGAACATTTTCAGGCCAATTTTCCAGGAACTTCTCATCACAATGCTTCATGATCCCTATAATCACAATGCTCCATGACCACTGTCATTACAACGCTCCATGACCCCTGACAACACAGTGATCCGGGACTCTTGTCATCACAATGCTCCACTCCCTAGTCATCACAATGCTCCATTAACATTTTCAGCCCAATGCTCCATGACACTTGTCATCACAATGATCCATGCCCTTGCCATCCCAATGCTCCATGACCCCTGTAATCACAATGATCCGTGATGCTTCTCATCACAGTGCTCTATGACCCTTATCATTACAATGTTCCATGCCTGTGTCAGCAAAATTCTACATGAACTTGTCATCAAAATGCTCCATTTGCTGGCCATCACAATACTCCCTTACCATTGTCATCACAATCCTCCATGAACCTTGGGATCACATTGCTTCATGCCCTTGTCATCACAATGCTCCATGCTCCTTGAAAAGAAAATGATCCATGACTTCTATCATCACAATGCTCCAAACACTTGTGATCACAATGTTCCATAACACTTGTCATCACAACTCTCCATGATGCCTGTCATCACAATACTCTATGCACTTTTCGTCAAAATGCTCCATGATCTTTTTCATCACAATTCTCAATACACTTGTCATCACAATGTTCCCTGACACTTGTCATCAGAATGCTCCTTGAAACCTCTCATGAAATGGCTTCATGCCTTTTTCATCACAATGCTCCATGCCCTTTTCATCACAATGCTCCATGCCATTGTCGTCACAATACTCCACAAGCTTGTCATCAGAATGCTCCATGACACTTGTCATCACATTTCTCCACAGCCACTGTCATCACAATGCTCCATAACCCTTGTCATTACTGTGCTCCATGACGCGCGTCATCACAATTATCCATGGTCTTCTCATCACAATGCTCCACGCCCTTGTCATCAAAATGCTCCATGACCCATGTAATCACAATGCTCCATGCCCTTGTCATCACAAAGCTCCATGTCTTTGTCAGAACAATGCTCAATGACCATAGTCATCACAATGTGCCACGTGCATTTCATCACAACGGTCCACAACCTTGTCATTGCTATGCTTCATAAACCTTGTAATCACAATGGTCCATGCACTTCTCATCAAAATGCTCTCTGACCAGAGATATCACACTGTTCCATCTCTAGTCATCACAATACTCCCTCACCCCTGTAATCACAGTGTTCCAGGACCCTGTCATCACAATGCTACATCCCCTTATCATCACAATGTTCCATGACCCCTGACATCACAATGTTCCATAACCCCGGTCATCAAAATGCTCTATGAACCTTTTCATCCCAAAGCTCCAAGACCCCTGACATCACAATGTTCTATAACCCCTGCCATCAAAATGTTCCTTTACACTTTTTATCAAATTGCTGCATGACCTGGTCATCAAAATGCTCCCTGCACTTCTCAGCACAATGCACCATGCCCTTGTCATCAAAATGCTCCATGACTTGTCATCACAAAGCTCCATGACACTTGGCATCACAATGCTCCATGTCATTGTCATCACAATGCTCCATGAACCCTCTCATCACATTGCTCCATGCCCTTGTCATCACAAAGCTCCATGACACTTGTCATCACAATGCTCGATGCCCTTCTCATCACAATGCTCCATGCCCTTGTCATTACAATCCTGCATGACCCATGTATCACAGTGTTCCGTGCCCTTTTCATCAAAATGCTCCATGCCCACTCTCATCACAATAATCCATGAAACATTTCAGACCAATGTTCCATGCCCTTCTCATCAAAATGCTCCATTACACCTGTCATAACAATGCACCATGACCCTTGCCATCACAATGTTCCACGGCCTAGTCATCACAAGGTTCCATGAAACTTGTCATCACAATGCTCCAGACCCCTGAAATCACAATGCTCCATGCCCTTGTCATCACAAAGCTCCATGACGCATGTCATCAGAAAGTTCCATGGACTTCTCATCACAGTGCTCCATGCCCTTGTCATCACAATGCTCCAAGACCCTTGTAATCACAGTGCTCCATGCCCCTTTTCATCTCAATGCTCCATGAACCCTGTCATCACAATGCACCATGCCCATCATCATAATGCTTCAGGCTATTGTCATCAAAATGAAATCAATATTCTCCATGACCTCTGTCATCATAATGCTCAAAACCCTTGTGATCACAATGTTCCATAACACTTATCATCACAACACCCCATGACGCTCATCATCACAATTATCCATGGTCTTCTCATCAGAATGCTCCATGATCTTTGTCATCACAATGCTCAATACACTTGTCATCACAATGCTCCCTGACACTTGTCGTCAGTATGCTCCTTGAACCATCATGACAAGGCTCCATGCCTTTTTCATAACAATGATCCATGCACTTTTCATCACAATGCTCCAAGATCCCTGTAATCACAAATGCCCCATGCCCTTGTCATCACAAAACTCCATGACGCATGTCATCAGAATGCTCCATGGCCTTCTCATCACAATGCTCCATGCCCTAGTCATCACAATGCTCCAAGACACCTGTAATCACAATGCTCCATGCCCCTTTTCATCAGAATGCTCCATGAGACTTCTCATCAGAAGTCTCCATGGTCTTCTCATCACAATGCTCCAGGACCTTGTCATCACCATGCTCCATTCCGTTGTCATCACAATGCTCCATGACAAATGTCATCACAATGCTCCATGCCCTTGTCATCAAAAAGCTCCATGACGCATGTCATCAGAATGCTTCATGGCCTTCTCATCACAATGTTCCATGCTCTTGTCATCACAATGCTCCAAGACCCCTGTAATCACAATGATCCATGCCCCTTTTTATCAGAATGCTCCATGAGACTTATCATCACAATTCTCCATGGTCTTCTCATCACAATGCTCTAGGCACTTGTCATCACCATGCTCCATTTCCTTGTCATCACAATGCTCCATGACCCCTGTCTTCACAATAATCCATGAACATTTTCAGCCCAGTGCTCCACGACCTACTCATCACAATGCTCCATGGCCAATATCATCACAATGCTCCATGACCACTGTCATCACAACACTCCATGACACCTGACAACACAATGATCCGGGAATCTTGTCATCACAATGTTCCATTCCCTAGTCATCACAATGCTCCATGACCCCTGTCATTACAACACTCCATGAACATTTTCAGCCCAGTGCTCCATGACTCCAGTCATCACAATGCTTCATAATGTTTGTCATCACAATAGTCCATGCCCGCGTCATTCCAAGGCTCTGTGACATTTGTAACCACAATGCTCCAAGAACTTTTCATCACAATTCTCTGTGACAATTGTCATCAAAATGCACCATGTCTTTGTCAGAACAATGCTCCATGACCATTGTCATCACAATGTGCCACACGCATTTCATCACAACGGTCCACAACCTTGTCATTGCAATGTTCCATAAAATTTGTAATCACAATGCTCCATGCACTTCTCATCAAAATGCTCTCTCACCAGAGATATCACAGTGTTCCATTACTAGTCATCACAATACTCCCTCACCCCTGTAATCACAATGTTCCATGACCCTGTCATCACACTGCTACATCCCCTTATCATAACAATATTCCATGACCCCAGACATCACAATGTTCCATAACCTCTGTCATCAAAATGCTCCATGACCCTTTTCATCCCAAAGCTCCATGAACCCTGGCATCACAATGCACCATGCCCATCATCATAATGCTTCAGGCTATTGTCATCACAATGAAATCAATATTCTCCATGACCTCTGTCATCATAATGCTCCAAACCCGTATGATCACAATGTTCTATAACACTTATCATCACAACATCCCATGATGCTCATCATCACAATTATCCATGGTCTTCTCATCACAGTGCTCCATGATCTTTGTCATCACAATGTTCAATACACTTGTCATCACAATGCTCCCTGACACTTGTCATCAGTATGATCCTTGAACCCTGTCATGACAAGGCTCCATGCCTTTTTCATCACAATAATCCATGCCCTTTTCATCACAGTGCTCCAAGATCCCTGTAATCACAATGCTCCATGCCCTTGTCAAGAAAAAGCTCCATGACGCATGTCATCAGAATGCCTCATGGCCTTCTCATCACAATGCTCCATACCCTAGTCATCACAATGCTCCAAGACCCCTGTAATCACAATGCTCCATGCCCCTTTTCATCAGAATGCTCCATGAGATTTGTCATCACAAGTCTCCATGGTCTTCTCATCACAATGCTCCAGGAACTTGTCATCACCATGCTCCATTCCCTTGTCATCACAATGCTCCATGACCACTGTCATCACAATAATCCATGTACATTTTCAGCCCAATGCTCCACGACCTACTGATCACAATGCTCCATGGCCAATATCATCACAATGCTCCATGACCCCTGTCATCACAACACTCCATGAATATTTTCAGCCCAGTGCTCCATGACCCATGTCATCACAATGATCCATGCCCTTGTCATCCCAATGCTCCATGAACCCTGTATTCACAATGCTCCGTGACGCTTGTCATCACAGTGCTCCATGACACATGTCATCACAATGGTCCATGCCTTTGTCAGCAAAATGCTACATGACCTTGTCATTACAATGCTCTATGCGCTTGTCATCACAATACTCCATTACCATTGTCATCACTATCCTCCATGAACCTTGGGATCACATTGCTTCATGCCCTTGTCATCACAATGCTCCATGCTCCTTGAAATCAAAATGATCCATGACCTCTGTCATCACAATGCTCCAAACCTTTGTGATCACCATGTTCCATAACACTTGTCATCCCAACGCTCCATGATGCCTGTCATCACAATACTCCATGCCCTTTTCATCACAATGCTCCATGACCTTTGTCATCACAATTCTCAATATAAATGTCATCACAATGCTCCCTGACACTTGTCATCAGAATGCTCCTTGAACCCTGTCACGAAAAGGCTCCATGCCTTTTTCATCACAAGGCCCCATGCCGTTTTCATCACAATGCTCCATGCCATTGTCATCAAAATACTCCACAAGCTTGTCATCAGAATGTTCCATGACCCTTGTCATCACAATTCTCCATGCACTTGTCAGCACAATGCTCCCTGAACCTTGTCATCACAATGCTCCAAGCCATTGTCATCACAATGCTCCATTACCTTTGTCATCAGAATCCTCCATGACAATTGGCATCAGAATACTCCATGCCATTGTCATCACAATGAGCCATTACATATGTCATCACAATGCTCCCTGACACCTGTCTTCACAATACTGCATGACCTGGTCCTCACAATGCTCCATGCCCTTGTCATCACAATGCGCCATTCCAACTGTCATCGCAATAATCCATGAAACTTATTAGACCAATGTTCCATGCCCTTGTCATCACAATGCTCCATGCCATTGTCTTCACAATGCTCCATGATCCCTGTCATCACAATGCTCCGTGACTCCAGTCATCACAATGCTTCATGACCTTTGTCATCACAATGGTCAATGCCCTCGTCATCAACAGTCCCTGTGACCTTTTTAACCACAATGCTCCATGAACTTTTCATCACAATGCTCTTTGACCCTTGTCATCATAATGCTCCATGTGCTTATCAGCACAATGCTCCTTGACACATGTCAACACAATGCACCATGCGCTTGTCATCACAGTGCTCCACAATCTTGTCATCACAATGCTCCATAATATTTGTCATCACAATGTTCCATGCACTTCTCATCAAAATGCTCTCTCACCACTGATATCACAATGCTACATCACTATTTGTCACAATACCCCCTCACCCCTGTCATCACAGTGTTCCATGACTCCTGTCATCACAATGCTACATGCACTTATCATTTCAGTGTTCGATGACCCATGACATCACAATGTTCCATAACACCTGTCATCAAAATGTTCCATGACACTTTTCATCAAATTGGTCCATGACACTGTCATCACAATGCTCCCTGCCATTCTCATCACAATGCACAACGCCCTTGCCATCAAAATGCTCCATGACTTTGTCATCGCAAAGATCCATGACCCTTGCCATCACAATGCTCCATGTCATTGTCATCACAATGCTCCATGAACGCTCTCATCACATTGCTCCATGCCCTTGTCTTCACATAGCTCCATGACACTTGTCATCAGAATGCTCCATGTCTTTCTCATCACAATGCTCCATGCCCTTGCCATCACAATGCTCCATTACCCCTGTCATAACAATGCTCCATGACCCCTGCCATCACGATGGTCCATGGCCTTGTCATCACAAGGCTCCATGACCCTTCTCATCACAATGCTCCAAGAACACTGTAATCACAATGCTCTATGCCCCTTTTCATCTCAATGATCCATGAACCCTGTCATCACAATGCACCATGCCCATCATCATAATGCTTCATGCTATTGTCATCACAATGAAATCAAAATGCTCAATGACCTCAGTCATAACAATGCTCCAAACCCTTGTGATCACATTATTCCACAACGCTTGTCATCTCAATGCCCCATGACGCTCGTCATCACAATTATCCATGGTCTTCTCATCACAATGCTCCATGACCTTCGTCATCACAATGCTCAATACACTTTTCATCAAAATGCTCCCTGACACTTGTTGTCTGTATGCTCCTTGAACCCTGTCATGACAAGTCTCCATGCTTTTTTCATCACAATGATCCATGCCCTTTTCATCACAAGGCTCCAAGACCAATGTAATCACAATGCTCGATGCCCTTGTCATCATAAAGCTCAATGACACATGCCATCAGAATGCTCCTTGATCTTCTCCTGACAATGCTCCATTCCCTTGTCATCACAATGTTCCAAGACCCCTGTAATCACAATGCTCCATGCCCCTTTTCATCAGAATGCTCCATGAGAGTTGTCATTACAAGTGTCCATGGTCTTCTCATCACAATGCTACAGGACCTTGTCATCACCATGCTCCATTTCCTTGTCATCACAATGCTCCATGACCCCTGTCATCACAATAATCCATGAGCATTTTCAGCCCAATGCTCCACGACCTACTCATCACAATGCTCCATGGTCAATATCATCACAATGCTCCATGACCACTGTCATCACAACACTCCATGACACCTGACAACACAATGATCCGGGACTCTTGTCATCACATTGCTCCATTCCCTATTCATCACAATGCTCCATGACACTTGTCATCACAAAGCTCCAAGACCCGTTACATCACAATGTTCTATAACCCCTGCCATCAAAATGTTCCATTATACTTTTTATCAAATTGATGCATTACCCAGTCATCAAAATGCTCCCTGCCCTTCTCATCACAATGCACCATGACCCTTGGCATCACAATGCTCCATGTCATTGTCATCACAATGCTCCATGAACCCTCTCATAACATTGCTCCATGCCCTTGGCATCACAAAGCTCCATGACCCTTGTTATCACATTGCTCGATGCGTTCTCATCACAATGATCCATGCCCCTGTCATTACAATCCTGCATGACTCATGTATCACAGTCTTCCGTGCCCTTGTCATCACAATGCTCCATGCCCACTCTCATCACAATAATCCATGAAATATTTCAGACCAATGCTCAATGCCCTTCTCATCAAAATGCTCCATTACTTCTGTCATAACAATGATCCATGACCCCTGCCATCACAATGTTCCACGGCCTTGTCATCACAAGGCTCCATGACCCTTGTCATCACAATGCTCCAAGAACCCTGTAATCACAATGTCCCATGCCCTTTTCATCTCAATGCTCCATGAACCCTGTCATCACAATGCACCATGCCCATCATCATAATGCTTCAGGCTATTGTCATCACAATGAAATCAAAATTCTCCATGACCTCTGTCATCATAATGCTCCAAAACCTTGTGATCTCAATGTTCCATAACACTTATCATCACAACACCCCATGACGATCATCATCACAATTATCCATGGCCTTCTCATCACAATGCTCCATGACCTTTGTCATCACAATGCTCCCTGACACTTGTCATCAGAATGCTCCTTGAACCCAGTCACGAAAAGGCTCCATGCCTTTTTCATCACAATGCCCCATGCCGTTTTCATCACAATGCTCCATGCCATTGTCATCAAAATACTCCACAAGCTTGTCATCAGAATGTTCCTTGACCCTTGTCATCACAATTCTCCATGGACTTGTCAGCACAATGCAACTTGACCCTTGTCATCGCAATGCTCCAAGCCATTGTCATCACAATGCTCCATTACTTTTGTCATCAGAATCCTCCATGACACTTGGCATCACAATGCTCCATGCCATCGTCATCACAAAGGGCCATTACATATGTCATCACAATGCTCCCTGACACCTGTCTTCACCATACTGCATGACTTGGTCATCACAATGCTCCATGCCTTTGTCATCACAATGTTCCATGCCCTTTTTATCACAATGCTCCATGACCCCTGTCATCACAATGCTCCGTGATTCCAGTCATCACAGTGATTCATGACCTTTGTCATCACAATGTTCCATGCCCTCATCATCAACAGTCTCTGTGACCTATTTAACCACAATGCTCCATGAACTTTTCATCACAATGCTCTTTGACCCTTGTCATCACAATGCTCTATGCCTTTCTCAGCACAACGCTCCATGACCCTTGTCATCACAATGCTCCATGCGCTTGTCAGCACGATGCTCCATGACACATGTCATCAAAATGCACCATGTGCTTGTCATCACAGTGCTCCAAATAATTGTCATCACAATGCTCCATGAACTTCTCATCAAAATGCTCTCTCACCACTGATATCACAATGCTACATCACTATTTGTCACAATACTCCCTCACCCCTGTCATCACAATGTTCCATGACTCCTGTCATCACAATGCTACATGCACTTATCATCACAATGTTCGATGACCCATGACATCACAATGTTCCATAACACCTGTCATCAAAATGTTCCATGATACTTTTCATCAAATTGCTCCATGACCCTCTCATCACAATGCTCCCTGCCCTTCTCATCACAATGCACAACGCCCTTGCCATCAAAAGCTCCATGACCTTTGTCATCACAAAGATCCATGACCCTTGGCATCACAGTGTTCCATGTCATTGTCATCACAATGCTCCATGAATGCTCTCATCACATTGCTCCATGCCCTTGTCTTCACATAGCTCCATGACACATGTCATCAGAATGCTCCATGACTTTTTCATCACAATGCTCCATGCCATTGCCATCACAATGGTCCATTAAACCTGTCATAACAATGCTCCATGAACCCTGCCATCACGATGTTCCTTGGCCTTGTGATCACAAGGCTCCATGACCCTTCTCATCACAATGCTCCAAGAATACTGTAATCACAATGTTCTATGCCCCTTTTCATCTCAATGATCCATGAACCCTGTCATCTCAATGCACCATGCCCATCATCATAATGCTTCATGCTATTGTCATCACAATGAAATCAAAATGCTCCATGACCTCTGTCATAACAATGCTCCAAACCCTTGTGATCACAATATTCCATAACACTTGTCATCACAATGCCTATGACGCTCGTCATCACAATTATCCATAGTCTTCTCATCACAATGCTCCATGACCTTCGTCATCAGAATGCTCAATACACTTGTCATCAAAATGCTCCCTGACACTTGTTGTCTGTACGCTCCTTTTACCCTGTCATGACAAGGCTCCATGCCTTATTCATCACAATGATCCATGCCCTTTTCATCACAGTGCTCCAAGAACCATGTAATCACGATGCTCCATGCACCTGTCATCACAAAGCTCAATGACGCATGCCATCAGAATGCTCCTTGGTCTTCTCCTCACAATGCTCCATGCCCTTGTCATCACAAAGTTCCAAGACCCCTGTAATCACAATGCTCCATGCCCTTTTTCATCAGTATGCTTCATGAGACTTGTCATCACATGGCTCCATGGTTTTGTCATCATAATGCTCCAAGCCCTAGTCATCACAATGCTCCATTATATTTGTCATTGCAATCCTCCATTACATTTGGCATCACAATGCTCCCTGCAATTGTCATCGCAATGGACCATGACATATGTCATCACAATTCTCCCTGACACCTGTCTTTAAAATACTCCATGACCTTCTCATCACAATGCCCCATGCCCTTGTCATCACAATGCACCATGTCCACTGTCATCACAATAATATATGAAACTTGTCAGAACAATGCTCCATTCCCCTGTCATCACAATGCTCCATGCCCTTGTTATCACAATGCTCCATGACCCCTGTCATCACAATGCTCCGTGACTCCAGTCATCACAATGCTTCATAACGTTTGTCATCACAACGGTCCATGCCCGCATCATCACAAGGCTTTGTGTCCGTTGTAACCACAATGTTCCATGAACATTTCATCCCAATGCTCCGTGACCCTTGTCATCACAATGCTCCATGCCTTTGTCAGAACAATGCTCCATAACCCTTGTCATCACAATGTGCCACACACTTTTCATCACAGTGATCCACAACCTTGTCATCGCTATGCTCCATAAACCTTGTAATCACAATGCTCTATGCACTTCTCATCCAAATGCTCTCTCACCTGAGATATCACAATGATCCATCACTATTTATCACAATACTCCCTCACCCCTGTAATCACAGTGTTCTATGACCCCTGTCATCACAATGCTACATCCCCTTATCAACACAATGTTCCATGACCCCTGACATCACAATGTTCCATAACCCCTGTCATCAAAATGCTCCATGACCCTTTTCATCCCAAAGCTCCATGACCCATGGCATCACAATATTCTTTAACCCCTGTCATCTAAATGTTCCATTACACTTTTCATCAAATTGCTCCATGACCCTGTCATCAAAATGCTCCCTGCCCTTCTCATCACAATGCACCACACACTTGACATCAAAATGCTCCATGACCTTTTTCATCACAAATCTCCATGACCCTTGGCATCACAATGCTCCATGTCATTGTCATCACAATGCTCCATGAATCCTCTCATCACATTGCTCCATGCCCTTGTCATCACAAAGCTCCATGACACTTGTCATCACAATGCTCGATGCCCTTTTCATCACAATGCTCCATGCCCTTGTCATTACAATCCTCCATGACCCAAGTATCACAGTGTACCGTGCCCTTGTCATCACAATGCTCCATGCCCACTCTCATCACAATAATCCATGAAACATTTCAGACCAATGGTCAATGTCATTCTCATCACAATGCTCCATTACCTCTGTCATAACAATGCTCCATGACCCCTGCCATCACAATGATCCACGGCCTTGTCATCACAAGGCTCCATGACCCTTGTTATAACAATGCTCCAAGACCACTGTAATCACAATGCTCCATGCCCTTTTCATCACAATGCTCCAAGACCCCTGTAATCACAATGCTCCATACCCCTTTTCATCAGAATGCTCCATGAGATTTGTTATCACAAGTCTCCATGGTCATCTCATCACAATGCCCCAGGACCTTGTCATCACAATGCTCCATTCCCTTGTCATCATAATGCTCCATGACCCATGTCATCACAATACTCCATGAACATTTTCAGCCCAATGCTCCATGACCTTCTCATCACAATGCTCCATGACCAATATCATCACAATGCTCCAAGACCCCTGTAATCACAATGCTCCATGACCCCTCTCATCACAATACTCCATGAACTTTTTCAGCCCAATGCTCCATGACCCTTGTCATCACAATGATACATGCCCTTGTCATCCCAATGCTCAATGACCCCTGTATTCACAATGCTCCGTGACGCTTGTCATCACTGTGCTCCATGACACATGTCATCACAATGCTCCATGCTTTGGTCAGCAAAATGCTACATGACCTTGTCATTACAATGCTCTATGCACTAGGCATCACAATACTCCTTTACCATTGTCATCACAATCCTTCATGAACCTTGGGATCACATTGCTTCATGCTTTTGTCATCAAAATGTTCCATGCTCCTTGAAATCAAAATGATCCATGACCTCTCTCATCACAGTGCTCCAAACTCTTGTGATCACAATGTTCCATAACACTTGTCATCACAAAGCTCCATGATGCCTGTCATCACAATACTCCATGCCCTTTTCATCACAATGCTCCATGACTTTGTCATCACAATTCTCCATACACTTGTCATCACAATGCTCACTGACATTGTCGTCAGAATGCTCCTTGAACCCTGTCACAAAAAGGCTCCATGCCTTTTTCATCACAATGCTCCATGCAATTGTCATCAAAATACTCCACAAGCTTGTCATCAGAATGCTCCATGACCCTTGTCATCACAATTCTCCATGCACTTGTCAGCACAATGCTCCCTGACCCTTGTCATCACAATGCTCCAAGCCCTTGTCATCACAATGCTCCATTACCTTTGTCATCAGAATCCTCCATGACACTTGACATCACAATGCTCCATGCAATTGTCATCACAATGGGCCATTACTTATGTCATCACAATGCTCCCTGACACCTCTCTTCACAATACTGCATGCCCTTGTCATCACAATGCTCCATGCCCTTGTTATCACAATGTTCCAAGTCCCCTGTAATCAGAATGCTCCAGACACCTTTTCATCAGTATGCTCCTTGAGATTTGTCATCAAAAGCCTCCATGGTTTTCTCATCACAATGCTCCAGGACTTGTCATCACAATGCTTCACGACATTGTCATGAAAATTCTCAATGGCCCTTGTCAACATAATGCTCCAAGCCCTAGTCATCACAATTCTCCATTATATTTGTCATCACATCCTCCATTACATTTGGCATCACAATGCTCCATGGTATTGTCATCGCAATGGACCATGACATAGGTCATCACAATGCTCCCTGACACCTGTCTTCACAATACTCCATGCCCTTGTCTTCAGAGTGCTCCATGCCCTTGTCATCACAATGCACCATGTCCACTGTCATCACAGTAATCTATGAAACATGTCAGACCAATGCTCCATGCCCCTGTCATGACAATGATCCATGCCCTTGTCATCACAATGTTCCATGACCCCTGTCATCACCATGTTCCGTTCCCTTGTCATTACAATGCTCCATTCCCTAGTCATCACAATGCTCCATGACCCCTGTCATCACAATACTCCATGAACATTTTCAGCCCAATGCTCCATGAACCTTGTCATCACAATGATCCATGCCCATGTCATCCCAAAGCTCCATGACCCCTGTATTCACAATGCTCCGTGACGCTTGTCATCACAGTGCTCCATGACACATGTCATCACAATGCTCCATGCCCTTTTCATCACAATGCTCCATGACCCCTGTCATCACAATGCTCCATGACTCCAGTCATCACAGTGCTTCATAACGTTTGTCATCACAACGGTCCATGCTAGCGTCATCACAAGGCTCTGTGACCTTTTTAACCACAATGTTCCATGAACATTTCATCACAATGCTCCGTGACCCTTGTCATCACAATGCTCCATGCCTTTGTCAGAACAATGCTCCATGAACCTTGTCATCACATTGTGCCATGCGATTTTCATCACAATGATACCCAACCTTGTCATCGCTATGCTCCATAAACCTTGTAATCACAATTCTCCATGCACTTCTAATCCAAATGCTCTCTCACATGAGATATCACAATGTTCCATCACTAGTCATCACAATCCTCCCTCACCCCTGTTATCACAATGTTCCATGACCCCTGTCATCACAATGCTACATCCCATTATCAGCACAATGCTCCATGAACCCTCTCATCACAATACTCCATGAACATTTTCAGCCCAATGCTCCATGACCTTCTCATCACAATGCTCCATGACCACTGTAATCACAACACTCCATGACACCTGACAACACAGTGATCCGGGACTCTTGTCATCACAATGCTCCAAGACCCCTGTAATCACAATGCTCCATGACCTCCGTCATCACAATACTCCAGGAACATTTTCAGCCCAATTCTCCAAGACACTTGTCATCACAATGATCCATGCCCTTGTCATCCTAATGCTCCATGACCCCTGTATTCACAATGCTCCGTGACGCTTGTCATCACATTGCTCCATGACACATCTCATCACAATGCACTATGCCTTTCTCCGCACAATGCTCCATGCCCTATTCATCACAATGCTCCATGACCCCTGTCATCACAATGCTCCGTGACTCCAGTCATCACAATTCATCATAACATCTGTCATCACAATGGTCGAAACCCGCGTCCTCACAAGGCTCTGTTACCTTTGTAACCACAATACTCCATGAACTTTTCATCACAATGCTCCGTGAACTTTGTCACACAATGCTCCATGCCTTTGTCAGAAAAATGCTCCATGACCCTTGTCATCACAATGTGACACGTGCTTTTCATCCCAACGGTCCACAAATTTGTCATCGCAATGCTCAATAAACATTGTAATCACAATGCTTCATGCCCTTCTCATCACAGTGCTCCATTACCCCTGTCATAACAATGCTCCATGACCCATGCCATCACAATGTTCCACGGCCTTGTCATCACAAGGCTCCATGCCCCATGTGATCACAATTCTCCAAGACCCCTGTAATCACAATGCTCCATGCCCTTGTCATCACAAAGCTCCATGACACATGTCATCAGAATGTTCCATGGCCTTCTCATCAAAATGCTCCATGCCCTTGGCATCACAAAGCTCCCAGACCCCTGTAATCACAATGCTCCATGCCCCTTTTCATCTCAATGGTACAGGAACCCTGTCATCACAATGCATCATGCCCATCATCATAATGCTTCTGGCTATTGTCAGCACAATGAAATCAAAATTCTCCATGACCTCTGTCATCACAATGCTCCATGACCCCTGTCGTCACAATACTCCATGAACATTTTCAGCGCAATGCTCCATGAAATTCTCATCACAATGCTCCATGACAAATATCATCAAAATGCTCCATGACCACTGTCATCACAACACTCCATGACACCTGACAACACAATGATCCGGGACTCTTGTCATCACAATGCTACATTCCCTACTCATCACAATGCTCCAGGACCCCTGTCATCACAAAACTCCATGAACATTTTCAGCCCAATGCTCCATGACACTTGTCATCACAATCATCCATGCCCTTGTCATCCCAATGCTCCATGACACCTGTATTCACAATGCTCCGTGACGCTTGTCATCACAGTGCTCCATGACCCCTGTCATCCCAGTGCTCCAAGACTTTGTCAGGAAAATGCTACATGACCTTGTCATTACAATGCTCTATGCGCTTGTCATCACAATACTCCATTAGCATTGTCATCACAATCCTCCATGAACCTTGGGATCACATTGCTTCATGCCCTTGTCATCACAATGCTCCATGCTCTTTGAAATCAAAATGATCCATGACCTCTGTCATCACAGTGCTCCAAACTCTTGTGATCACAATGTTCCATAACACTTGTCATCACAACGCTCCATGATGCCTGCCATCACAATACTCCATGCCCTTTTCATCACAATGCTCCATGACACATGTCATCAGAATGCTCCATGGCTTTCTCCTCACAATGCTCCATGCCCTTGTCATCACAATGCTCCAAGACCCATGTAATCACAATGCTCCATGCCCCTTTCCATCAGAATGCTCCATGAGACTTGTCATCAAAAGTCTCCATGGTCTTATCATCACAATGCTCCAGGACATTGTCATCACCATGCTCCATTCCCTTGTCATCACAATGCTCCATGACCCCTGTCATCACAATACTCCATGAACATTTTCAGCCCAATGCTCCATGAAATTCTCATCACAATGCTCCATGACAAATATCATCAAAATGCTCCATGACGACTGTCATCACAACACTCCATGACACCTGACAACACAATGATCCGGGACTCTTGTCATCACAATGCTCCATTCCCTACACATCACAATGCTCCATGACCCCTGTCATCACAATACTCCATGAACATTTTCAGCCCAATGCTCCATGACTCTTGTCATCACAATGATCCATGCCCTTGTCATCCCAATGCTCCATGACCCCTGTGTTCACAATGCTCCTTGACGCTTGTCATCACAGTACTCCATGACACCTGTCATCACAATGCTCCATGCCTTTGTCAGCAAAATGCTACATGACCTTGTCATTACAATGTTCTATGCGCTTGTCATCACAATACTCCATTACCATTGTCATCACAATCTTCCATGAACCTTGGGATCACATTGCTTCATGCCCTTGTCATCACAATGCTCCATGCTCCTTGAAATCAAAATGATCCATGACCTCTGTCATCACAATGCTCCAAACACTTGTGATCACAATGCTCCATATCACTTGTCATCACAACGCTCCATGATGCCTGCCATCACAATAATCCAAGCCCTTTTCATCACAAGGCTCCATGACCTTTGTCATCACAATTCTCAATACACTTGTCATCACAATGCTCCCTGACACTTGTCATCAGAATGCTCCTTGAAACCTGTCACGAAAAGGCTCCATGCCTTTTTCATCACAAAGCCCCATGCCATTTTCATCACAATGCTCCACGCCATTGTCATCAAAATACTCCACATGTATTTTGTCATCAGAATGCTCCATGACGCTTGTCATCACAATTCTCCATGCACTTGTCAGCACAATGCTCCCTGTCCTTTGTCATCACAATGCTCTATGCCCTTGTCATCACAATGCTCCATTACCTTTGTCATCAGAATCCTCCATGACACTTGGCATCACAATGCTCCATGCCATTGTCATCACAATGGGCCATTACATATGTCATCACAATGCTCCCTGATGCCTCTCTTCACAATACTGCATGACCTGGTCATCACAATGCTCCATGCCCTTGTCATCACAATGAGCCATTCCAACTGTCATCACAATAATCCATGAAACTTATTAGACCAATGCTGTATGCCCTTGTCATCACAATGCTCCATGCCCTAGTTATCACAATGTTCCAAAACCCCTGTAATCAGAATGCTCAATGCCCCTTTTCATAAGTATGCTCCATGAGATTTGTCATCACAAGGCTCCATGGTCTTCTCATCACAATGCTCCAGGACCTTGTCATCACAATGCTTCACGACATTTTCATGAAAATTCTCAATGACCCTTGTCATCATAATGCTCCAAGCCCTAGTCATCACAATGCTCCATTATATTTGTCATCACAATCCTCCATTACATTTGGAATCACAATGCTCCATGCCATTGTCATCGCAATGGACCATGACATATGTCATCACAATTCTCCCTGACACCAGTCTTCAAAATATTCCATGCCCTTGTCATCACAATGCTCCATGCCCTTGTCATCAAAATGCACCATGTCGGGCCTCCCTGGTAGCGCAGTGGTTGAGGGTCCGCCTGCCGATGCAGGGGATACGGGTTCGTGCCCCGGTCTGGGAGGATCCTATATGCCGCAGAGCGGCTGGGCCCGTGAGCCATGGCCGCTGAGCCTGTGCGTCCGGAGCCCGTGCTCCGCAACGGGAGAGGCCACAACAGTGAGAGGCCCGCGTACAGCAAAAAAAAAAAAAAAAAAAAAAATGCACCATGTCCACTGTCATCACAATAATCTAGGAAACTTGTCAGACCAATGCTCCATGCCCCTGTCATCACAATACTCCATGCCCTTTTCATCACAATGCTTCATGACCCCTGTCATAACAAAGCTCTATGACCCCTGCCATCACAATGTTCCACGGCCTTGTCATCACAAGGCTCCATGACGCTTGTCATCACAATGCTCCAAGACCCCTGTAATCACAATGCTCCATGCCCTTGTCATCACATAGCTCCATGACACATGTCATCAGAATGTTCCATGGCCTTCAAATCAAAAGGCTCCATGCCCTTGTCATCACAATGCACCATGTCCAATGTCATCACAATAATCTATGAAACTTGTCAGAACAATGCTCCATGCCCCTGTCATCACAATGCTCCATGCCCTTGTCATCACATTGCTCCATGACCCCTGTCATCACAATGCTCCCTGACTCCAGTCATCACAATGATCCACAACCTTGTCATCGCTATGCTCCATAAACCTTGTAAGCACAATGCTCCATGCACTCCTCATCCAAATGCTCTCTCACATAAGATATCACAATGTTCCATCACTAGTTATCACAATCCTCCCTCACCCCTGTTATCACAATGTTCCATGAACCCTGTCATCACAAGGCTACATCCCCTTATCAGCACAATGTTCCATGACCCCTGACATCACAATGTTCCAAAACCACTGTCATCAAAATGCTCCATGACAGTTTTCATCCCAAAGCTCCATGACCCCTGGCATCACAATGTTCTATAACCCCTGTCATCAAAATGTTCCATTACTCTTTTCATCAAATTGCTGCATGACCCTGTCATCAAAATGCTCCCTGCCTTTCTCATCACAATGCACCACAGCCTTGTCATCAAAATGCTCCATGACCTTTGTCATCACAAAGCTCCATGACCCTTGGCATCACAATGCTCCATGCCATTGTCATCACAATGCTCCATGAACCCTCTCATCACATTGCTCCATGCCCTTGTCATCACAAAGCTCCATGACACTTGTCATCACAATGCTCAATGCCCTTCTCATCACAGTAATCCATGAAATATTTCAGACCAATGCTCAATGCCCTTCTCATCACAATGATCCATTACCTCTGTCATAACAATGCTCCATGACCCCTGCCATCACAGTGTTCCACGGCCTTGTCATCACAATGCTCCATGCTCTTTGAAATCAAAATGATCCATGACCCCTGTCATCACAATGCTCCAAACACTTGTGATCACAATGTTCCATAACACTTGTCATCACAACGCTCCATGATGCCTGCCATCACAATACTCCATGCCGTTTTCATCACAATGCTCCATGACCTTTGTCATCACAATTCTCAATACACTTGTCATCACAGTGCTCCCTGACACTTGTCATCAGAATGCTCCTTGAACCCTGTCACGAAAAGGCTCCATGCCTTTTTCATCACAAAGCCCAATGCCATTTTCTTCACAATGCTCCATGCCATTGTCATCAAAACACTCCACAAGCTTGTCATCAGAATGCTCCATGACCCTTGTCATCACAATTCTCCATGCACTTGACAGCACAATGCTCCCTGACCCTTGTCATCACAATGCTCCATTAAATTTGTCATAAGAATCCTCCATGAAACTTGGCATCACAATGCTCCAGGCCGTTGTTATCACAATGGGCCATTACATATGTCATCACAATGCTCCCTGACACCTCTCTTCACAATACTGCAAGAACTGGTCATCACAATGCTCCATGCCCTTGTCATCAAAATGCGCCATTCCAACTGTCATCGCAATACTCCATGAAAATTATTAGACCAATGCTCAATGCCCTTGTCATCACAAAGCTCCATGACCCTTGGCATCACAAGGCTCCATGTCATTGTCATCACAATTCTCCATGAACCCTCTTATCCCATTAATCCATGCCCTTGTCATCACAAAGCTCCATGACACTTGTCATCAAAATGCTCGATGCCTTTCTCATCAAAATGCTCCATGCCCTTTCCATCACAATCCTCCATGACCCATGTATCACAGTGTTCCGTGCCCTTGTCCTCACAATGCTCCATGCCCACTCTCATCATAATAATCCATGAAATATTTCAGGCCAATGCTCAATGCCCTTCTTGTCACAATGCTCCATTACCTCTGTCATAACAATGCTCCATGACCCCTGCCATCACAATGTTCCACGGCCTTGTCATCACAAGGCTCCATGACCCTTGTCATCACAATGCTCCAAGACCCCTGTAATCACAATGCTCCATGCCCTTTTCATCACAAAGCTCCATGACACATGTCATCAGAATGTTCCATGGTCTTGTCATCACCATGCTTCATGCCCTTGTCACCACAATGCTCCAAGACCACTGTAATCACAATGCTCCATGCTCCTTTGCATCTCAATGCTACATGAACACTGTCATCACAATGCACCACGCCCATCATCATAATGCTTCAGGCTATTGTCATTAAAATGAAATCAAAATTCTCCATGACCTCTGTCATCATAATGCTCCAAACCCTTGTGATCACAATGTTCCATAACACTTGTCATCACAACGCTCCATGATGCCTGTCATCACAATACTCCATGCCCTTTTCATCACAATGCTCCAGGACCTTTGTCATCACAATTCTCAATATACATGTCATCACAATGCTCCCTGACACTTGTCATCAGAATGCTCCTTTACCCCATCACGAAAAGGCTCCATGCCTTTTTCATCACAATGCCCCATGCCGTTTTCATCAAAATGCTCCATGTCATTGTCATCAAAATATTCCACAAGCTTGTCATCAGAATGCTCCATGACCCTTGTCATCACAATTCTCCATGCACTTGTCAGCACAATGCTCCCTGACCCATGTCATCACAATGTTCCAATCCATTGTCATCACAATGTTCCATTTCATTTGTCATCAGAATCCTCCATGACACATGGCATCCCAATGCTCCATGCCATTGTCATCACAATGGGCCATTACATATGTCATCACAATGCTCCCTGACAACTGTCTTCACAATACTGCATGACCTGGTCATCACAATACTCCATGCCCTTGTCATCACAATGCGCCATTCCAACTTTCATCGCAACAATCCATGAAACTTATTAGATTAATGTTCCATGCCCTTGTCATCACAATGCTCCATGCCCTTCTTATCACAATGCTCCCTGAACCCTGTCATCACAATGCTCCGTGACTCCACTCATCACAATGATTCATGACCTTTGTCATCACAATGGTCCATGCCCTCTTCATCAACAGCCTCTGTGACCATTTTAACCACAATGCTCCATGAACTTTTCATCACAATGCTCTTTGACCATTGTCATCACAATGCTCTATGCGTTTCTCAGCACAGTGCTCCATGACCCCTGTCATCACAATGCTCCATGCGCTTGTCAGCACAATGCTCCATGACACATGTCATCACAATGCACCATGCGCTTGTCATCACAGTGCTCTACAATCTTGTCATCACAATGCTCCATAAACGTTGTCATAATAATACTCCATGCACTTCTCATCAAAATGCCCTCTCACCACTGATATCACAATTCTACATCACTATTTGTCACAATACTCCCTCACCCCTGTCATCACAATGTTCCATGACTCCTGTCATCACATTGCTACATGCACTTATCCTCACAATGTTCGATGACCCCTGACATCACAATGTTCCATAACACCTGTCATCAAAATGTTCTATGACAATTTTCATCAAATTGCTCCATAACCCTGTCATCACAATTCTCCTTGACCTTCTCATCACAATGCACAAAGCGCTTGTCATTAAAATGCTCCATGACCTTTGTCATCACAAAGATCCATGACCCTTGGCATCACAATGCTCCATGTCATTGTCATCACAATGCTCCATGAACGCTCTCATCACATTGCTCCATGCCCTTGTCTTCACAAATCTCCATGACATATGTCATCAGAATGCTCCATGGCCTTCTCATCACAATGCTCCTTGCCCTTGCCATCATAATGGTCCATTAAACCTGTCATAACAATGCTCCATGACCCCTGCCATCACGATGTTCCATGGCCTTGTCATCACAAGGCTCCATGACCCTTCTCATCACAACACTCCAAGAACCCTGTAATCACAATGCTCCATGCCCCTTTTCATCTCAATGATCCATGAACCCTGTCATCACAATGCACCATGCCTATCATCATAATGCTTCATGCTATTGTCATCACAATGAAATAAAAATGCTCCATGACCTCTGTCATAACAATGCTCCAAACCCTTGTGATCACAATATTCCATATCACTTGTCATCACAATGCCCCATGACGCTCGTCATCACAATTATCCATGGTCTTCTCATCACAATGTTCCATGACTTTGTCATCACAATGCTCAATACACTTGTCATCAAAATGCTGCCTGACACTTGTTATCTGTATGCTCCTTGAACCCTGTCATGACTAGGCTCCATGCCTTTTTCATCACAATGATCCATGCACTTTTCATCACAATGCTCCAAGACCCATGTAATCACAGTGCTCCTTGCCCTTGTCATCACAAAGCTCAATGATGCATGCCATCACAATGCTCCTTGTTCTTCTCCTCACAATGTTCCATGCGCTTGTCATCACAAAGTTCCATGACCCTTGTAATCACAATGTTCCATGCCCATTTTCATCAGCATGCTCCATGAGACTTGTCATCACAAGGCTCCATAATTTTGTCATCACAATGCTCCAGGACCTTGTAATCACAATGCTTCACGACCTTGTCATGAAAATTCTCAGTGGCCCTTGTCATCATAATGCTCCAAGCTCTAATCATCACAATGCTCCATTATATTTGTCATCACAATCCTCCATTACATTTGGCATCACAATGCCCCATGCCATTGTCATCGCAATGGACCATGACATATGTCATCACAATGCTCCCTGAAACCTGTCTTCACAATACTCCATGACATTCTCATTACAATGCTCCATGCCCTTGTCATCATAATGCACCATGCCCACTGTCATCACAATAATCTATGAAATTTGTCCGACAAATGCTCCATGCCCCTGTCATCACAATGCTCCATGCCCTTGTCATCACAATGCTCCATGACCCCTGTCATCACAATGCTCCGTGACTCCAGTCATCACAATGCTTCATAACGTTTGTCATCACAATGGTCCATGCCCGCATCATCACAAGGCTCTGTGACATTTGTAATCACAATGGTCCATGAATTTTCATCACCATTCAATGTGACCCTTGTCATCACAATGCTCCATGTCTTTGTCAGTATAATGCTCCATGACCATTGTCATAACAATGTGCCACGCACATTTCATCACAACGGTCCACAACCTAATCATTGCAATGCCCCATAAACTTTGTAATCACAATGGTCCATGCACTTCTCATCAAAATGCTCTCTCACCAGAGATATCACCATGTTCCATCACTAGTCAGCACAATACACCCTCACCCCTGTAATCACAATGTTCCATGACCCTGTCATCACAATGCTACCTCCCCTTATCATCACAATGTTCCATGACCCCTGACATAACAATGTTCCATAACCTCTGTCATCAAAATGCTCCATGACCCTTTTCATCCCAAAGCTCCAAGAAACCTGACATCACAATGTTCTATAACCCATGCCATCAAAATGTTCCATTACACTTTTTATCAAATTGCTGCATGACCCGGTCATCAAAATGCTCCCTGCACTTCTCATCACAATGAAACATTCCCTTGTCATAAAAATGCTGCATGACTTGTCATCAAAAAGCTCCATGACCCTTGGCATCACAATGCTCCATGTTATAGTCATCACAATGCTCCATGAACTCTCTCATCACATTGCTCCATGCCCTTGTCATCACAAAGCTCCATGACACTTGTCATCACAATGCTCCATGCCCTTCTCATCACAATGTTCCATGACTTAGTCATTCAAGTCCTGCATAACCCATGTATCACAGTGTTCCGTGCCCTTGTCATCACAATGCTCCATGCCCACTCTCATCACAATAATCCATGAAACATTTCAGACCAATATTCCATGCCCTTCTCATCACAATGCTCCATTACCGCTGTCATAACAATGCTCCATGACCCATGCCATCACAATGTTCCACGGCCTTGTCATCACAAGGCTCCATGACAGTTGTCATCACAATGCTCCAAGACCCCTGTAATCACAATGCTCCATGCACTTGTCATCACAAAGCTCCATGACACATGTCATCAGAATGTTCCATGACTTTCTCATCAAAATGCTCCATGTCCTTGTCATCACAATGCTCAAGACCCCTGTAATCACAATGCTCCATGCCCCTTTTCATCTCAATGCTCCATGAACCGTCATCAAAATGCATCATGCCCATCATCATAATGCTTCGGGCTATTTTCAGCACAATGAAATCAAAATTCTCCATGACCTATGTCATCACAGTGCTCCATGTCCCCTGTCATCACAATACTCCATGAACATTTTCAGCCCAATGATCCATGACACTTGTCATCACAATGATCCATGCCCTTGTCATCACAGTACTCCATGACCCCTGTCATCACAATGCTCCATGCCCATAATCATAATGCTTCAGGCAATTGTCATTACAATGAAATCAAAATTCTTCATGACCTCTGTCATCATAATGCTCCAAACCCTTGTGATCACAATGTTCCATAACACTTATCATCACAACACCCCATGACGATCATCATCACAATTATCCATGGTCTTGTCATAACAATGCTTCATGATCTTTGTCATCACAATGCTCAATACACTTGTCATCACAATGCTCCCTGACACTTGTCGTCAGTATGCTCCTTCAACCCTGTCATGACAAGGCCCCATGCCTTCTTCATCACAATGATCCATGCCCTTTTCATCACAATGCTTCCTGAACAATATCATCACAATGCTCCATGACCACTGTCATCACAACACTCCATGACACCTGACAACACAATGATCCGGAACTCTTGTCATCACAATGCTCCATTCCCTAGTCATCACAATGCTCCATGACCCCTGTCATCACAATACTCCATGAACATTTTCAGCCCAATTCTCCATGACCCTTGTCATCACAATGATCCATGCCCTTGTCATCCCAATGCTCAATGACCCCGGTATTCAAAATGTTCCGCAACGCTTGTCATCACAGTGCTCCATTACACCTGTCATCACAATGTTCCATGCCTTTGTCAGCAAAATGCTACATGACATTCTCATTACAATGCTCTATGCGCTTGTCATCACAGTACTCCATTACCATTGTCATCACAATCCTCCATGAACCTTGGGATCACATTGCTTCATGCCCTTGTCATCACAATGCTGCATGCTCCTTGAAATCAAAATGATCCATGAACTCTGTCATCACAATGCTCCAAACCCTTGTGATCACAATGTTCCATAACACTTGTCATCACAACGCTCCATGATGCCTGTCATCACAATACTCCATGGACTTTTCCTCACAATGCTCCATGACCTTTGTCATCACAATTCTAAATACACTTGTCATTACAATGCTTCCTGAAACTTGTCATCAGAATGCTCCTTGAAACCTGGCACGAAAAGGCTCCATGCCTTTTTCATCACAATGGCCAATGCAGTTTTCATCACAATGCTCCATGCCATTGTCATCAAAATACTCCACAAGCTTGTCATCAGAATGTTCCATGACCCTTGTCATCACAATTCTCCATGCACTTGTCAGCACAATGCTCCCTGACACTTGTCATCACAATGCTCCAAGCCATTGTCATCACAATGCTCCATTACCTTTGTCATCAGAATCCTCCATGACACTTGGCATCACAATGCTCCATGCCATTGTCATCACATTGGGCCATTACATATCTCATCACAATGCTCCCTGACACCTGTCTTCACAATACTGCATGACCTGGTCATCACAATGCTCCATGCCCTTGTCATCACATTGCGCCATTCCAACTGTCATTGCAATAATCCATGAAACTTATTACACCAATGCTCCATGCCCTTGTCATCACAATGATCCATGCCCTTGTTATCACACTGCTCCATGACTCCAGTCATCACAATGCTTCATGAACTTTGTCATCACAATGGTCCATGCCCTCATCATCAACAGTCTCTGTGACCTTTTTATCCACAATGCTCCATTAACTTTTTATCACAATACTCTTGACCCTTGTCATCACAATGCTCTATGCCTTTCTAAGCACAATGCTCCTTGCCCTTGTCATCACAGAGCTTCATGACCCCTGTCATCACAATGCTCTTTGACTCCAGTCATCACAGTGCTTCATAACATTTGTCATCACAATGGTCCATGCCCACATCATCACAAGGCTCTGTTACCTTTGTTACCACAATGCTCCATGAACGTTTCATCACAATGCTCCGTGACCCTTTTCATCACAATGTTCAATGCCTTTGTCAGAAAAATACTCCATGACCATTGTCATCAAAATGTGCCACGCGCTTTTCATCAAAACGGTCCACAAATTTGTCATCGCAATGCTCCATAAACATTGTAATCACAATGCTCCATGCCCTTCTCATCACAGTGCTCCATTACCCCGGTCATAACAATGATCCATGACCCCTGCCATCACAATGTTCCACGGCCTTGTCATCACAAGGCTCCATGACGCTTGTCATCACAATGCTCCAAGAACCCTGTAATCACAATTCTCCATGCCCTTGTCATCACAAAGCTCCATGACACATGTCATCGAAATGTTCCATGGCCCGCTCATCAAAATGAGGCATGCGCTTGTCATCACAGTGCTCCAAGACCCCTGTAATCACAATGCTCCATTCCCCTTTTCATCTCAATGCTCCATGAACCCTGTCATCACAATGCATCATGCCCATCACCATAATGCTTCCGGCTATTGTCAGTGCAATGAAATCAAAACTCTCCATGACCTCTGTCATCACAATGCTCCATGACTCCTCTCATCACAATACTCCATGAACATTTTCAGGGCAGTGCTCCATGACCCTTGTCATCACAATGATCCATGCCCTTGTCATCCCAATGCTCCATGACCCCTGTATTCACAATGCTCCGTGACACTTATCATCACAGAGCTCCATGACACCTGTCATCACAATGCTCCATGCCTTCGTCAGCAAAATTCTACATGACCTTGTCATTACAATGCTCTATACGCCTGTCATCACAATGCTGCAAGACCCCTGTAATCACTATGCTCCATGCCCTTTTTCATCTCAATTTTCCATGAACCCTGTCATCACAATGCACCATGTCCATCATCATAATGCTTCAGGCTATTATCATTACAATGAAATCAAAATTCTCCATGACCTCTGTCATCAAAATGTTCCCAACCGTTGTGATCATAATGTTCCATAACACTTATCATCACAACACCCCATGACGATCATCATCACAATTACCCATGGTCTTCTCATCACAATGCTCCATGATCTTTGTCATCACAATGCTCAATACACTTGTCATCACATTGCTCCCTGACACTTGTCAGTATGCTCCTTGAACCCTGTCATGACAAGGCTCCATGCCTTTTTCATCACAATGATCCATGCCCTTTTCATCACAATGTGCCAAGACCCCTGTAATCACAATGCTCCTAGCCCTTGTCATCACAAAGCTACATGATGCATGTAATCGGAATGCTCCATGGCCTTCTCCTCACAATGCTCCATGTCATTGTCGTCACAATGCTCCATGAACTCTCTCATCACATTGCTCCATGCCCTTGTCATTACAATCCTCCATGAACCATGTATCACAGTGTTCCGTGCCCTTGTCATCACAATGCTTCATGCCCACTCTCATCACAATAATCCATGAAATATTTCAGACCAATGCTCAATGCCCTTCTCATCACAATGCTCCATTAACTCTGTCATAACTATGCTCCATGACCCCTGCCATCACAATGTTCCACGGCCTTGTCATCACAAGGCTCCATGACCCTTGTCATCACAATGCTCCAAGACACCTGTAATCAAAATGCTCCATGCCCTTGTCATCACAAAGCTCCATGACGCATATTATCAGAAGGTTCCATGGCCCTCTCCTCACAGTGCTCTATGCCCTTGTCATCACAATGCTCCAAGACCCCTGTAATCACAATGCTCCATGCCTTCGTCAGCAACATTCTACATGACCTTGTCATTACAATGCTCTATGTGCTTGTCATCACAATGCTCCAAGACCCCTGTAATCACAATGCTCCATGCCCTTTTTCATCTCCATGCTCCATTAGCACTGCCATCACAATGCACCATGCCCATCATCATAATTCTTCAGGCAATTGGCATTACAATGAAATCAAAATTCTCCATGACCTATATCATCATAATGCTCCAAACCCTTGTGATCACAATGTTACATAACACTTATAATCACAACACCCCATGACGCTCATCATCACAATTATCCATGGTCTTGTCATCACAATGCGCCATGATCTTTGTCATCACAATGCTCAATACACTTGTCATCACAATGCTCCTTGACACTTGTCGTCAGTATGCTCCTTGAACCCTGTCATGACAAGGATCCATGCCTTTTTCATCACAATGATACATGCCCTTTTCATCACAATGCTCCATGACCCCTTTCATCACAATACTCCATGAACATTTTCAGCCCAATGCTCCATGACCTTCTCATCACAATGCTCCCTGACCAATATCATCACGATGCTCCATGACCACTGTCATCACAACACTCCATGACACCTGACAACACAATGATCCGGGACTCTTGTCATGACAATGCTCCATGCCCTTGTCATCACAATGCTCCATGCCCTTGTTATCACAATGCTCCATGACCCCTGTCATCACAATACTCCATGAACCTTTTCAGCCCAATGCTCCATGACCCTTGTCATCACAATGATCTATGCCCTTGTCATCCCAATGCTCAATGACAGCTGTCACCACAATGCTCCATGCCTTTGTCAGCAAAATGCTACATGACCTTCTCATTACAATGCTCTATGCGCTTGTCATCACAATACTCCATTACCATTGTCATCACAATCCTCCATGAACCTTGGGATCACATTGCTTCATGCCCTTGTTATCACAACGCTCCATGATGCCTGTCATCACAATACTCCATGGCCTTTTCATCACAATGCTCCATGACCTTCCTCATTACAATTCTCAATACAAATGTCATCACAATGCTTCCTGACACTTGTCATCAGAATGCTCCTTGAACCCTGTCACAAAAGCGCTCCATGCATTTTTCATCACAAAGCCCCATGCCGTTTTCATCACAATGCTCCATGCCATTGTCATCAAAATACTCCACAAGGTTGTCATCAGAATGTTCCATGACCCTTGTCATCACAATTCTCCATGCACTTGTCAGCACAATGCTCCCTGACCCTTGTCATCACAATGCTCCAAGCCATTGTCATCACAATGCTCCATTACATTTGTCATCAGAATCCTCCATGACACTTGGCATCACAATGCTCCATGCCATTGTCATCACAATGGGCCATTACATATGTCATCACAATGCTCCCTGATGCCTCTCTTCACAATACTGCATGACCTGGTCATCACAATGCTCCATGCCCTTGTCATCACAATGCGCCATTCCAACTGTCATCGCAATAATCCATGAAACTAATTAGACCAATGTGCCATGCACTTGTCATCACAATGCTCCATGCCCTTGTTATCACAATGTTCCAAGAACCTTGTAATCAGAATGCTCCTTGCACCTTTTCATCAGTATGCTCCATGAGACTAGTCATCACAAGGCTCCATGGTTTTCTCATCACAGTGCTCCAGGAGATTGTCATCACAATGCTTCACGACCTTGTCATGAAAATTCTCAATGACCCTTGTCATCATAATGCTCCAAGCCCTAGTCATCACAATGCTCCATTATATTTGTCATCACAATCCTCCATTACAGTTGGCATCACAATGCTCCCTGCCATTGTCATCGCAATGGACCATGACATATGTCATCACAATGCTCTCTGACAACTCTCTTCACAATACTCCATGACCTTCTCATCACAATGCTCCATGCCCTGGTCATCACAATGCACCATGTCCACTGTCATCACAATAATCTCTGAAACTTGTCACCACAACGCTCCATGTCCCTGTCATAACAATGTTCCATGCTCTTGTCATCACAATGCTCCATGACCCCTGTCATCACAATGCTCTGTGAATCCAGTCATCACAATGCTTCATAACGTTTGTCATCAAAACGGTCCATGCCCGCGTCATCACAAGACTCTGTGACCTTTGTAACCACAATGCTCCATGAACTTTTCATCACAGTGCTCCGTGACACTTGTCATCACAATGCTCCATGCCTTTGTCAGAACAATGTTCCATGACCCTTGTCATCACAATGTGCCACACGCTTTTCATCACAATGATCCACAACCTTGTCATCGGTATGCTCCATAAACCTTGTAATCACAATGCTCCATGCACTTCTCATCCAAATGCTCTCTCACCTGAGATATCACAATGTTCCATCACTAGTCATCACAATCCTCCCTCAACCCTGTAATCACAATATTCCATGACCCCTCTGACATCACAATTTTCCATAACCACTGTCATCAAAATTCTCCATGACACTTTTCATCCCAAAGCTCCATGACCCATGGCATCACAATGTTCTGTAACCCCTGTCAACAAAATGTTCCATTACCCTTTTCAACAAATTGCTGCATGACCCTGTCATCAAAATGATTCCTCTCCTTCTCATCTCAATGCACCACACGCTTGTCATCACAGTGCTCCATGACACATTTCATCACAATGCTCCATGCCTTTGTCAGCAAAATGCTACATGACCTTGTCATTACAATGCTCTATGCGCTTGTCATCACAATACTCCATTTCCATTGTCATCACAATCCTCCATGAACCTTGGGATCACATTGCTTCATGCCCTTGTCATCTCAATGCTCCATGCTCCTTGAAATCAAAATGATCCATGACCTCCGTCATCACAATGCTCCAAACCCGTGTGATCACAATGTTCCATAACACTTGTCATCACAACGCTCCATGATGCCTGTCACCACAATACTCCATGCCCTTTTCATCACAATGTTCCATGACCTTTGTCATCACAATTCTCAATATACATGTCATCACAATGCTCCCTGACATTTTCATCAGAATGCTCCTTGAACCCTGTCACAAAAAGGCTCCATGACTTTTTCATCACAATGCCCCATGCGGTTTTCATCACAATGCTCCATGCCATTGTCATCAAAATACTCCACAAGCTTGTCATCAGAATGCTCCATGACCCTTGTCATCACAATTCTCCATGCACTTGTCAGCACAATGCTCCCTGACCCATGTCATCACAATGCTCCAAGCCATTGTCATCACAATGTTCCATTACCTTTGTCATCAGAATCCTCCATGACCCTTTGCATCACAATGCTCCATGCCATTGTAATCACAATGGGCCATTACATATGTCATCACAATGCTCCCTGACAGCTGTCTTCACAGTACTGCATTACCTGGTCATCACAATGCTCCATGCCCTTGTCATCACAATGCACCATTCCAACTGTCATCGCAACAATCCATGAAACTTATTAGACTAATGTTCCATGCCCTTGTCATCACAATGCTCCATGCCCTTGTTATCATAATGCTCCATGACCCCTGTCATCACAATGCTCCGTGACTCCAGTCATCACAATGCTTCATGACCTTTGTCATCACAATGGTCCATGCCCTCATCATCAACAGTCGCTGTGACCATTTTAACCACAATGCCCCATGAACTTTTCATCACAATGCTCTTTGACCCTTGTCATCACAATGCTCTATGCCTTTCTCAGCACAATGCTCCATGACCCTTGTCATCACAATGCTCCATGCGCTTGTCAGCACAATGCTCCATGACACATGTCATCACAATGCACCATGCGCTTGTCATCACAGTGCTCTACAATCTTGTCATCACAATGCTCCATAAACATTGTCATAATAATGCTCCATGCACTTCTCATCAAAATGCTCTCTCTCCACTGATATCAAAATGCTACATCACTATTTGTCACAATACTCCCTCACCCCTGTCATCACAATGTTCCATGACTCCTGTGATCACCATGCTACATGCACTTATCATCACAATGTTCGATGACCCCTGACATCACAATGTTCCATAACACCTGTCATCAAAATGTTCCATGACAATTTTCATCAAATTGCTCCATGACCCTGTCATCACAATTCTCCCTGCTCTTCTCATCACAATGCACAACACCCTTGCCATCAAAATGCTCCATGACCTTTGTCATCACAAATATCCATGACCCTTGGCATCACAATGCTCCATGTCATTGTCATCACAATGCTCCATGAACGCTCTCATCACATTGCTCCATGCCCTTGTCTTCACAAAGCTCCATGACACATGTCATCAGAATGCTCCATGGCCTTCTCATCACAATGCTCCATGCCCTTGCCATCACAATGCTCCATTACCCCTGTCATAACAATGCTCCATGACCCCTGCCATTATGATGTTCCATGGCCTTGTCATCACAAAGCTCCATGACCTTTCTCATCACAGTTCTCAATACACTTGTCATCAAAATGCTCCCTGACACTTGTCGTCAGTATGCTGCTTGAAACCTGTCATGACAAGGCTCCATGCCTTTTCCATCACAATGATCCATGTCCTTTTCATCACAATGCTCCTAGACCCCTGCAATCACAGTGTTACATGCCCTTGTCATCACAAAGCTCAATGACGCATGTCTTCAGAATGCTCCTTCGCCTTCTCCTCACAATGCTCCATACCCATGTCATCACAATGTTCCAAGACCCCTGTAATCACAATGGTCCATGCCCCTTTGCATCAGTATGCTCCAAGAGATTTGTAATCACAATGTTCCAAGGTTTTCTCATCACAATGCTCCAGGACCTTATCATCACAATGCTTCACGACATTGTCCTGAAAATTCTCAGTGGCCCTTGTCATCATAATGATCCAAGCCCTAGTCCTCACAATGCTCCATTATATTTGTCATCACAATCCTCCATTACATTTGGCATCACAATGCTCCCTGCCATTGTCATCGCAATGGACCATGACATATGTCATCACAATGTTCCCTGACACCTATCTTCACAATACTCCATGACCTTCTCATCATAATGATCCATGCCCTTGTCATCACAATGCACCATGTCCCCTGTCATCACAATAATCTATGAAACTTGTCAGACCAATGATCCATGCCCCTGTCATCACAATGCTCCATGCCCTTGTCATCACAATGCTCCATGCCCTTGTCATCACTGTACTCCTTGACCCCTGTCATCACAATTGTCGATGCCGGCATCATCACAAGGCTCTGTGACCATTGTAACCACAATTCTCCATGAACTTTTCATCACAGTGCTCTGTGATTCTTGTCATCACAATGCTCCATGCCTTTGTCAGAAAAATGCTCCATGACCCTTGTCATCACAATGTGCCATGCGCTTTTCATCACAACGGTCCACATATTTGTCATAGCTATGCTCCATAAACCTTGTAATCACAATGCTCTATGCCCCTTTTCATCTCAATGATCCATGAACCCTGTCATCACAATGCACCATGCCCATCATCATAATGCTTCATGCTATTGCCATCACAATGAATTCAAAATGCTCCATGACCTCTGTAATAACAATGCTCCAAACCCTTGTGATCACAATATTCCATAACACTTGTCATCACAGTGCCCCATGACACTCGTCATCACAATTATCCATGGTCTTCTCATCACAATGCTCCATGACCTTTGTCATCACAATGCTCAATACACTTGTCATCAAAATGCTCCCTGACACTTGTTGTCGGTATGCTCCTTGAACCCTGTCATGACAAGGCTCCATACCTATTTCATCACAATGATCCATGCCCTTTTCATCACAATGCTCCAAGACACCTTTAAACCCAATGCTCCATGCCCTAGTCATCACAAATCTCAATGAAACATGTCTTCAGAATGTTCCTTGGCCTTCTCCTCACAATGCTCCATGCCCATGTCATCACAATGTTCCAAGACCCCTGTTATCACAATGGTCCATGCCCCTTTTCATCAGTATGCTCCATGAGATTTGTCATCACAAGTCTCTATGGATTTCACATCACAGTGCTCCAGGACTTTGTCATCACAATGCTTCACGACCTTGTCATGAAAATTCTCAATAGCCCTTGTCATCATAATGCTCCAAGCCCTAGTCATCACAATGCTCCATTATATTTGTCATCAAAATCCTCCATTACATTTGGCATCACAATGCTCCCTGCCATTGTCATTGCAATGGACCATGACATATGTCATCACAATGCTCCCTGACAACTGTCTTCACAATACTCCATGACCTTCTCTTCACAATGATCCATGACCTTGTCATCACAATGCACCATGTCCACTGTCATCACTATAATCTATGAAACTTGTCAGACGAATGCTCCATGCCCCTGTCACCACAATGCTCCATGCCCTTGTCATCACAATGCTCCATGACCACTGTCATCACAATGCTCCGTAACTCCAGTCATCACAATGCTTCATAACATTTGTCATCACAATGGTCCATGCCCACGTAATCACAAGGCTCTGTGACCTTTATAACTACAGTGCTCCATGAACTTTTCATCACAATGCTCCGTGACCCTTGTCATCAAAATGCTCCATGCCTTTGTCAGAACAATGCTACATGACCCTTGTCATCACAATGTGCTACGCGCTTTTCATCACAACGGTCCACAAATTTGTCATGGTAATGCTCCAAAAACCTTGTAATCACAATGCTCCATGCCCTTCTCATCACAGTGCTCCATTACCCCTGTCATAACAATGCTCCATGACCACTGCCATCACAATATTCCACGGCCTTGTCATCACAAGGCTCCATGACACTTGTCATCACAATGCTCCAAGATCCCTGTAATCACAAAGCTCCATGCCCTTGTCATCAAAAAGCTCCTGACACATGCCATCAGAATGTTCCATGTCCTTCTCATCAAAATGCTCCATGCCCTTGTCATCACAGTGCTCCAAGACCTCTGTAATCACAATGCTCCATGCCCCTTTTCATCTCAATGATCCATGAACCCTGTCATCACAATGAACTATGCCCATCATCATAATGCTTCATGCTATTGTCATCACAATGAAATCAAAATGCTCCATGACTTCTGTCATCTCAATGCTCCATGACCCCTGTCATCACAATACTCCATGAACATTTTCAGCCCAATGCTCCATGACACTTGTCATCACAATGATCCATGCCCTTGTCATCCCAATGCTCCATGACCCCTGTATTCACAATGCTCTGTGACGCTTGTCATCACAGTGCTCCATGACACCTGTCATCACAATGCTCCATGACTTTGTCAGCAAAATGCTCCATGACCTTGTCATTACAATGCTCTATGCGCTTGTCATCACAATACTCCATTACCATTGTCATCACAATCCTCCATGAACCTTGGGATCACATTGCTTCATGCCCTTGTTATCACAATGCTCCATGCTCCTTGAAATCAAAATGATCCATGACCTCTGTCATCACAATGCTCCAAAACATTGTGCTCAAAATGTTCCATAACACTTGTCATCACAACGCTCCATGATGCCTGTCATCACAATACCCCATGCACTTTTCATCACAAAGCTCCATGAATTTTGTCATCAAAATACTCAATACACTTGTCATCAGAATGCTCCCTGACACTTGTCATCAGAATTCTCCTTGAACCCTGTCACGAAAAGCCTCCATGACATTTTCAACACAATGCCCCATGCCGTTTTCATCACAGTGCTCCAAGCCACTGTCATCAAAATACTCCACAAGCTTGTCATGAGAATGCTCCATGACCCTTGTCATCACAATTCTCCATGCACTTGTCAGCACAATGCTCCCTGACCCTTGTCATCTCAATGCTCCAAGCCATTGTCATCACAATGCACCATTACCTTTGTCATCAGAATCCTCCATGACACTTGGCCTCACAATGCTCCATGCCATTGTCATCACAATGGCCCATTTCATATCTCATCACAATGCTCCCTAACACCAGTCTTCACAATACTGCATGACCTGGTTATCACAATGCTCCATGCCCTTGTCACCACAATGCACCATTCCAACAGTCATCGCAATAATCCATGAAACTTATTAGACCAATGCTCCATGCCCTTGTCATCACAATGCTCCATGACCCTTGTCATCACAATGCTCCATGCGCTTGTCAGCAAGATGCTCCATGACACATGTCATCAAAATACACCATGCACTTGTCATCACAGTGTTCCACAATCTTGTCATCACAATGCTCCATAAACCTTGTCATCACAATGCTCCATGCACTTCTCATCAAAATCCTCTCTCACCACAGATATCACAATGTTACATCACTATTCGTCACAATACTCCCTCACCCCTGTTATCACAATGCTCCATAACCCCTGTCATCAAAATGCTCCATGACCCTTTTCATCAAAATGCTCCATGACCCCTGACATCACAATGTTCCATAACCCCTGTCATCAAAATGTTCCATGACGCTTTTCATCAAATTGCTCCATGACCCTGTCATCACAATGCTCCCTGCCCTTCTCATCACAATGCACAACACACTTGTCACCCAAATGCTCCATGACTTTTGTCATCACAAAGATCCATGACCCTTGTCATCACAATGCTACATGTCATTGTCATCACAATGCTCCATGAACACTCTCATCACATTGGTCCATGCCCTTGTCATCACAAAGCTCCATGACACATGTCATCAGAATGCTCCATGGCCTTCTCATCACAATGCTCCATGCACTTGCCATCACAATGCTCCATTACCCCTGTCATAACAATGCTCCATGACACCTGCCATCACGATGTTCCGTGGCCTTGTCATCACAAGGCTCCATGACCCTTCTCATCACAATGCTCCAAGACCCCTGTAATCACAATGCTCCATGCCCCTTTTCATCTCAATGATCCATGAACCCTGTCATCACAATGCTCCATGCCCATCATCATAATGCTTCAGGCTATTGTCATCACAATGAAATCAAAAGGCTCCATGACCTCTGTCATAACAATGCTCCAAACCCTTGTGATCACAATATTCCATAACTCTTGTCATCACAGTGCCCCATGACACTCGTCATCACAATTATCCATGGTCTTCTCATCAAAATGCTCCATGACCTTTGTCATCACAATGCTCATTACACTTGTCATCAAAATGCTCCCTGACACTTGTTGTCTGTATGCTCCTTGAACCCTGTCATGACAAGACTCCATGCCTTTTTCATCACAATGATCCATGCCCTTTTCATCACAGTGCTCCAAGACCTCTTTAAACACAATGCTCCATGCCCTTGTCATCACAAACTCAATGAAACATGTCTTCCGAATGCTCCTTGGCCTTCTCCTCACAATGCTCCATGCCCATGTCATCACAATGTTCCAAGACCCCTGTAATCACAATGGTCCATGCCCCTTTTCATCAGTGTGCTCCATGAGATTTGTCATCACAAGTCTCTATGGATTTCTCATCACAATGCTCCAGGACTTTGTCATCACAATGCTTCACGACCTTGTTCTGAAAATTCTCAATGCTCCTTGTCATCATAATGCTCCAAGCCCTAGTCATCACAATGCTCCATTATATTTGTCATCAAAATCCTCCATTACATTTGGCATCACAATGCTCCCTGCCATTGTCATTGCAATGGACCATGACATATGTCATCACAATGCTCCCTGACACCTGTCTTCACGATACTCCATGACCTTCTCATCACAATGATCCATGCCCTTGTCATCACAATGCACCATGCCCACTGTCACCCAATAATCTATGAAACTTGTCTGACCAATGCTCCATGCCCCTGTCACCACAATGCTCCATGCCCTTGTCATCACAATGCTCCATGACCACTGTCATCACAATGCTCCGTGACTCCAGTCATCACAATGCTTCTTAACATTTGTCATCACAATGGTCCATGCCCGCATCATCACAAGGCTCTGTGACCTTTATAACCACAATGCTCCATGAACTTTTCATCACAAGGCTCCGTGACCCTTGTCATCAAAATGCTCCATGCCTTTGTCAGAAAAATGCTCCTTGACCCTTGTTATCACAATGTGCTATGCGCTTTTCATCACAACGGTCCAAAACTTTGTCATGGTAATGCCCCATAAACCTTGTAATCACAGTGCTCCATGCCCTTCTCATCACAATGCTCCATTTCCCCTGTCATAACAATGCTCCTTGACCCCTGCCATCACAATATTCCACGGCCTTGTCATCACAAGGCTCCATGACACTTGTCATCACAATGCTCCAAGACCCCTGTAATCAAAATGCTCCATGCTCTTGTCATCACAAAGCTTCATGACACATGCCATCAGAATGTTCCATGTCCTTCTCAACAAAATGCTCCATGGCCTTGTCATCACAGTGCTCCAAGACCCCTGTAATCACAATGCTCCATGCCCCTTTTCATCTCAATGCTCCATGAACCCTGTCATCACAATGCATCATGCCCATCATCATAATGCTTCCGGCTATTGTCAGCACAATGAAATCAAAATTCTCCATGACATCTGTCATCACAATGCTCCATGATCCCTGTCATCACAATACTCCATGAACATTTTCAGCCCAATGCTCCATGACCCTTGTCATCACAATCATCCATGCCCTTGTCATCCCAATGCTCCATGACCCCTGTATTCACAATGCTCCATGACGCTTGTCATCATAGTGCTCCATGACACCTGTCATCACAATGCTCCATGACTTTGTCAGCAAAATGCTACATGACCTTGTCATTACAATGCTTTATGCGTTTTTCATCACAATACTCCATTACCATTGTCATCACAATCCTCCATGAACCTTGGGATCACATTGCTTCATGCCCTTGTAATCACAATGCTCCATGATCCTTGAAATCAAAATGATCCATGACCTCCGTCATCAAAATGCTAGAAACCCTTGTGATCAAAGTGTTCCATAACACATGTCATCACAATGCTCCATGATGCCTGTCATCACAATACTCCATGCACTTTTCATCACAATGCTCCATGACCTTTGTCATCACAATTCTCAATACACTTGTCATCACAATGCTCCCTGACACTTGTCGTCAGAATTCTCCTTGAAACCTGTCACGAAAAGGCTCCATGCCTTTTTCAACACAATGCCCCATGCCCTTTTCATCACAGTGCTCCACGCCACTGTCATCAAAATACTCCACAAGCTTGTCATGAGAATGTTCCATGACCCTTGTCATCACAATTCTCCATGCACTTGTCAGCACAATGCTCCCTGACCCTTGTCATCTCAATGCTCCAAGCCGTTGTCATCACAATGCACCATTACCTTTGTCATCAGAATCCTCCATGACACTTGGCCTCACAATGCTCCATGCCATTGTCATCACAATGGCCCATTTCATATCTCATCACAATGCTCCCTGACACCAGTCTTCACAATACTGCATGACCGGGTTATCACAATGCTCCATGCCCTTGTCACCACAATGCACCATTCCAACAGTCATCGCAATAATCCATGAAACTTATTAGACCAATGCTCCATGCCCTTGTCATCACAATGCTCCATGACCCTTGTCATCACAATGCTCCATGAACTTTTCAACACAATGCTCTTTGATCCTTGTCATCACAATTCTCTATGCCTTTCTCAGCACAATGCTCCATGACCCTTGTCATCACAATGCTCCATGCGCTTGTCAGCACGATGCTCCATGACACATGTCATCACAATGCACCATGCACTTGTCATCACACTGCTCCACAATCTTGTCATCACAATGCTCCATAAAACTTGTCATCACAATGCTCCATGCACTTCTCATCAAAATGCTCTCTCACCACAGATATCACAATGTTACATCACTATTCGTCACAATACTCCCTCACGCCTGTTATCACAATGTTCCATGACTCCTGTCATCACAATGCTACATGCACTTATCATCACAATGTTCGATGACCCCTGTCATCACAATGCTCCATAACCCCTGTCATCAAAATGCTCCATGACCCTTTTCATCAAAATGCTCCATGACCCCTGACATCACAATGTTCCATAACCCCTGTCATCAAAATGTTCCATGACGCTTTTCATCAAATTGCTCCATGACCCGGTCATCACAATGCTCCCTGCCCTTCTCATCACAATGCACAACGCACTTGTCATCAAAATGCTCAATGACCTTTGTCATCACAAAGATCCATGACCCTTGGCATCACAATGCTCCATGTCATTGTCATCACAATGCTCCATGAACGCTCTCATCACATTGCTCCATGCCCTTGTCATCACAAAGCTCCATGACACATGTCATCAGAATGCTCCATGGCCTTCTCATCACAATGCTCCATGCGCTTGCCATCCCAATGCTCCATTACCCCTGTCATAACAATTCTCCATGACACCTGCCACAACGATGTTCCATGGCCTTCTCATCACAATGCTCCAAGAACCCTGTAATCACAATGCTCCATGCCGCTTTTCATCTCAATGATCCATGAACCCTGTCATCACAATGCACCATGCCCATCATCATAATGCTTCATGCTATTGTCATCACAATGAAATCAAAAGGCTCCATGACCTCTGTCATAACAATGCTCCAAACCCTTGTGATCACAATATTCCATAACACTTGTCATCACAGTGCCCCATGACACTCGTCATCACAATTATCCATGGTCTTCTCATCACAATGCTCCATGACCTTTGTCATCACAATGCTCAATACACTTGTCATCAAAATGCTCCCTGACACTTGTTGTCTGTATGCTCCTTGAACCCTGTCATGACAAGACTCCATGCCTTTTTCATCAAAATGATCCATGCCCTTTTCATCACAGTGCTCCAAGACACCTTTAAACACAATGCTCCATGCCCTTGTCATCACAAAGCTCAATGGAACATGTCTTCTGAATGCTCCTTGGCCTTCTCCTCACAATGCTCCATGCCCATGTCATCACAATGTTCCAAGACCCCTGTTATCACAATGGTCCATGCCCCTTTTCATCAGTATGCTCCATGAGATTTGTCATCACAAGTCTCTATGGATTTCTCATCACAATGCTCCAGGACCTTGTCATCACAATGCTTCACGACCTTGTTCTGAAAATTCTCAATGGCCCTTGTCATCATAATGCTCCAAGCCCTAGTCATCACAATACTCCATTATATTTGTCATCAAAATCCTCCATTACATTTGGCATCACAATGCTCCCTGCCATTGTCATTGCAATGGACCATGACATATGTCATCACAATGCTCCCTGACACCTGTCTTCATGATACTCCATGACCTTCTCATCACAATGATCCATGCCCTTGTCATCACAATGCACCATGCACACTGTCACCCAATAATCTATGAAACTTGTCTGACCCATGCTCCATGCCCCTGTCACCACAATGCTCCATGCCCTTGTCATCACAATGCTCCATGACCACTGTCATCACAATGCTCCGTGACTCCAGTCATCACAATGTTTCTTAACATTTGTCATCACAATTGTCCATGCCCGCGTCATCACAAGGCTCTGTGACCTTTATAACCACAATGCTCCATGAACATTTCATCACAAGGCTCCGTGACCCTTGTCATCAAAATGCTCCATGCCTTTGTCAGAAAAATGTTCCTTGACCCTTGTTATCACAATGTGCTACGCACTTTTCATCACAACGGTCCACAAATTTGTCATGGTAATGCTCCATAAACCTTGTAATCACAGTGCTCCATGCCCTTCTCATCACATTGCTCCATTACCCCTGTCATAACAATGCTCCATGACCCCTGCCATCACAATATTCCACGGCCTTGTCATCACAAGGCTCCATGACACTTGTCATCACAATGCTCCAAGACCCCTGTAATCACAATGCTCCATGCCCTTATCATCACAAAGCTCCATGACACATGCCATCAGAATGTTCCATGTCCTTCTCAACAAAATGCTCCATGCCCTTGTCATCACAGTGCTCCAAGACCCCTGTAATCACAATGCTCCATGCCCCTTTTCATCTCAATGCTCCATGAACCCTGTCATCACAATGCATCATGCCCATCATCATAATGCTTCTGGCTATTGTCAGCACAATGAAATCAAAATTCTCCATGACATCTGTCATCACAATACTCCATGAACATTTTCAGCCCAATGCTCCATGACCCTTGTCATCACAATGATCCATGCCCTTGTCATCCCAATGCTCCATGACCCCTGTATTCACAATGCTCCGTGACGCTTGTCATCACAGTGCTCCATGACACCTGTCATCACAATGCTAAATGACTTTGTCAGCAAAATGCTACATGACCTTGTCATTACAATGCTCTATGCGCTTTTCATCACAATACTCCATTACCACTGTCATCACAATCCTCCAGGAACCTTGGGATCACATTGCTTCATGCCCTTTTCATCACAATGTTCCATGATCCTTGAAATCAAAATGATCCATGACCTCTGTCATCAAAATGCTCCAAACCCTTGTGATCAAAGTGTTCCATAACACATGTCATCACAAAGCTCCATGATGCCTGTCCTCACAATACTCCATGCACTTTTCATCACAATGCTCCATGACCTTTGTCATCACAATTCTCAATACACTTGTCATCACAATGCTCCCTGACACTTGTCGTCAGAATGCTCCTTGAACCCTGTCACGAAAAGGCTCCATGCCTTTTTCATCACAATGCCCCATGCCGTTTTCATCACAGTGCTCCACGCCACTGTCATCAAAATACTCCACAAGCTTGTCATGAGAATGCTCCATGACCCTTGTCATCACAATTCTCCATGCACTTGTCAGCACAATGCTCCCTGACCCTTGTTATCACAATGCTCCAAGCCATTGTCATCACAATGCACCATTACCTTTGTCATCAGAATCCTCCATGACACTTGGCCTCACAATGCTCCATGCCATTGTCATCACAATGGCCCATTTCATATCTCATCACAATGCTCCCTGACACCAGTCTTCACAATACTGCATGACCGGGTTATCACAATGCTCCATGCCCTTGTCACCACAATGCACCATTCCAACAGTCATCGCAATAATCCATGAAACTTATTAGACCAATGCTCCATGCCCTTGTCATCACAATGCTCCATGACCCTTGTCATCACAATGCTACATGAACTTCTGAACACAATGCTCTTTGATCCTTGTCATCACAATTCTCTATGCCTTTCTCAGCACAATGCTCCATGACCCTTGTCATCACAATGCTCCATGCGCTTGTCAGCACGATGCTCCATGACACATGTCATCACAGTGCACCATGCGCTTGTCAGCACAGTGCTCCACAATCTTTTTATCACAATGCTCCATAAAACTTGTCATCACAATGCTCCATGCACTTCTCATCAAAATGCTCTCTCACCACAGATATCACAATTTTACATCACTATTCGTCACAATACTCCCTCACCCCTGTTATCACAATGTTCCATGACTCCTGTCATCACAATGCTACATGCACTTATCATCACAATGTTCGATGACCCCTGTCATTACAATGCTCTATACCTTTCTCAGCACAATGCTCCATGACCTTTGTCATCACAATTCTCCATGCACTTGTCAGCACAATGCTCCCTGACCCTTGTCATCTCAATGCTCCAAGCCATTGTCATCACAGTGCACCATTACCTTTGTCATCAGAATCCTCCATGACACTTGGCATCACAATACTCCATGCCCTTGTCACCACAATGCACCATTCCAACAGTCATCACAATAATACATGAAATTTATGAGACCAATGATCCATGACCTTGTCATCACAATGCTCCATGCCCCTTGTCATCACAATGATCCATGCCCACTCTCATCACAATAATCCATGAAATATTTTACACAAAAGCTCAATGCCCTTCTCATCACAATGCTCCATTACCTCTGTCATAACAATGCTCCATGACACCTGCCATCACATTGTTCAACGGCATGTCATCACAAGGCTCCATGACCCTTGTCATCACAATGCTCCAAGACCCATATAATCACAATGCTCCATGCCTTTGTCATCACAGTGCTCCATGACGCGTGTCATCAGAATGTTCCATGGCCTTCTCATCACAATGCTCCAAGACCCCGGTAATCACAATGCTCCATGCCCCTTTTCATCTCAATGTTCCATGAACCCTGTCATCACAATGCACCATGCCCATCATCATAATGTTTCAGGCTATTGTCATCACAATGAAATCTAAATTCTCCATGACCTCTGTCATCATAATGCTCCAAACCCTTGTGATCACAATGCTCCATAAGACTTATCATCACAACACCCCATGACGCTCATCATCACAATTATCCATGGTCTTCTCATCACAATGCTCCATGACCTTTGTCATCAAATGCTCCATACACTTGTCATCACATTGCTCCCTGACACTTGTCGTCAGTATGCTTCTTGAACCCTGTCATGACAAGGCTCAATGCCTTTTTCATCACAATGATACATGCCCTTTTCATCACAATGCATCAAGACACCTGTAATCACAGTGCTCCACGACCTTCTCATCACAATGCTCCATGGCCAATATCATCACAATGCTCCATGACCACTGTCATCACAACACTCCATGACACCTGACAACACAATGATCCGGAACTCTTGTCATCAAAATGCTCCATTCCCTAGTCATCATAATGCTCGGTGACCCCTGTCATCACAATACTCCATGAACATTTTCAGCCCAATGCTCCATGACACTTGTCATCACATTGAACCATGCCCTTGTCATCCCAATGCTCCATGACCCCTGAATTCACAAAGCTCCGTGACGCTTGTCATCACAGTGCTCCATGACACCTGTCATCACAATGCTCCATGCCTTTGTCAGCAAATGCTACATGACCTTGTCATCACAATGCTCTATGCGCTTGTCATCACAGTACTCCATTACCATTGTCATCACAATCCTCCATGAACCTTGGGATCACATTGCTTCATGCCCTTGTCATCACAGTGCTCCATGCTCCTTGAAATCAAAATGATCCATGACCTCTCTCATCACAATGCTCCAAACCCTTGTAATCACAATGTTCCATAAAATTTGTCATCACAACGCTCCATGATGCCTCTCATCACAATACTCCATGGCCTTTTCATCACAATGCTCCATGACCATTGTCATCACAATTCTAAATACACTTGTCATTACAATGCTTCCTGAATCTTGTCGTCAGAATGCTCCTTGAAACCTGTCACGAAAAGGCTCCATGCCTTTTTCATCACAATGCCCCATGCCGTTTTCATCACAATGCTCCATGCCATTGTCATCAAAATACTCCACAAGCTTGTCATCAGAATGTTCCATGACCCTTGTCATCACAATTCTCCATGCACTTGTCAGCACAATGCACCCTGACCCTTGTCATCACAATGCTCAAAGCCATTGTCATCACAATGCTCCATTACCTTTGTCATCAGAATCCTCCATGACACTTGGCATCACAATGCTCTATGCCATTGTCATCACAGGTCATCACAATGCTCCATGCCCTTGTCATCACAATGCGCCATTACAACTGTCATCACAATAATCCATGAAACTTATTAGACCAATGCTCCATGCCCTTGTCATCACAATGCTCCATGACTCCATTCATCACAATGCTTCATGACCTTTGTCATCACAGTGGTCCATGCCCTCATTATCAACTGTCTCTGTGACCTTTTTAACCACAATGCTCCATTAACTTTTTATCACAATGCTCTTTGACCCTTGTCCTCACTATGCTCTATGCCTTTTGCAGCACAGTGCTCCTTGCCCTTGTCATCACAATGCTCCATGACCCCTGTCATCACAATGCTCTGTGACTCCATTCATCACAATATTTCATAACACTTGTCATCACAATGGTCCATGCCCGCGTCCTCACAAGGCTCTGTTACCTTTGTAACCACAATGATCCATGAACTTTTCATCACAATGCTCCGTGACCCTTGTCATCACAATGCTCAATGCCTTTGTCAGAAAAAATACTCCATGACCATTGTCATCAAAATGTGCCACGCGCTTTTCATCACAACGGTCCACAAATTTGTCATCGTAATGCTCCATAAATCTTGTAATCACAATGCTCCCTGCTCTTCTCATCACAATGCTCCATTACACCTGTCATAACAATGCTCCATGACCCCTGCCATCACAATGTTCCACGGCCTTGTCATCACAAGGCTCCATGACACTTGTCATCACAATGCTCCAAGACCCCTGTAATCACAATGCTCCATGCCCTTGTCATCACAAAGCTCCATGACACATGTCATCAGAATGTTCCATGGCCTTCTCATCAAAATGAGCCATGCCCTTGTCATCACAATGCTTCAAGACCCCTGTAATCACAATGCTCCATGCCCCTTTTCATCTCAATGCTCCATGAACCCTGTCATCACAATGCGTCATGCCCATCACCATAATGCTTCTGGCTATTATCAGTGCAATGAAATCAAAACTCTCTATGACCTCTGTCATCACAATGCTCCATGACCCCTGTCATCACAATACTCCATGAACATTTTCAGCCCAATGCTCCATGACACTTGTCATCACAATGATCCATGCCGTTGTCATCCCAATGCTCCATGACCCCTGTATTCACAATGCTCCATGACACTTGTCATCACAGTGCTCCATGACACCTGTCATCACAATGCTCCATGCCTTCGTCAGCAACATTCTACATGACCTTGTTATTACAATGCTCTACGCGCTTGTCCTCACAATGCTCCAAGACCCCTGTAATCACAATGATCCATGCCCTTTTTCATCTCAATGCTCCATGAACCCTGTCATCACAATGCACCATGCCTATTATCATAATGCTTCAGCCTATTGTCATTACAATGAAATCAACATTCTCCATGACCTGTGTCCTCATAATGCTCCAAACCGTTGTGATCACAATGTTCCATAACACTTATCATCACTACACCCCTTGACGCTCATCATCACAATTATCCATGGTCTTCTCATCACAATGCTCCATGTTCCTTGTCATCACAATGCTCTATACACTGGTCATCACAATGCTCCCTGACACTTGTCAGTATGCTCCTTGAATCCTGTCATGACAAGGCTCCATGCCTTTTTCATCACAATTATCCATGCCCTTTTCATCACAATGTTCCAAGACCCCTGTAATCACAATGCTCTATGACCTTGTCATCACAAAGCTACATGATGCATGTAATCGGAATGCTCCATGGCCTTCTCCTCACAATGCTCCATGTCATTGTCATCACAATGCTCCATGAACTCTCTCATCACATTGCTCCATGCCCTTGTCATTACAATCCTCCATGACCCATGTATCACAGTGTTCTGTGCCCTTGTCATCACAATGCTTCATGCCCACTCTCATCACAATAATCCATGAAATATTTCAGACCAATGCTCAATGTCCTTCTCATCACAATGCTCCATTACCTCTGTCATAACAATGCTCCATGACCCCTGCCATCACAATGTTCCACAGCCTTTTCATCACAAGGCTCCATGACCCTTGTCATCACAATGCTCCAAGACACCTATAATCAAAATGCTCCATGCCCTTTTCATAACAAAGCTCCATGATGCATGTCATCAGAAGCTTCCATGGCCTTCTCATCACAATGCTCCATGCCCTTGTCATCACAATGCTCCAAGACCCCTGTAATCACAATGCTCCATGCCCTTTTTCATCTCAATGCTCCATTAACCCTGTCATCATAATGCACCATGCCCATCATCATAAAGTTTCAGGCTATTGTCATCACAATGAAATCAAAATTCTCCATGACCTCTGTCATCATAATGCTCCAAACACTTGTGATCACAATGTTCCATAACACTTATCATCACAACACCCCATGACGATCATCATCACAATTATCCATGGTCTTCTCGTCACAATGCTCCATGACCTTTGTCATCAAATGCTCAATACACTTGTCATCACAATGCTCTCTGACACTTGTCGTCAGTATGCTTCTTGAACCCTGTCATGACAAGGCTCCATGCCATTTTCATCACAATGATACATGCCATTTTCATAACAATGCATCAAGACAACTGTAATCACAATGCTCCACGACCTTCTCATCACAATGCTCCATGGCCAATATCATCACAACACTCCATGACACCTGACAACACAATGATCCGGAACTCTTGTCATCACAATGCTCCATTCCCTAGTCATCACAATGCTCCATGACCCCTGTCATCACAATACTCCATGAACATTTTCAGCCCAACGCTCCATGACCCTTGTCATCACAATGAACCATGCCCTTGTCATCCCAATGCTCCATGACCCCTGTATTCACAATGCTCCGTGACACTTGTCATCACAGTGCTCCATGACACCTGTCATCACAATGCTCCATGCCTTTGTCAGCAAAATACTACATGACCTTGTCATTACAATGCTCTATGCGCTTGTCATCACAATACTCCATTACCATTGTCATCACAATCCTCCATGAACCTTGGGATCACATTGCTTCATGCCCTTGTCATTACAATGCTCCATGCTCCTTGAAATCAAAATGATCCATGACCTCTGTCATCACAATGCTCCAAACCCTTGTGATCACAATGTTCCATAAAACTTGTCATTACAACACTCCATGATGCCTCTCATCACAATACTCCATGGCCTTTTCATCACAATGCTCCATGACCATTGTCATCACAATTCTAAATACACTTGTCATTACAATGCTTCCTGAAAGTTGTCGTCAGAATGCTCCTTGAAACCTGTCACGAAAAGGCTCCATGCCTTTTTCATCACAATGCCCCATGCCGTTTTCATCACAATGCTCCATGCCATTGTCATCAAAATACTCCAAAAGCTTGTCATCAGAATGTTCCATGACCCTTGTCATCACAATTCTTCATGCACTTGTCTGCACAATGCTCCCTGACCATTGTCATCACAATGCTCCAAGCCATTGTCATCACAATGCTCCATTACTTTGTCATCAGAATCCTCCATGACACTTCGCATCACAATGCTCCATGCCATTGTCATCACAATGGGCCATTACATATGTCATCACAATGCTCCCTGACACCTGTCTTTACAATACTGCATGACCTGGTCATCACAATGCTCCATGCCCTTGTCATCACAAAGCGCCATTCCAACTGTCATCGCAATAATCCATGAAACTTATTAGACCATTGCTCCATGCCCTTGTCATCACAATGCTCCATGCCCTTGTTATCACAATGCTCCATGACTCCAGTCATCACAATGCTTCATGCCCTTTGTCATCACAATGGTCCATGCCCTCATTATCAACAGTCTCTGTGACCTTTTTAACCACAATGCTCCATTAACTTTTTATCACAATGCTCTTTGACTCTTGTCCTCACAATGCTCTATGTCTTTTCCAGCACAATGCTCCTTGCCCTTCTCATCACAGTGCTCCATGACCCCTGTCATCACAATGCTCTGTGACTCCAGTCACACAATGTTACATAACTTTTGTCATCACAATGGTCCAAGCCCGCATCATCACAAGGCTCTGTTACCTTTGTAACCACAATGATCCATGAACTTTTCATCACAATGCTCCGTGACCCTTGTCCTCACAATGCTCAATGCCTTTGTCAGAAAAATACTCCATGACCATTGTCATCAAAATGTGCCACGCGCTTTTCATCACAACGGTCCAAAAATTTGTCATCGCAATGCTCCATAAACCTTGTAATCACAATTCTCCCTGCCCTTCTCATCACAATGCTCCATTACCCCTGTCATAACAATGCTCCATGACCCCTGCCATCACAGTGTTCCACGGCCTTGTCATCACAAGGCTCCATGACAATTGTCATCACAATGCTCCAAGACCCCTGTAATCACAATGCTCCATGCCCTTGTCATCACAAAGCTCCATGACACATGTCATCAGAATGTTCCATGGCCTTCTCATCAAAATGAGCCATGCCCTTGTCATCACAATGCTCCAAGACCCCGTAATCACAATGCTCCATGCCCCTTTTCATCTCAATGCTCCATGAACCCTGTCATCACAATGCATCACGCCCATCACCATAATGCTTCTGGCTATTATCAGTGCAATGAAATCAAAACTCTCTATGACCTCTGTCATCACAATGCTCCATGACCCCTGTCATCACAATACTCCATGAACATTTTCAGCCCAATGCTCCATGACACTTGTCATCACAATGATCCATGCCCTTGTCATCCCAATGCTCCATGACCCCTGTATTCACAATGCTCCGTGACACTTGTCATCACAGTGCTCCATGACACCTGTCATCACAATGCTCCATGCCTTCGTCAGCAACATTCTACATGACCTTGTCATTACAATGCTCTATGTGTTTGTCATCACAATGCTCCAAGACCCCTGTAATCACAATGCTCCATGCCCTTTTTCATCCCAATGTTCCATGAACCCTGTCATCACAATGCACCATGCCCATCATCATAATGCTTCAGCCTATTGTCATTACAATGAAATCAAAATTCTCCATGACCTCTGTCATCATAATGCTCCCAACCGTTGTGATCACAATGTTCCATAACACTTATCATCACAACACCCCTCGACGATCATCATCACCATTATCCATGGTCTTCTTTTCACAATGCTCCATGATCTTTGTCATCACAATGCTCAATATACTGGTCATCACAATGCTCCCTGACACTTGTCAGTATGCTCCTTGAACCCTGTCATGACAAGGCTCCATGCCTTTTTCATCACAATGATCCATGTCCTTTTCATCACAATGTTCCGAGACCCTTGTAGTCACAATGCTCCATGCCCTTGTCATCACAAAGCTACATGATGCATGTAATCGGAATGCTCCATGGCCTTCTCCTCTCAATGCTCCATGGCATTGTCATCACAATGCTCCATGAACCCTCTCATCACATTGCTCCATGCCCTTGTCATTACAATCCTCCATGACCCATGTATCACAGTGTTCTGTGCCCTTGTCATCACAATGCTTCATGCCAACTCTCATCACAATAATCCATGAAATATTACAGACCAATGCTCAATGCCCTTCTCATCACAATGCTCCATTACCTCTGTCATAAAAATGCTCCATGACATCTGCCATCAGAATGATCCACGGCCTTGTCATCACAAGGCTCCATGACCCTTGTCATCACAATGCTCCAAGACACCTATAATCAAAATGCTCCATGCCCTTGTCATAACAAAGCTCCATGACGCATGTCATCAGAAGGTTCTATGGCCTTCTCATTACAATGCTCCATGCCCTTGTCATCACAATGCTCCAAGACCCCTGTAATCACAATGCTCCATGCCCTTTTTCATCCCAATGTTCCATGAACCCTGTCATCACAATGCACCATGCCCATCATCATAATGCTTCAGGCTATTGTCATTACAATGAAATCAAAATTCTCCATGACCTCTGTCATCATAATGCTCCCAACCGTTGTGATCACAATGTTCCATAACACTTATCATCACAACACCCCTCGACGATCATCATCACCATTATCCATGGTCTTCTTATCACAATGCTACATGATCTTTGTCATCACAATGCTCAATACACTTGTCATCACAATGCTCCCTGACACTTCTCGTCAGTATGCTCCTTGAACCCTGTCATGACAAGGCTCCATGCCTTTTTAATCACAATGATCCATGCCCTTTTCATCACAATGCTCCATGACCCCTATCATCACAATACTCCATGAACATTTTCAGCCCAATTCTCCATGATATTCTCATCACAATGCTCCCTGAACAATATCATCACAATGCTCCATGACCACTGTCATCACAACACCCCATGACACCTGACAACACAATGATCCGGGGCTCTTGTCATCACAATGCTCCATGACCCCAGTCATCACAGTACTCCATGAACATTTTCAGCACAATTCTCCATGACCCTTGTCATCAAAATGATCCATGCCCTTGTCATCTGAATGCTCAATGACCACGGTATTCACAATGCTCCATGACGCTTTTCATCACAGTGCTCCATTACAACTGTCATCACAATGCTCCATGCCTTTGTCAGCAAAATGCTACTTAACCTTGTCATTACAATGCTCTATGCACTTGTCATCACAGTACTCCATTACCATTGTCATCACAATCCTCCATGAAACTTGGGATCACATTGCTTCATGCCCTTGTCATCACAATGCTCCATGCTCCTTGAAATCAATATACTCCATGGCCTTTTCATCACAATGCTCCATGACCTTTGTCATCACAATTCTAAATACACTTGTCATTACAATGCTTCCTGAAACTTGTCGTCAGAAAGCTCCTTGAAGCCTGTCACGAAAAGGCTCCATGCCTTTTTCATCACAATGCCCCATGCCGTTTTCATCACAATGCTCCATGCCATTGTCATCAAAATACTCCACAAGCTTGTCATCAGAATGTTCCATGACCCTTGTCATCACAATTCTCCATGCACTTGTCAGCACAATGCTCCCTGACCCTTGTCATCACAATGCTCCAATACCTTTGTCATCACAATGCTCCGTGACTCCAGTCATCACAATGCTTCATAACGTTTGTCATCACAACGGTCCATGCACGCATCATCACAAGGCTCTGTGACTTTTGTAACCACAATGATCCATGAACTTTTCATCACAATGCTCCGTGACCCTTGTCATCACAATGCTCCATGCCTTTGTCAGAACAATGTTCCATGACCCTTGTCATCACAATGTGCCATGTGCTTTTCATCACAATGAAATGATCCACAACCTTGTCATCGGTATGCTCCATAAACCTTGTAATCAAAATGCTCCATGCACTTCTCATCCAAATGCTCTCTCACCTGAGATATCACAATTTTCCATCACTAGTCATCACAATCCTCTCTCAACCCTGTAATCACAATGTTCCATGACCCCTGACATCACAATATTCCATAACCACTGTCATCAAAATGCTCCATGAGACTTTTCATCTGAAAGCTCCATGACCCATGGCATCACAATGTTCTGTAACCCCTGTCATCAAAATGTTACATTACACTTTTCATCAAATTGCTGCATGACCCTGTCATCAAAATGCTCCCTCTCCTTCTCATCACAATGCAGCACACACTTGTCATCAAAATGCTCCATGACCGTTGTCATCACAAAGCTCCATGACCCTTGGCATCACAATGCTCCATGTTATTGTCATCACATTGCTCCATGAACGCTCTCATCCCATTGCTCCATGCCCTTGTCATCACAAAGTTCCATGACACTTGTCATCACAATGCTCGATGCCCTTCTCATTAAAATGCTCCATGCCCTTTTCATCACAATCCTCCATGACCCATGTATCACAATGTTCCGTGCCCTTGTCATCACAATGCTCCATGCCCACTCTCATCACAATAATCCATGAAATATTTCAGGCCAATGCTCAATGCCCTTCTCATCACAATGCTCCATTACCTCTGTCATAAAAATGCTCCATGACCCCTGCCATCACAATGTTCCATGGCCTTGTCATCACAAGGCTCCCTGACCCTTGACATCACAATGCTCCAAGACCCCTGTAATCACAATGCTCCATGCCCCTTTGCATCTCAATACTCCATGAACCCTGTCATCACAATGCACCATGCCCATCATCATAATGCTTCAGGCTATTGTCATCACAATGAAATCAAAATTCTCCATGACCTCTGTCATCATAATGCTCCAAACCCTTGTGATCACAATGTTCCATAACACTTATCATCACAAATCCCCATGAGGCTCATCATTACAATTATCCATGGTATTCTCATCACAATGCTCCATGGCCTTTGTCATCACAATGCTCAATACACTTGTCATCACAATGCTCCCTGACACTTGTCATCAGTATGCTCCTTGAACCCTGGCATGACAAGGCTCCATGCCATTTTCATCACAATGATCCATGCCCTTTTCATCACAATGCTCCAAGATCACTGTAATCACAATGCTCCATGTCCTTGTCATCACAAAACTCCATGAAGCATGTCATCAGAATGCTCCATGGCCTTCTCATCACAATGCTCCATGCCCTAGTCATCACAATGCTCCAAGACCCCTGTAATCACAATACTCCATGCCCCTTTTCATCAGAATGCTCCATGAGACTTGTCATCACAAGTCTCCATGGTCATCTCATCACAATGCTCCAGGACCTTGTCATCACCATTCTCCATTCCCTTGTCATCACAATGCTCCATGACCCCTCTCATCACAATAATCCATTAACATATTCAGCCCAATGCTCCACGACATACACATCACAATGCTCCATGGCCAATATCATCACAATGCTCCATGACCACTGTCATCACAACTCTCCATGACTCCTGACAACACAATGATCCGGGACTCTTTTCATCACAAGGCTCCATGATGCGTGTCATCACAATATTCCATGACCTTCTCATCACAATGCTCCATGCCCTTGTCATCAAAATGCACCATGCCCACGTTCATCACAATTATGTATGAAATTTGTCAGACCAATGCTCCATTCCCCTGTCATTAAAATGCTCCATGCACTTGTCATCACAATGCTCCATGACCCCTGTCATCACAATGCTCCGTGACTCCAGTCATCACAATGCGTCATAACGTTTGTCATCACAATGGTCCATGCCCACGTCATCACAAGGCTCTGTGACATTTGTAACCACAATGCTCAATGAAGTTTTCATCTCCATTCTCTGTGACCCTTGTCATCACGATGCTCCACTTCTTTGAAAGAACAATGCTCCATGACCATTGTCATCACAAGTTGCCACGCACATTTCATCACAACGGTCCACAAACTTTTCATTGCAATGCTCCATAATCTTTGTAATCACAATGGTCCATGCACTTCTCATCAAAATGCTCTCTCACCAGAGATATCACAATGTTCCATCACTAGTCATCTCAATACTCCCTCACCCCTAGAATCACAATGTTCCATGACCCTGTCATCACAATGCTACATCCGCTTATCATCACAATATTCCATGACCCCTGACATAACAATGTTCCAAAACCCCTGTCATCAAAATGCTCCATGACCCTTTTTATCCCAAAGCTCCAAGAAACCTGACATCACAATGTTCTATAACCCATGCCAACAAAATATTCCATTACACTTTTAATCAAATTGCTGCATGACCCGGTCATCAAAATGCTCCCTGCACTTCTCATCACAATGCAGCATTCCCTTGTAAACAAAATGCTCCATGACTTGTCATCACAAAGCTCCATGACACTTGGCACCACAATGCTCCATGTCATTCTCATCACAATGCTCCATGAACCCTCTCATCACATTGTTCCATGCCCTTGTCATCACAAAGCTCCATGACACTTGTCATCACAATGCTCGATGCCCTTCTCATCACAATTCTCCATGCACTAGTCATTAAAATCCTGCATGACCCATGTATCACAGTGTTCCGTTCCCTTGTCATCACAATGCTCCATGCCCACTCTCATCACAATAATCCATAAAATATTTCAGACCAATATTCCATGCCCTTCTCATCACAATGCTCCATTACCCCTGTCATATCAATGCTCCATGACCCCTGTCATCAAAATGTTCCACGGCCTTGTCATCACAAGGCTCCATGACACTTGTCATCACAATGTTCCAAGACCCCTCTAATCACAATGGTCCATGGCCTTGTCATCACAAAGCTCCATGACACATGTCATCAGAATGTTCCATGACTTTCTCATCACAATGCTCCATGCCCTTGTCATCACAATGCTCAAGACCCCTGTAATCACAATGCTCCATGCCCCTTTTCACCTCAATGCCCCATGAACCCTGTCATCACAATGCATCATGCCCATCATCATAATGATTCCGGCTATTGTCAGCACAATGAAATCAAAATTCTCCATGACCTCTGTCATCACAATGCTCCATGAATATTTTCAGCACAATGCTCCATGATACTTGTCATCACAATAATCCATGCCCTTTTCAACCCAAAGCTCCATGATCCCTGTGTTCACAATGCTCCGTGACGCTTGTCATCACAATGCTCCATGACACCTGTCATCACAATGCTAGATGCCTTTGTCAGCAAAATGCTACATGACCTTGTCATTACAATGCTCTATGCGCTTGTCATCACAATACTCCATTACCATTGTCATCACAATCCTCCATGAACCTTGGGATCATATTGCTTCATGCCCTTGTCATCACAATGCTCCACGCTCCTTGATATCAAAATGATCCATGACATCTGTCATCACAATGCTCCAAACCCTTGTGATCACAATGCTCCATATCACTTGTCATCACAACGCTCCATGATGCCTGTCATCACAATACTCCATGCCCTTTTCATCACAATGCTCCATGAACTTTGTCATCACAATTCTCAATACACTTGTCATCACAGTGCTCCCTGACACTTGTCGTCAGAATGCTCCTTGAACTCTGTCATGAAAAGGCTCCATGCCTTTTTCATCACAAAGCCCCATGCCGTTTTCATCACAATGCTCCATGCCATTGTAATCAAAATACACCACAAGTTTGTCATCAGAATGCTCCAAGACCTTTGTCATCACAATTCTCCATGCACTGGTCAGCACAATGCTCCCTGACCCTTGTCATCAAAATGCTCCAAGCCATTGTCATCACAATGCTCCATTACCTTTGTCATCAGAATCCTCCATGACACTTGGCATCACAATGCTCCATGCCATTACCCTTCATTATAATGCTTCCGGCTATTGTCAGCACAATGAAATCAAAATTCTCCATGACCTCTGTCATCACAATGCTCCATGACCCCTGTCATCACAATACTCCATGAACATTTTCAGCCCAATGCTCCATGACCCTTGTCATCACAATGAGCCATGCCCTTGTCATCCCAATGCACCATGACCCCTGTATTCACAATGCTCCGTGACACTTGTCATCACAGTGCTCCATGACACCTGTCATCACAATGCTCCATGCCCTTGTCACCACAATGCACCATTCCAACACTCATCGCAATAATCCATGAAACTTATTAGACCAATGCTCCATGACCTTGTCATCACAATGCTCCATGACCCTTGTCATCACAATGCTCCATGAACTGTTCATCACAATGCTCTTTGATCCTTGTCATCAAAATTCTCTATGCCTTTCTCAGCACAATTCTCCATGACCCTTGGAATCACAATGCTCCATGCGCTTCTCAGCACGATGCTCCATTACACATGTCATCACAATGCACCATGCACTTGTCATCACAGTGCTCTACAATCTTGTCATTACAATGCTCCATAAACCTTGTCATCACAATGCTCCATGCACTTCTCATCAAAATGCTCTCTCACCACAGATATCACAATGTTACATCACTATTCGTCACAATAATCCCTCAAACCTGTTATCACAATGTTCCATGACTCCTGTCATCACAATGCTACATGCACTTATCATCACAATATTCGATGACCCCTGACATCACAATGCTCCATAACACCTGTCATCAAAATGCTCCATGACCCTTTTCATCAAAATGCTCCATGACCCCTGACATCACAATGTTCCATAACCCCTGTCATCAAAATGTTCCATGACCCTTTTCATCAAATTGCTCCATGACCCTGTCATCACAATGCTCCCTGCCCTTCTCATCACAATGCACAACACACTTGTCATCAAAATGCTCCATGACCTTTGTCATCACAAAAAACCATGACACTTGGCATCACAATGCTTCATGTCATTGTCATCACAGTGCTCCATGAACACTCTCATCACATTGCTCCATGCCCTTTTCTTCACAAAGCTCCATGACACATGTCATCAGAATGCTCCATGGCCTTCTCATCACAATGCTCCATGCGCTTGCCATCACAATGCTCCATTACCCCTGTCATAACAATGCTCCATGACCCCTGCCATCACGATGTTCCGTGGCCTTGTCATCACAAGGCTCCATGACCCTTCTCATCACAATGCTCCAAGATCCCTGTAATCACAATGCTCCATGCCCCTTTTCATCTCAATGATCCATGAACCCTGTCATCACAATGCACCATGCCCATCATCATAATGCTTCATGCTATTGTCATCACAATGAAATCAAAATGCTCCATGACCTCTGTCATAACAATGTTCCAAACCCTTGTGATCACAATATCCCATACCACTTGTCATCACAGTGCCCCATGACGCTCGTCATCACAATTATCCATGGTCTTCTCATCACAATGATCCATGCCCTTTTCATCACAATGCTACAAGACCCATGTAATCACAATGTTCCATGCCCTTGTCATCACAAAGCTCAATGACGCATGTCTTCAGAATGCTCCTTCGCCTTCTCCTCACAATGCTCCATACCCATGTCATCACAATGTTCCAAGACCCCTGTAATCACAATGCTCCATGCCCCTTTTCATCAGTGTGCTCCAAGAGATTTGTCAGCGCAATGCTCCATGGTTTTCTCATCACAATGCTCCAGGACTTTATCATCATAATACTTCACGACATTGTCCTGAAAATTCTCAATGGCCCTTGTCATCATAATGCTCCAAGCCCTAGTCCTCACAATGCTCCATTATATTTGTCATCACAATCCTCCGTTACATTTGGCATCACAATGCTCCATTCCATTGTCATTGCAATGGACCATGACATATGTCATCACAATGCTCCCTGGCACCTGTCTTCACAATACTCCATGAACTTCTCATCACAATGATCCATGCCCTTGTCATCACAATGCACCATGTCCACTGTCATCACAATAATCTATGAAACGTGTCAGACCCATGATCCATGCCCCTGTCATCACAATGCTCCATGCGCTTGTCATCACAATGCTCCATGCCCTTGTCATCACAGTACAACATGACCCCTGTCATCACAATGCTCCGTGACTCCATTCATCACAAAGCTTCATAAGATTTGTCATCACAATTGTCCATGCCCACGTCATCACAAGGCTCTGTGACCTTTGTAACCACAATGCTCAATGAACTTTTCATCACAATGCTCCGTGATCCTTGTCATCACAATGCTCCATGACTTTGTCAGAAAAATGCTCCATGACCCTTATCATCACAATGTGCCACGCGCTTTTAATCACAACGGTCCAAAAATTTGTCATAGCAATGCTCCATAAACATTGTAATCACAATGCTCCATGCCCTTGTCATCACAATGCTCCATGACCCTTGACATCACAATGCTCCATGAACTTTCCATCTCAATGCTCTTTGATCCTTGTCATCACAATTCACTATGCCTTTCTCAGCACAATGCTCCATGACCCTTGGAATCACAATGCTCCATGCGCTTGTCAGAATGATGCTCCAGAACACATGTCATCACAATGCACCATGCGCTTGTCATCACAGTGCTCCACAATCTTGTCATCACAATGCTCCATAAACCTTGTCATCACAATGCTCCATGCACTTCTCATCAAAATGCTCTCTCACCACAGATATCACAATGTTACATCACTATTCGTCACAATACACCCTCACCCCTGTTATCACAATGTTCCATGACCCCTGTCATCACAATGCTACATGCACTTATCATCACAATATTCGATGACCCCTGACATCACAATGCTCCATAACCCCTGTCATCACAATGCTCCATGCCCCTTTTCATCAGAATGCTCCGTGAGACTTGTCATCACAAGTCTCCATGGTCAACTCATCACAATGCTCCAGGACCTTGTCATCACCATTCTCCATGCCCTTGTCATCACAATGCTCCAAGACCCCTGTAATCACAATGCTCCATGTCCCTTTTCATCAAAATGCTCCATGAGACTTGTCATCACAAGTCTCCATTGTCTTCTCATCAAAGAGCTCCAGGAACTTGTCATCAAAATGCTCCATGATCCCTGTCATCACAATATTCCTTGAACATTTTCAGCCCAATGCTCTATGACCTTCTCATCAAAATGCTCCATGACCCCTGTCATCACAATACTCCATGAACATTTTCAGCCCAATGCTCCATGACCCATGTCATCACAATGATCCATGCCCTTGTCATCCCAATGCTCCATGACCCCTGTATTCACAATGCTCCGTAACGCTTGTCATCACAGTGCTCCATGACACCTGTCATCACAATGCTCCATGCCGTTGTCAGCAAAATGCTACCTGACCTTGTCATTGCAATGCTCTATTCGCTTGTCATCACAATACTCCATTACCATTGTCATCACAGTCCTCCATGAACCTTGGGATCACATTGCTTCATGCCCTTGTCATCACAATGCTCCATGCTCCTTGAAATCAAAATGATCCATGACCTCTGTCATCACAATGCTCCAAACTCTTGTGATCACAATGTTCCATAACACTTGTCATCACAACGCTCCATGATGCCTGTCATCACAATAATCCATGCCCTATTCATCACAATGCTCCATGACATTTGTCATCACAATTCTCAATACACTTGTCATCACAATGCCCCATGCCTTTTTCATCACAATGCTCCATGCCATTGTCATCAAAATACTCCACAAGCTTGTCATCAGAATACTCCATGACCGTTTTCATCACAATTCTCCACGCACCTGTCAGCACAATGCTCCCTGACCCTTGTCATCACAGTGCTCCAAGCCATTGTCATCACAATGCTCCATTACCTTTGTCATCAGAATCCTCCATGACACTTGGCATCACAATGCTCCATGCCATTGTCATCACTATGGGCCATTACATATGTCATCACTATGCTCCCTGACACCTGTCTTCACAATATTGCATGACCTGGTCATCAAAATGCTCCATGCCCTTGTCATCACAATGCGCCATTACAACAGTCATCACAATAATCCATGAAACTTATTAGACCAATGCTCCATTCCCTTGTCATCACAATGCTCCATGTCCTTGTTATCACAATGCTCCATGACCCCTGTCATCACAATGCCCCATGCCTCCATTCATCACAATGCTTCATGACCTTTGTCATCACAATGGTCCATGCCCTCATCATTAGCAGTCTCTGTGACATATTTAACCACAATGATCCATGAACTTTTCATCACAATGCTCTTTGCCCCTTGTCATCACAATGTTCTATGCCTTTCTCAGCACAATGCTCCATGACCCTTGTCATCACAGTGCTCCATGCGCTTGTCAGCACAATGCTCCATGACCCATGTCATCACAATGCACCCTGCGCTTCTCATCACAGTGCTCCACAATCTTGTCACCACAATGCTCCATAAAACTTGTCATCACAATTCTCCATGCACTTCTCATCAAAATGCTCTCTCACCACTGATATCACAATGTTACAGCACTATTCATGACAATACACCCTCACCCCTGTCATCACAATGTTCCATGACTTCTGTCTTTGCAATGCTACATGCACATATCATCACAAAGTTCGATGACCCCTGACATCACAATGTTCCATAACCCCTGTCATCAAAATGCTCCATAACAATTTTCCTCAAAATGCTCAATGACCCCTGACATCACAATGTACCATAACCCCTGTCATCATAATTCTCCATGATCCTTTTCATCAAAATGCTCCATGACCCCTGACATCACAATGTTCCATAACCCCTGTCATTAAAATATTCCATGACACTTTTCATCATATTGCTCTATGACCCTGTCATCAAAATGCTCCCTGCCCTTCTCATCACAATGCACCATGCCCTTGTCATCAAAATGTTCCATGAATTGTCATCACAAAGCTCCATGACCCTTGGCATCACAATGCTCCATGTCATTGTCATCACAATGCTCCATGAACCCTCTCATCACATTGCTCAATGCCCTTGTCATCACAAAGCTCCATGACACTTGTCATCACAATGCTCGATACCCTTCTCATCTCAATGGTCCATGCCCTTGTCATTACAATCCTGCATGACCCATGTAACATAGTGTTCCGTACCCTTGTCATCACAATGCTCCATGCAAACTCTCATCACAATAATCCATGAAACATTTCAGACCAATTTTCCATGCCGTTCTCATCACCATGCTCCATTACCGCTGTCATAACAATGAACCATGACACCTGCCATCAGAATGTCCCACAGCCTAGTCATCACCAGGTTCCATGACACTTGTCATCACAATGCTGAAGACCCCTGTAATCACAATGCTCCATGCCCTTGTCATCACAAAGCTCCATGACGCATGTCATCAGAATGTTCCATGGACTTCTTATCACAATGCTCCATGCCCTTGTCATAACAATGCTCCAAGACCCCTGTAAACACAATGCTCCATGTCCCTTTTCATCTCAATGCTCCATGAACCCTGTCATCACAATGCACCATGCCCATCATCATAATGCTTCAGGCTCTTGTCATCACAATGAAATCAATATTCTCCATGACCTCGGTCATCATAATGCTCCAAACCCTTGTGATCACAATGTTCCATAACACTTATCATCACAACACCCCATGACGCTCATCATCACAATTATCCATGGTCTTCTCATCACAATGCTCCATGATCTTTGTCATCACAATGCTCAATACACTTGTCATAACAATGCTCCCTGACACTTGTCGTCAGTATGCTCCTTGAACCCTGTCATGACAAGGATCCATGCCTTTTTCATCCCAATGATCCATGCCCTTTTCATCACAATGCTCCAAGATCCCTGTAATCACAATGCTCCATGCCCTTGTCATCAAAAAACTCCATGACGCATATCATCAGAATGCTCCATGACCTTCTCATCATAATGCTCCATGCCCTATTCATCACAATGCTCCAAGACCCCTGTAATCACAATGCTCCATGCCCCTTTTCATCAGAATGCTCCATGAGATTGTCATCACAAGTCTCCATGGTCTTCTCATCACTATGCTCCAGGACCTTGTCATCACCATGCCCCATTCACTTGTCATCACAATGCACCTTGACCCCTGTCATCACAATAATCCATGAATATTTTCAGCCCAATGCTCCACGATCTGCTCATCACAATGCTCCATGGCCAATATCATTACAATGCTCCATGACCACTGTCATCACAATGCTCCAAACTCTTGTGATCACAATGTTCCATAACACTTTTCATCACAATGCTCCATGATGCCTGTCATCACAATACTCCATGCCCTTTTCATCACAATGCTCCATGACCTTTGTCATCACAATTCTCAATACACTTGTCATCACAATTCTCAATACACTTGTCATCACAATGCTCCCTGACACTTGTCATCAGAATGCTCCTTGAACCCTGTCACGAAAAGGCTCCATGCCTTTTTCATCACAATGCCCCATGCCGTTTTCATCACAATGCTCCATGCCATTGTCATCAAAATACTCCACAAGCTTGTCACCAGAAGGCTCCATGACCCTTGTCATCACAATTCTCCATGCACTTGTCAGCACAATGCTCCCTGACACTTGTCATCACAATGCTCCAAGCCATTGTCATCACAATGCTCCATTACTTTTGTCATCAGAATCCTCCATGACACTTGGCATCACAATGCTCCATGCCATTGTCATCACAATGGGCCATTACATATGTCATCACAATGCTCCCTGACACCTGTCTTCACAATACTGGATGACCTGGTCATCACAATGCTCCATGCCCTTGTCATCACAATGCGCAATTCCAACTGTCATCGCAATAATCCATGAAACATATTAGACCAATGTTCCATGCCCTTGTTATCACAATGCTCCATGAACCCTGTCATCACAATGCTCCCTGACTCCAGTCATCACAATGCTTCATTACCTTTGTCATCACAATGGTCCATGCCCTCGTCTTCAACAGTCTCTGTGACTTTTTAACCACAATGCTCCATGAAATTTTCATCACAATGCTCTTTGACCCTTGTCATCACAATCCTCTATGCCTTTCTCAGCACAATGCTCCATGACCATTGTCATCACAATGCTCCATGAGCTTGTCAGCACAATGCTCCATGACACATGTCATCACAATTCTGCATGACCCTTGTCATCACAATGCTCCGTGACTCCAGTCATCTCAATGCTTCATAACGTTTGTCATCACAGTGGTCCATGCCCGCGTCATCACAAGGCTCTGTGACCTTTGTAACCACAATGCTCCATGAACTTTTCATTACAATTCTCTGTGACCCTTGTCATCACAATGCTCCATGTCTTTGTCAGAACAATGCACCATGACCATTGTCTTCAAAATGTGCCACGCACATTTCATCACAATGGTCCACAACCTTGTCACTGCAATGCTCCATAAACCTTGTAATCACAATGCTGCATGCACTTCTCATCAAAATGCTCTCTCACCAGAGATATCACAGTGTTCCATCACTAGTCATCACAATTCTCCCTCAACCCTGTAATCACAATGTTCCATGTCCCTGTCATCACACTGCTACATCCCCTTATCATCACAATGTTCCATGACCCCTGTCATCAAAATGCTCCATGACCCTTTTCATCCCAAAGCTCCAAGACCCCTGACATCACAATGTTCTATAACCCCTGCAATCAAAATGTTCCATTACACTATTCATCAAATTGCTGCATGACCCGGTCATCAAAATGCACCCTGCCCTTCTCATCACAATGCACCATGCCCTTGTCATCAAAATGCTCCATGACTTGTCATCACAAAGCTCCATGACCCTTGGCATCACAGTGCTCCATGTCATTGTCATCACAATGCTCCATGAACCCTCTCATCACATTGCTCAATGCCCTTGTCATCACAAAGCTCCATGACACTTGTCATCACAATGCACGATGCCCTTCTCATCTCAATGCTCCATGTCCTTGTCATTACAGTCCTGCATGACCAATGTAACATAGTGTTCCATACCCTTGTCGTCACAATGCTCCATGCAAACTCTCATCACAATAATCCATGAATATTTTCAGCCCAATGCACCACGACCTACTCATCACAATGCTCCTTGGCCAATATCATCACAATGCTCCATGACCACTGTCATCACAACACTCCATGACACCTGACAACACAATGATCCGGGACACTTGTCATCACAATGCTCCATTCCCTAGTCATCACAATGCTCCATGACCCCTGTCATCACAACACTCCATGAACATTTTCAGCCCAGTGCTCCAAGACCCTTGTCATCACAATGATCCATGCCCTTGTCATCCCAATGCTCCATGACGCCTGCATACACAATGCTCCGTGACGCTTGTCATCACAGTGCTCCATGACACATGTCATCAGAATGCTCCATGCCTTTGTCAGCAAAATGCTACATGACCTTGTCATTACAATGCTCTATGCGCTTGTCATCACAGTACTCCATTTCCATTGTCATCATAATCCTCCATGAACCTTGGGATCACATTGTTTCATGCCCTTGTCATCACAATGCTCCATGCTCCTTGAAATCAAAATGATCCATGACCTCTGTCATCACAATGCTCCAAACCCTTGTGATCACAGTGTTCCATAACACTTGTCATCACAATGCTCCATGATTCCTGTCATCATAATACTCCATGCCCTTTTCATCGCAATGCTCCATGACCTTTGTCCTCACAATTCTCAATACACTTGTCATCACAATGCTCCCTGACACTTGTCATCAGAATGCTCCTTGAAACCTGTCACGAAAAGGCTCCATGACTCTTTCATCACAATTCCCCATGCCGTTATCATCACAATGCTCCATGACATTTTCATCAAATTAGTCCACAAGCTTGTCATCAGAATGCTCCATGACACTTGTCATCACAATTTTCCATGCACTTGTCAGCACAATGCTCCCTGACCTTTGTCATCATAATGCTCCAAGCCATTGTCATCACAATGCTCCATTACCTTTGTCATAAGAATCCGCCATGACAATAGGCATCACAATGCTCCATGCCATTGTCATCACAATGGGCCATTACATATGTCATCACAATGCTCCCTGACACCTGTCTTCACAATACTGCATCACCTGGTCCTCACAATGCTCCATGCCCTTGTCATCACAATGCGCCATTCAAATGTCATCGCAATAATCCATGAAACTTATTAGACCAATGTTCCATGCCCTTGTCATCACAATGCTCCATGCCCTTGTTATCACAATGCTCCATGACCCCTGTCATCACAACGCTCCGTGACTCCAGTTATCACAATGCTTCATAACCTTTGTCATCACAATGGTTTATGCCATCGCCATCAACAGTCTCTGTGACATTTTTAACCACAATGCTCCATGAAATTTTCATCACAATGCTCTTTGACCCTTGTCATCACAATGCTCTATGCCTTTCTCAGCACAATGCTCCATGACCATTGTCATCACAATGCTCCATGAGCTTGTCAGCACAATGCTCCATGACACATGTCATCACAATGCTCCATGACCCTTGTCATCACAATGCTCCGTGACTCCAGTCATCTCAATGCTTCATAACGTTTGTCATCACAATGGTCCATGCCCGCGTCATCACAAGGCTCTGTGACCTTTGTAACCACAATGCTCCATGAAATTTTCATCACAATTCTCTGTGACCCTTGTCATCACAATGCTCCATGTCTTTGTCAGAACATTGCTCCATGACCATTGTCTTCAAAATGTGCCACACGCATTTCATCACAATGGTCCACAACTTTGTCACTGCAATGCTCCATAAACCTTGTAATCACAATGCTGCATGCACTTCTCATCAAAATGCTCTCTCACCAGAGATATCACAGTGTTCCATCACTAGTCATCACAATTCTCCCTCACCCCTGTAATCACAATGTTCCATGTCCCTGTCATCACACTGCTACATCCCCTTATCATCACAATGTTCCATGACCCCTGTCATCAAAATGCTCCATGACATTTTTCATCAAATCGCTCCATGACCCTGTCATCAGAATGCTCCCTGAACATTTTCAGCCCAGTGCTCCATGACGCTTGTCATCACAATGATCCATGCCCTTGTCATCCCAGGGCTCCATGACCCCTGTATTCACAGTGTTCCGTGATGCTTGTCATCACAGTGCTCCATGACACATGTAATCACAATGCTCCATGCCTTTGTCAGTAAAATGCTACATGACCTTGTCATTACAATGCTCTATGCACTTGTCATCACAATACTCCATTTCCATTGTCATCACAATCCTCCATGAACCTTGGGATCACATTGCTTCATGCCCTTGTCATCACAATGCTCCATGCTCCTTGAAATCAAAATGATCCATGACCTCTGTCATCACAATGCTCCAAACCCTTGTGATCACACTGTTCCATAACACTTGTCATCACAATGCTCCATGATGCCTGTCATCACAATTCTCCATGACTTTTGTCATCACAATTCTCAATACACTTGTCATCACAATTCTCAATACACTTGTCATCACAATGCTCCCTGACACTTGTCATCAGAATGCTCCTTGAACCCTGTCACGAAAAGGCTCCATGCCTTTTTCATCACAATGCCCCATGTCGCTTTCATCACAATGCTCCATGCCATTGTCATCAAAATACTCCACAAGCTTGTCATCAGAATGCTCCATGACCCTTGTCATCACAATTCTCCATGCACTTGTCAGCACAATGCTCCCTGACCCTTGTCATCACAATGCTCCAAGCCATTGTCATCACAATGCTCCATTACCTTTGTCATCAGAATCCTCCATGACACTTGGCATCACAATGCTCGATTCCATTGTCATCTCAAGAGGCCATTACATATGTCATCACAATGCTCCCTGACACCTGTCTTCACAATACGGCATGACCTGGTCATCACAATGCTCCATACCCTTGTCATTACAATGCGCCATTCCAACTGTCATCACAATAATCTATGAAACTTATTAGACCAATGTTCCATGCCCTTGTCATCACAATGCTCCATGCCCTTGTTATCACAATGCTCCATGACCCCTGTCATCACAATGCTCCGTGACTCCAGTCATCACAATGCTTCATGACCTGTGTCATCACAGTGTTCCATGCCCTCGTCATGAACAGTCTCTGTGACCATTTTAACCACAATGCTCCATGAACTATTCATCACAATGCTCTTTGACCCTTGTCATCACAATGCTCCTTGCGCTTGTCAGCACAATGCTCCATGACACATGTCATCACAATGCACCTTGCGCTTGTCATCACAGTGCTCCACAATCTTGTCATCACAATGCTCCATAATATTTGTCATCACAATGATCCATGCATTTCTCATCCAAATGTTCTCTCACCACTGATATCACAATGCTACATCACTATTTGTCACAATACCCCTCACCCCTGTCATCACATTGTTCCATGACTCCTGTCATCACAATGCTACATGCACTTATCATCACAATGTTCGATGACCCATGACATCACAATGTTCCATAACACCTGTCATCAAAATGTTCCATGACAATTTTCATCAAAATGCTCCATGACCCTGTCATCACAATGCTCCCTGCCCTTCTCATCACAATGCACAATACCCTTGCCATCAAAACGCTCCATGACCTTTGTCATCACAAAGATCCATGACCCTTGGCATCACAATGCTCCATGTCATTGTCATCACAATGCTCCATGAACGCTCTCATCACATTGCTTCATGCCCTTGTCTTCACATAGCTCCATGACACATGTCATCAGAATGCTCCATAGCCTTCTCATCACAATGCTCCATGCCCTTGCCATCACAATTCTCCATTACCCCTGTCATAACAATGCTCCATGACCCCTGCCATCACGATGTTCCATGGCCTTGTCATCACAAGGCCCCATGACCCTTCTCATCACATTGCTCCAAGAACACTGTAATCACAATGCTCTATGCCTCTTTTTATCTCAATGATCCATGAACCCTGTCATCACAATACACCATGCCAATCATCATAATGCTTCATGCGATTGTCATAAAAAAGAAATCAAAATGTTCCATGACCTCTGTCATAACAATGCTCCAAACCCTTGTGATCACAATATTCCATAACACTTGTCATCACAATGCCTATGACGCTCGTCATCAAAATTATCCATGGTCTTCTCATCACAATGCTCCATGACCTTCGTCATCACAATGCTCAATACACTTGACATCAAAATGCTCCCTGACACTTGTTGCCTGTATGCTCCTTGAACCCTGTCATGACAAGTCTCCATGCTTTTTTCATCACAATGATCCATGCTCTTTTCATCACAATGCTCCAAGACCCATGTAATCACAATGCTCCATGCCCTTGTCATCACAAAGCTCAATGACGCATGCCATCAGAATGCTCCTTGGTCTTCTCCTCACAATGCTCCATGCCCTTGTCATCACAATGTTCCAAGACCCCTGTAATCACAATGCTCCATGCCTGTTTTCATCAGTATGCTCCATGACACTTGTCATCACAAGGCTCCATGGTTTTGTCATCACTATGCTCCAGGGCATTGTCATCAAAATGCTTCACGACATTGTCATGAAAATTTTCAGTGGCCCTTGTCATCATAATGCTCCAAGCCCTAATCATCACAATGCTACATTATATTTGTCATCACAGTCCTCCATTACATTTGGCATCACAATGCTCCATGCCATTGTCATCGCAATGGACCATGACATATGTCATCACAATGCTCCCTGACACCTGTCTTCACAGTACTCCATGACGTTCTCATCACAATGCTCCATGCCCTTGTCATCACAGTAATCTATGAAACTTGTGAGACTAATGCTCCATGCCCCTGTCATCACAATGCTCCATGCCCTTGTCATCACACTGCTCCATGACCCCTGTCATCACAATGCTCCGTGACTTCAGTCATCACAATGCTTCATAAAGTTTGTCATCACAATGGTCCATGCCCGCGTCATCAAAAGGCTCTGTGACCTTTGTAAGCACAATGCTCCATGAACTTTTCATCACAGTTCTCCGTGACACTTTTCATCACAATGCTCCATGTCTTTGTCAGAACAGTGCTCCATGACCATTGTCATCACAATGTGCCACGTGCATTTCCTCACAACGGTTCACAACTTTGTCATTGCAATGCTCCATAAACATTGTAATCACAATGGTCCATGCACTTCTCATCAAAATGCTCTCTCACCAGGGACATCACAATGTTCCATCACTAGTCATCACAATACTCCCTCACCCCTGTAATCACAATGTTCCATGACCCAGTCATCACAATGCTACATCCCCTTATCATCACAATGTTCCATGACCACTGCCATCACAATGTTCCATAACCCTTGTCATCAAAATGCTCCATGACCCTTTTCATCCCATAGCTCCAAGACCCCTGACATCACAATGTTCTATAACACCTGCCCTCAAAATATTCCATTACACTTTTTATCAAATTGCTGCATGACCCGGTCATCAAAATGCTCCCTTCCCTTCTCATCACAATGCACCATGACCCTTGGCATCACAATGCTCCATGTCATTGTCATCACAATGCTCCATGAACCCTCTCATCACAATGCTCCATGCCCTTGTCATCACAAAGCTCCATGACGCATGTCATCAGAATGTTCCATGGCCTTCTCATCACAATGCTCCATGCCCTTGTCATCACAATGCTCCAAGACCCTTGTAATCACAATGCTCCTTGCCCATTTTCATCTCAATGCTCCATGAACCCTGTCATCACAATGCACCATGCCCATCATCATAATGCTTCAAGCTATTGTCATCACAGTGAAATCAATATTCAGCATGACCCGTGTCATCATAATGCTCCAAACACTTGTGATCACAATGTTCCATAACACTTATCATCACAACACCCCATGACGCTCATCATCACAATTATCCATGGTCTTCTTATCACAATGCTCCATGATCTTTGTCATCACAATGCTCAATACACTTGTCATCACAATGCTCCCTGACTCTTGTCATCAGTATGCTCCTTGAACCCTGTCATGACAAGGCTCCATGCCTTTTTCATCACAATGATCCATGACCTTTTCATCACAATGCTCCAAGATCCCTGTAATAACAATGCTCCATGCACATGTCATCACAAAACTCCACGACGCATGTCATCAGAATGCTCCATGGCCTTCTCATCACAATGCTCCATGCCCTAGTCATCACAATGCTCCAAGATCCCTGTAATCACAATGCTCCATGCCCCTTTTCATCAGAATGCTCCATGAGACTTGTCATCACAAGTCTCCATGGCCTTCTCATCACAATGCTCCAGGACCTTGTCATCACCATGCTCCATTTCCTTGTCATCACAATGCTCCATGACCCCTGTCATCACAATAATCCATGAACATTTTCAGCCCAATGATCTACGACCTTCTCTTCACAATGCTACATGACCAATATCATCACAATGCTCCATGACCACTGTCATCACAACACTCCATGACACCTGAAAACACAATGATCCGGGACTCTTGTCATCACAATGCTCCATTCCCTAGTCATCACAATTCTCCATGACCCCTGTCATCACAACACTCCGTGAACATTTTCAGCCCAGTGCTCCATGACCCTTGTCATCACAATGATCCATGCCCTTGTCATCCCAATGCTCCATGAACCCTGTATTCACAATGCTCCGTGACGCTTGTCATCACAGTGCTCCATGACACATATCATCACAATGCTCCATGCCTTTGTCAGCAAAATGCTACATGACCTTCTCATTACAATGATCTATGTGCTTGTCATCACAATACTCCATTTCCATTGTCATCACAATCCTCCATGAACCTTGGGATCACATTGCTTCATGCCCTTGTCATCACAATGCTCCATGCTCCTTGAAATCAAAATGATCCATGACCTCTGTAATCACAATGCTCCAAACACTTGTGATCACAATGTTCCATAACACTTGTCATCACAACGCTCCATGATGCCTGTCATCACAATACTCCATGTCCTTTTCATCACAATGCTCCATGACCTTTGTCATCACAATTCTCAATACACTTGTCATCACAATGCTCCCTGACACTTGTCATCAGAATGCTTCTTGAACCCTGTCACGAAAAGGCTCCATGCCTTTTTCATCACAATACCCCATGCCGTTTTCATCACAGTGCTCCATGCCATTGTCATCAAAATACTCCACAAGCTTGTCATCAGAATGCTCCATGTCCCTTGCCATCACAATTCTCCATGCACTTGTCATCGCAATGTCCCATGACCCCTGTCATAGCAAGCTCCATGCCTTTGTCATCACAATGCTTCACGACCTTTTCATCAAAATTCTCAAAGCCCGTTGTCATCACAATGCTCCATGCCCTTGTCATCACAATGCTCCATGGCCCTTGTCATCACAATGCTCCAAGCCCTTGTCATCACAATGCTCCATTACCTTTGTCATCACAATCCTCCATAACACTCGGCATCACAATGCTCCATGCCATTGTCATCACAATGGAACATGAAATATGCCATCACAATGCTCCCTGACACCTGTCTTCACAATAATCCATGACCTTGTCATCACAATGCTCCATGCCCTTGTCATCACAATGTGCCATGCCCACTGTCAACACAATTATCCATGAAACTTGTCAGACCAATGCTCCATGCTCCTGTCATCACAATGCTACATGACCCCAGTCATCACAATGCTCCGTGTGTCCCGTCATCACAAGACTCCATGACCTGTGTCACCACAAAAGTCAATACCCTCATCATCACAAGGCTCTGTGAAATTTGTCACCACAATGCTCCATGAACTTTTCATCAAAATGCTCAATGTCATTGTCATCACAATGCTCCATGAAGGCTCTCATCACATTGTTCCATGTACTTGTCATCACAAAGCTCCATGACGCATGTCATCAGAATTCTCCATGGACTTCTCATCACAATGTTCCATGCCCTTGCCATCACAATTCTCCATTAACCCTGTCATAACAATGCTCCATGACCCCTGCCATCACGATGTTCCATGGCCTTGTCATCACAAGGCTCCATGACCCTTCTAATCACAATGCTCCAAGACCCCTGTAATCACAATGCTCCATGCCCCTTTTCATCTCAATGATCCATGAACCCGGTCATCACAATGCACCATGCCCATCATCATAATGCTTCAGGCTATTGTCATCACAATGAAATCAAAATGCTCCATGATCTCTGTCATCACAATGCTCCAAATCCTTGTGATCAAAATGTTCCATAACACTTATCATCACAACGCCCCATGACGCTCGTCATCACAATTATACATGGTCTTCTCATCACAATGCTCCATGACCTTTTTCATCACAATGCTCAATACACTTGTCATCACAATGCTCCCTGACACTTGTCCTCAGTATGCTCCTTGAACCCTGTCATGACAAGGCTCCATGCCTTTTTCATCACAATGTTCCATGCCCTTGTCATCACAAAGCTCCATGATGCATGTCATCAGAACGTTCCATGGCCATCTCATCCCAATGCTCCATGCCCTTGTCATCACAATGCCCCAAGACCCCTGTAATCACAATGCTCCATGCCCCTTTTCATCAGAATATTCCATGAGACTTGTCATCACAAGTCTCCATGGTCTTCTCATCACAATGCTCCAGTACCTTGTCATCACAAGCCTCCATGGACCCTGTCATCACAATACTCCATGAACGTTTTCAGCCCAATGCTCCTTGACCTTCTCATCACAATGCTCCATGACCCCTGTCATCACAGTGCTCCATGACTCCTGTCATCACAACGATCCATGAACCCTGACAACACAATGATCCGGGACTCTTGTCATCAAAATCCTCCATGCCCTTGTCATCCCAATGCTCCATGACCCCTGTAATCACAATGCTCCGTGACTCTTGTCATCACAGTGCTCCGTGAACCTTGTCCTCACAATGCTCCATGCCTTTGTCAGCAATATGCTACATAATCTTGTCATCACAATGCTCCATGCGCTTGTCATCACAATCCTTCATGACACTTTGGATCATATTGCTTCATGCCCTTGTCATCTCCCTCTTGCCTTTCTGGTTTTTACAGATTTTCGGATGTCCCTTTTGACCCGTGGGAAGTGACAATTCTTTGTAGTGTGGATTTGCATTGTGTGCTTGCTTGATTGTCCAAAAAGGTCGTATGCGTTTTCTCCTGAATATATTCTGGAGAAAATGCATACGCCCTTTTTGGCCAAGTGCATCATTGTCGAAGTTGTGATGCTTTTCCTGTGCTTTAAAGGCGATTCCAATTTACCTCTTGAAATATGCTTTGTGCAATTCTGCCTCATTTTCAAGTCAGCTTCGTTGTCTTCCCTCAACAGATTTTTGGAAGACAGTAGTCCTTTATAACTGTAGGTTTGTGAATTGCTGTGCCCGTGAGCTCCAATTTTCAAATCCCATTTTTGGGAGCTGACCGCAAATCCACAATTTTGCTTCAGGACCTATACTGGTTCCAGGGGTGGCTATACTGTGCCCTGCAGGTGTCTGAGGCTTTGGTTAATTCCTCTTCCTGACGGGAATTTAGAGTGACATGTGCCCGTCCAAATGCCTACATCTACTCTCTGATTGGTTCTCCCTCTTCCCTTTCATCCTCTGCACAATTAGCAAACTGTGCAAACCAGGAGGTTATAGGGGCTGGCTCTCCTAAGTTGGGAGATTGATAGTAAAGCAGTTGGAATGCCAAACTGGAGCACAAGGAGAGGAAAAATTAGGAGACTTTTAGAAACCTTTCACCATCACAGGGTGTCCATTCTCTAGGTTTCCCATACATGTTATAACTGTAGTGATATTCCCTACTACCTGGAGATTTGGTATCCATGGAATCGTGGCATGCATTACTACTTTAAAGGGTTTGCATTTTCTCTCCCAATCTCACCAGTCCTCTCAGTCCCAAGTGTCCAGCCTTATGTCTCATCCAGCTGTCTTTGCAGATAGGGTCATTCCCAGTTTCATCAGAACCCCTGAAGGAATTGTGTAAGAATTTCGCTGTTTTTTTGTTTGTTTTTGAAATTCATTTTTATAATGGGGTTGAGCTGATTTTCACTGACGTGTTTATGCCAGTCTAGACACACTTGATTACCTTATGAAGACAAATCAATACATAGGTTTTAAGATTCTCACTAGTCAGATATATTCCTCTGCGGGGAATAGGGGGTTTGAGTCCCGTTCACTGAGGAAGGGGTAGGTCTCGTCTGTTCTCTATTTGGTTTATGGAATGGTACCTGTGCTAATATCAAACTCTGGTTTTATGCATCACCCCACCTCTCCTTTCCCATTAAACAGGCATAAGAGTGTTTTTTAATGTGAGACTCTGTTCTCTTTCTTAATTCAGTTCATGTGTTGTGATGTTGACATTCCCTCTGTAAGTGATATCTAATGAATAGATTCTTTTTCTGTGTGACTAATTTCACTTAGAATCATCATACCTAAATCCACTCTTTATGCTGCTACTGGCCTTATGACATTGATTTCACGTCTGAGTGATATTCCGTTGTACAAAATTACCACAAGTTATTTATGCATTTCTCTTTTCCCTGGGATATTTTATGTGTTCCAAATTTGATGTTCTTGTATGCAGAGCAGCCCTAAACTTTGGGGTGCCTGTGTGTTGTCGATATTTAGTCTTCCCAAGTTATATGTCCATGAGTTGAAGTCCCCTTTGCTCGGGGGCTTTGTATTTAAATGTTTTAGGAAACAGCATACACTTCTTCAGAGTGGCTCTTGGATATTTATACCCCACCCATCAGCGTTACTAGGCTCCCTGTTCTCCATGGCCTCTCCAGCATTTCTGGTTTGTACACATTTTTTGGATGGCCTTTCTGAGCAGTAGAAATTGAGAATTCTTTGTTGTGCGGATTTGCATTTCCCGCTTGCTTGGTTGGCCAAAAACTCTGTATGTGTTTTTTTCCTGAAGATATTCACGAAAAAAAGGCATACACCCTTTTGCCCAACTGCATCATTTGAGAAATTCTGCTGCTTTTCATATGCTTTAAATGTGAGTACAATCTACCTTTTCAAATCTGTTTCCTGCAATTCTGCCTCTCATTCAGATCCTCTTCGTTGCCTTACCTGAATATATTTTCGGACGTTGGTTATCATTTATATCTTTGCAGGTCTTTGAATTGTCTGCTTCTGAGCTCCATTTTGCAACTCGCTTTTATTGTGAGCTCGCCGCCAAACCATTGGATTGCTTCTGGCCCTATTCTGGTTCCGAGGAGGTAGGCTGAGCCTTTGGTTAATTCTTGTTCCTAATGGGAAATTAGAGTGACATGTGCCTGTCAAAACTCCTACAGCTAATCTCTCATTTGTTCCCCCTATTCCCATTTATCCTCTGCACAAATTGCAAACTGTGTGAAACAGGAGGTTAAAGGTGCTGATTCTCCAAGAGGGGAGAATGTTAATAATGTGGCTGGAATGGCGAACCCCAGCACCAGGAGATCAAAAATGAGGTGCATTTTAGACACCTTTCCTGAGCACACGGTGTACATTCATCTCGGTTTCACAGGCATGTTTTCGCTGTCAGAAGATTCCCTTGAACCTGCCGATTTGGGACCCATGGAATGGGTACCAGGCAGTATTATTTTAAAACGTCTGCATTTCCTCACCCAGCCTCTCTAACATCTCTTAGCGTGCATAGCTTCCAGCCTTATGTATCATCCTGCTGTGGGTCTACATGTGTTCAATCCATGTTACATCGTAGCCCTTCAAAAAAAGTTGTAAGAATTTTTGTCTGTCTCACCGTTTTTATAAATATTTTTATATTTATTTTTATATTGGTTACAGCTGATTTTCAAAGCTCTGTTTTTTGCTGCTATACATCCACTTGATTCATGTACTGTGAGACAACAATAAATTATTTTTCAGATGCTTACGAGTCATATGTATTATTGTCCAGTGACTTGAGTGGGCTGAGTGCAGTTCTTTGAGGTACCGTGTAGGCCTTGTCAGTTATTCAATTCGGTACTTGGAATGGTATCTTTGCTAATTTCAACCTCCTGGATAATACCTCACCATTCCCTACCTTTCCCATTTAGCAGCCTTATGTCTATTTTCTACATATTTGACTATGTTTCTGTTTTGTAGTTTATTTCATGTGTAGCCATGTTTGATTCCACCTTTAAGTGACATCTTATGATATGTGTCTTTTTCTTTCTGACATATGTCACTTAGAATGATCGTATGTAACTCCTCCAGAGTTGTTCCAACTGGCCTTATTTCATTGATTTCGGGATGAGTAATATTCCACTCTACATAAGTACCCCATCTCTTTTATCCATTTTATCCTTCCAGGGACATTTAGGTTATATCCAAGTGGAGGCCCTTTTTAACAGAGAGGTGGTAAACGTTGGGGTGCCTGTTTTCTCTCCATTTTTGTTTTTCCCAAGGTATACGCCCATGAGTGCAAGTGCACTATGCTCTGTAGCTCATCTTTTAGAAGTTTTAGCAAACACAATACACTTCTCCAGAGTGGCCGTTGGCAAATTACATTTCCACTATCAGCCTCACAGGGCTCCCTTTTCTCCTCGCCCTGTACTGCATTTCTGGTGTTTACACTTTATGTGGATGGCCCTTCTGACTGATGTGAAGTGATACATTTTGTAGTATTGATTTCCAGTGCCCACCTGTTTGGTTGGATAAAAAGTGTGTATGGCCTTTACTTGAATATATTCAGAAAAAATGCATACGCCCTTTTGGGCCAAGTGCATCATTGGCGATGTTCAGCCCCTTTTCTTGTGCTTTAATGGGGAGTCCTTTCTACCTCTTCAAATCTGTTTCCTGCCACTCTCCCTTGCTTACAAGTCCTTTTCTGTGACTTACCTCAAGACATTTTTCGACGATAGATATTTTCAACTCTGCAGTTTCATGAATTTTAGTGCCCCTGAGTTCCATTTTTCAACTTGTGTTTTTGGAAACTGGACACAAAACACCGGGATTTCCTCTAGACCTATTCAGTTTCCGTGGGCAATTCTAGCATTTGATGAATTTGTCTTCCAGATAGGAAATTAGAGTGGCATGTGCCTGTCCGAACATCTAAGACTTGTCTCTAAATTTTTCTCATCCTTCCACTTCATCATCTGGACAAATTCCAAAATGTGTGCAACAGGATGTTGACCGTGCTGATATCCCCAAGTGAGGAGATTGTTAGGAAAGATGCTGGAGGGGTGAACCCGAGCACCAGGCGATGAGGAGATGAGGTGCCTTTTCCAAACTCTTTCCGATCAAACGGTGTACCATCCTCTAGGTGTGACAGGTATGTTTTAGCTGTAGGAAGGGTCCTGTGCATGGAAGGAGAACACCAGGGATTTTTCCAAATCAGTGCCTCCCCGTACCCCAAACTGGGGAATTTTTAAGCTACAGCTACACGTATGTCCATTAAAGGCCTTGGGAAATAGGCAAAGCCCAAACTTTAGATGATTGAAATCTTCAGGGTCAGAAGCGTTCACCATCGGCCTTGCTTAGGTTACATTTTATCTGTCATTGATAGATGATGTCAATAAAAATATCGATTCTTTTTCAGATTATTTCCCCTTATAGGTTATTGCAAAATATTCAGTGTAGTTCCCTGTGCTATACAGTAGTTCCTTGTTGATGATCTATTTTATACATAGCAGTGTGTATGTGTTAATCCCAAACTGTTAATTTATCCCTTCTCCTACCTTTCCCCTTTGTTAATAATAAATTATAAGATTTTATACTTCTCAGAAATGGGGGAGCTGAAAGAGAGGTATCCTTTTCAATGGAAAAGCATTCAAAACAAGATTGAAGCTTCAGCCAAGGGTATTCGATGTACATCCATGGAAATAAATCACTTCATTTCTCTAATGTTGACCTGACAAATAAGACAGACGTCTTCACTGAACTTGCTTATAGTAAAGTGATGGAAATATCAAATATAAGTCTTAGAAAAATCTTATTTTACCCGAGCATTATACACTGCTCTATGTTAACTACAGTTTGGCTCACACATCTGTTCATTGAAGTTACAATGTTCTCAATTTCTGTTACTGATCCTCCAGAGTGGACCCCAACAGGAGTCCCCGTGCCCAGTGTCATTGGAGCCAAGAGATCAAGACTGAGTTTGCTTCAGAAGCAAAGGAAACATTATTTTGAAAACAGAATGGAGAGGTGAGAGCGTGCAGTCCCCCACGGGCTGTGGGCTGGGCTGCTGTGTAGGGATCCCGGCAGCATCAGTGGGAGGGAGGGGATGGAGCTCTCGAGGGCTGGGTTGGCTGCAGCTCAGGCTCTATGCCATGGAGTCTGCATGGGACCCCGCTAGCTGAGGTGTCGACCCAGCCATTCTGCACTAGGAAATCGGGTCTGAAGTGCCGGGTGTGGGACCTCTGCATGCGGAACCCTAGGAGCACATGAAATTAGACAAAGCACAAAGGAAAAACAGGTTAGACTTTATTTTATTGCCCAGATTCTCTTTTTATCTCCCAGGAATTTTTAATGAACGTTGCCGGAGACGAACACCTCCTCTGCTTTTTGTTCCGTTCCTCATTCTTGGGGTGTTGAGGGTGCAGACCCCTCTTTTGTAACTGCTTCATGCTGTGGTGGGAGCCCTGATACCTGGGGGGAGGGGCAAAACGTCTCCCCACCAGCCTCCAGGTGAGGTTGATTGTCCCAAGGCCTCCTGCCTCACTTCTCGTCTGCCTGAGCACCAGCATTGGAAGTGTTATAGATTCTAATGACCTTTAAGGGTCCAGGAAAGAGATGCGCAGAGATGCTGAGGTGGCAGGTTTCACCCCACCCCACATTTGTTCGGCGACCTTAGGCTGACGGTTTTTGCCAGCCTAGATGCTCTGACCAGTAGTCTGTGCTTTCTTTAATTAGGTCCCTGAATTAATGTACAAACAGCACCATGTGTCAGAACCCTGCCCGCGCAACTCCCAGACAGTCCAGGGTCAGTAGTGATCCAGGACCATGACGTCCACTGAGTCAACGGCCTTTAGAAGTAGCCAGCAGTCCAGCCGGTCATATTGGCCACCATCACCGCGGTGTCTGTAGGGTTTTCTATGGTGAAAGCGTGATATAAGTTTCCCCCGCCAAGCTTATTAGCTCCCCTCTGGGTGCACTAAGTCCAGCAAGCAGTAGTCTGCTCTTTCGGGGCACAGTCTTGTTGTTTTCTGAGAGAAACTCCAGGTCAAGTGATGGTCACACGAGTCATCTTGGGGGCCCGTAGCCCCCGTTTGTCTCTCTGGAGGTTGGAGTTGGAGGGCCTCCTCACTCGAGGTCAGTGTGTCCACAGAGCGACCCCTGCAACTTCAGGGCATGATGGGTGGTTAGAATCACGATGTGGGGTCCTTTTCCCTTAGGAGGGAGCTGGCCTTGTGGGCTGCTGATTTCTACCTTTTTAGATACCCCAGTATCCTGGCCTGATGAGTCGGTGGGCAAAGCCCTTGGTGACCATAGTTTATCATACCTGAAGGGCATTCTTGTGTTGCTCCATTTCAAGTGGTCCCAGTATTTGCACTAAGGCTCCAAGGGCAATTAACCTTTGACTGGGTATGTAAAGGTCAAAGGGTTTAGCTAAATTAGGGAGTTCCTTGGCAAGGGTCTGAATTGACTTCTCTTTCCATTCTTGAAAGGCTGCTTCTGGATTCTATACAAAAGGATCATCATCTTTTCGTGTCAGTGTTTCATGTAGAGGCCCAGCTATTAGACTGTAGTTAGGGATCCAGATGCAGAAAACCTTGGCCTCCCCAGGAACCCCTAAGCTGTCTTCTAGTTTTAGAAGAGGTAAGGCTGCAAATGGCTTCTTCCCTATCCTGGGATGCGTTTCTCCGAATATCTGTCAGAATGAAGCCCAGGCATGTCACCTGAGCCTTGGATATTTGAGCCTTTTTCTTGGACACCTTCTATCCTTTCTTGGCTAGGTAGTTCAGAGGCGTCTTTAGTAGGCCTGGCGATCAGAATGTCATCTGCATATTGAAGGAGGGTTCCCTTTTACAGAGGTAGAACTTTTAGGTCTTTAGAGGACATTTCCCCAATGATGGTGTGGGGATTTTTGAACCATTGGGGCAGGACGGCCCAGCATTATTGGTTTTGTTGCATGTTGTGTCCTGCCACTCACAAGCCAAAAATTCTTGTGACTCTGAGATGAATGGAATACAGAAGAAGGCATCATTGAAGTGTAATACAGAATGCCCTGGCCTGGTGGATGGTAGAATGAGCAGCAGGGTGTAGGAAATAGGAGCTACTGGATGTATATCTTCGGTGGCTTCACTGACTGTCCTGATTTCCTTTACCAGGTCTCCAGCAGCCCATGGGGCTCTCGTGGTCAGGCCAATCCCAGTATATGGAGCTCACCTGGGCTGCACCACCCATCCCCACAGCCCACGGGGCTCTCGTGTTCAAGTCCCTCCAAGGGTATGGAGCTCACCTGTGCAGCTACCCAGCAGCCCATGGGGCTCTCATAGTCAGGCCCTTCCCAGGATACAGAGCTCCCCTGGGCAGGTACACAAGCAGGGCTGGACACACAGGAACTGTGAACATAGCCCACCTTGCAGAGAACCCCCAGCTCACCTGTCGCGCACAGCTGACACAGAACACCTCAGAGCAGGACTTGAACTAACAAACAGCAGCTCTGACAGGTCTGTGACCCTGGCTATCACTCTGTGCAGTCTCTCTCTGCCTGGTCTTCCAGACACTTCCACTGCAGCCAGGGCACCAGGCCTCTGTCTCCACCCACAATCACTCCTCTCCCTGACTCCTGGGTTCCTATCATTAGGATAGGGTCTTCTTGAAGTTGTTTTCCACTCATGGACCAGATAAAATGATAAGAAAACAAGCGGCAGCTGCAGCCCCTTGTCCAGCAAGTTATTATTAGTTATGCATTTTATGCATATACATGTATACAGGTCAATCCCAATCTCCCAACTCATCCCACCACCACCACCCCATGGCTTCCCGCACTTGGTGTCCATACGTTTGTTCTCTACCTCTGTGTCTCTATTTCTTCCCTGCAAACCAGTTCATCTGTACCATTTTTTAGGTTCCACATATATGCATTAATATACAATATTTGTTTTCCTCTTTCTGACTTACTTCATTCTGTATGACAGTCACTCGATCCATCGATGTCTCTACAAATGACCCAGTTTCATTCCTCTTTATGGCCGAGTAATATTCCATTTTATATATGTACCACATCTTTATCCATTCATCTGTCTGTGGGCATTTAGGTTGCTTCCATTACCTGGCTATTGTAAATAGTGCTGCAATGAACATTGTGGTGAATGTGCCTTTTTGATTTATGGTTTTCTCTGGGTATATGCCCAGAAGTGGTATTGCTGGATCAGATGGTAATTCTATTTCTAGTTTTTTTAAGGAAACTCCATACTGTTCTCCATAGTGTCTGTATCAATTTACATTCCCACCAATAGTGGAAGAGGGCTCCTTTTGTCCACACCCTCCCCAGAATTTGTTGTTTGTAGATTTCCTGATGATGCCGATTCTAACAGGTGTGAGGTGATACCTCATTGTAGTTTTGATGTGCATTTCTCTAATAATTAGTGCTGTTGAGCAGCTTTTCATGTGCGTCTTGGCCATCTCTGTGTCTTCTTTGAAGAAACGTCTCTTTAGATCTTCTGCCCATTTTTGTATTGGGTTGTTTGTTTTTTTAATATTAAGCTGCATGAGCTGTTTATATATATATTGGAGATTAAACCTTTGTCCATTGATTCGTTTGCAACGATTTTCGCCCATTCTGAGGGATGCCTTTTTCCATTCCCGTTTTTTTTTAACAAAAAAAGGAAAGAAAGAAAAAGAAGCAGAACACTAATGTGCGTAAAATCTGCCTTTTGAAACGGTCGTTTTGAAATATGGACGTCCTTTGAATTTTTTGGTCGATATGTGACCCCAGGATTTGTTTTCAGGGCAGGTGTGATTTACAGGCCTGCAATGATTTTGAATATCAATGGACCATTAGCGCTGGGATTAAAGCTGCTGTTGTGTGAAACGGCCACAAGGTGGCAGCAGTTCTCCCTTACCAAATCTGGTTAAGAGGGCAACAGAGCCTCAATGGAAGTCGTGTCCTAGATTGGAATTTAGAATGGAATGTGCCAGGAGAAAGCCCCTCAAGTTTGTCTCACTACATCTTGTTCGTGTTTTTAATTTATTTTTTTTATTTTTTATTACAGCAAGTTTGATTACAATGTTTGGCTTGTTGTAGGTGTGGAAGATGTGGTTCTTTTACACATATACAGACGTCTGATCGTCCTGGGAACCTTTTCCCATGTACGTTATGACCGAATGTTGAGTAGTCTTCTCTTGGTATTCCGTAGGTCTTTGGTGATTATATATGTCACCTGTGTTTGTATATGTCTGTTAACCCCGATATCGTAATGAAACCAATCCTCACACCTTTCCATTGGTGAACCATAAGTTTGTTTAATGAATCTGTGATTGCCCTTCTCCGTGGAAATATCTGCCCTGGTATCCATTTTTAGGTAACACCTATAAGTGATATGATACGATATGTGTCTTTCACTTTCTGACTTACTACAAGTCACGTGATTACCTCTAGACTCATCTACGGGGCTGCAAATGGCATTGTGTCCTTTTTTTCCTTGGCTTCTATTCTGCCTTAGCGAGGTCCATTTCCAACAATGTGATTCCCTGAGGGTTGTGGATTAGCTGACCTGGGCAGCCTTACCCTGCCGGCCGGCCCTCCCCAGGTGTGCCTGGTTGAGGTCAATATAAACAGCGCTCCAGGCAGCAATAGCCCCTGAAGCTGTGCCTGACTCCATATTCTCTGCCCCGTCAGCAGTCTCGGGGCTGTGCTGGTGGGAGGGAGTGAGGGGCCACAGCTTTGTTGGTGGCCCAGTGTGAGGGGGGCTCTGCTGGCCTTTCTGCAGGGGTTTCCAGGCTGCCACCTGTAAAGAAGAGGATGTGTCACCCATCCCTTCCCCTGGAATTTCTCTCCGGACAGAGGTGAGGAAGGAAAAAAGCAGTGGGTGTCGGGACAGGAGGGGTATCTCAGGCAGGGCAATGGAAAGCTTCCAGAAGAGCGCCCGGGGCCAGGACCACCCTGGCTGGCCTGCAGGCACCAAGTTGGACTGTGTGCTGTCACTGGTGTGGCTCCGCGGCCCTTCCTCTAGGCTTTCAAGCCCTTGTACATATTCAGGTGTTTTACCTGGGAAGGGTGGGAACAGTTCAGCAGCAGCTGGCCTGGGGCTCAGCTCACGTTTTCTCACAGATGCCTCGGCAGGGTCCCCCAGCTTTGCAATGAGGACGCTCCTTGCGTGGGGGGTGGGTTGCTGGCTGTATGGGAGATGATTCCCCACCTCTGACCAATTTCAGAATTGTTGACCGCTGGAGCAAGTGCCCTGATAGGGTTTTCCTGTGTATAACTGGTGGGTTCAGGTTTTTTTTTTCTTTTATGGTTCAAGTTAGATTTTATTCCTCTTTTATGTATTTATAGATATAAGCATGGAACTAATTCATTCCTATAAATACATCTGTGTGAAGGGAAGAACTTTTTTCTGTTTTATTTTTAAATTTTATTTTTTTAAAATTTTGAAATTTAATTTTATTTATTTTTTTATACAGCAGGTTATTATTAGTTATGCATTTTATGCATATACATGTATACAGGTCAATCCCAATCTCCCAACTCATCCCACCACCACCACCCCATGGCTTCCCGCACTTGGTGTCCATACGTTTGTTCTCTACCTCTGTGTCTCTATTTCTTCCCTGCAAACCAGTTCATCTGTACCATTTTTTAGGTTCCACATATATGCATTAATATACAATATTTGTTTTCCTCTTTCTGACTTACTTCATTCTGTATGACAGTCACTCGATCCATCGATGTCTCTACAAATGACCCAGTTTCATTCCTCTTTATGGCCGAGTAATATTCCATTTTATATATGTACCACATCTTGATCCATTCATCTGTCTGTGGGCATTTAGGTTGCTTCCATTACCTGGCTATTGTAAATAGTGCTGCAATGAACATTGTGGTGAATGTGCCTTTTTGATTTATGGTTTTCTCTGGGTATATGCCCCGAAGTGGGATTGCTGGATCAGATGGTAATTCTATTTCTAGTTTTTTTTAAGGAAACTCCATACTGTTCTCCATAGTGTCTGTATCAATTTACATTCCCACCAATAGTGGAAGAGGGCTCCTTTTGTCCACACCCTCCCCAGAATTTGTTGTTTGTAGATTTCCTGATGATGCCGATTCTAACAGGTGTGAGGTGATACCTCATTGTAGTTTTGATGTGCATTTCTCTAATAATTAGTGCTGTTGAGCAGCTTTTCATGTGCGTCTTGGCCATCTCTGTGTCTTCTTTGAAGAAACGTCTCTTTAGATCTTCTGCCCATTTTTGTATTGGGTTGTTTGTTTTTTTAATATTAAGCTGCATGAGCTGTTTATATATATATTGGAGATTAAACCTTTGTCCATTGATTCGTTTGCAACGATTTTCGCCCATTCTGAGGGATGCCTTTTTCCATTCCCGTTTTTTTTTAACAAAAAAAGGAAAGAAAGAAAAAGAAGCAGAACACTAATGTGCGTAAAATCTGCCTTTTGAAACGGTCGTTTTGAAATATGGACGTCCTTTGAATTTTTTGGTCGATATGTGACCCCAGGATTTGTTTTCAGGGCAGGTGTGACTTACAGGCCTGCAATGATTTTGAATATCAATGGACCATTAGCGCTGGGATTAAAGCTGCTGTTGTGTGAAACGGCCACAAGGTGGCAGCAGTTCTCCCTTACCAAATCTGGTTAAGAGGGCAACAGAGCCTCAATGGAAGTCGTGTCCTAGATTGGAATTTAGAATGGAATGTGCCAGGAGAAAGCCCCTCAAGTTTGTCTCACTACATCTTGTTCGTGTTTTTAATTTATTTTTTTTAATTTTTTATTACAGCAAGTTTGATTACAATGTTTGGCTTGTTGTAGGTGTGGAAGATGTGGTTCTTTTACACATATACAGATGTCTGATCTTCCTGGGATCCTTTTCCCATGTACGTTTTGACCGAATGTTGAGTAGTCTTCTCTTGGTATTCCGTAGGTCTTTGGTGATTATATATGTCACCTGTGTTTGTATATGTCTGTTAACCCCGATATCGTAATGAAACCAATCCTCACACCTTTCCATTGGTGAACCATAAGTTTGTTTAATGAATCTGTGATTGCCCTTCTCCCTGGAAAAATCTGTCCTGGTATCCACTTTTAGGTAACACCTATAAGTGATATGATACGATATGTGTCTTTCACTTTCTGACTTACTACAAGTCACGTGATTACCTCTAGACTCATCTACGGGGCTGCAAATGGCATTGTGTCCTTTTTTTCCTTGGCTTCTATTCTGCCTTAGCGAGGTCTATTTTCAACAATGTGATTCCCTGAGGGTTGTGGATTAGCTGACCTGGGCAGCCTTACCCTGCCGGCCGGCCCTCCCCAGGTGTGCCTGGTTGAGGTCAATATAAACAGCGCTCCAGGCAGCAATAGCCCCTGAAGCTGTGCCTGACTCCATATTCTCTGCCCCGTCAGCAGTCTCGGGGCTGTGCTGGTGGGAGGGAGTGAGGGGCCACAGCTTTGTTGGTGGCCCAGTGTGAGGGGGGCTCTGCTGGCCTTTCTGCAGGGGTTTCCAGGCTGCCAGCTGTAAAGAAGAGGATGTGTCACCCATCCCTTCCCCTGGAATTTCTCTCCGGACAGAGGTGAGGAAGGAAAAAAGCAGTGGGGGCCGGGACAGGAGAGGTATCTCAGGCAGGGCAATGGAAAGCTTCTGGAAGAGCGCCCGGGGCCAGGACCACCCTGGCTGGCCTGCAGGCACCAAGTTGGACTGTGTGCTGTCGCTGGTGTGGCTCCGCGGCCCTTCCTCTAGGCTTTCAAGCCCTTGTACATATTCAGGTGTTTTACCTGGGAAGGGTGGGAACAGTTCAGCAGCAGCTGGCCTGGGGCTCAGCTCACGTTTTCTCACAGATGCCTCAGCAGGGTCCCCCAGCTTTGCAATGAGGACGCTCCTTGCATGGGGGGTGGTTTGCTGGCTGTATGGGAGATGATTCCCCACCTCTGACCAATTTCAGAATTGTTGACCGCTGGAGCAAGTGCCCTGATATGGTTTTCCTGTGTATAACTGGTGGGTTCAGGTTTTTTTTTTTTTCTTTTATGGTTCAAGTTAGGTTTTATTCCTCTTTTATGTATTTATAGATATAAGCATGAAAATAATTCATTCCTATAAATACATCTGTGTGAAGGGAAGAACTTTTTTCTGTTTTATTTTTAAATTTTATTTTTTTAAAATTTTGAAATTTAATTTTATTTATTTTTTTATACAGCAGGTTATTATTAGTTATGCATTTTATGCATATACATGTATACAGGTCAATCCCAATCTCCCAACTCATCCCACCACCACCACCCCATGGCTTCCCACACTTGGTGTCCATACGTTTGTTCTCTACCTCTGTGTCTCTATTTCTTCCCTGCAAACCAGTTCATCTGTACCATTCTTTAGGTTCCACATATATGCATTAGTATACAATATTTGTTTTCCTCTTTCTGACTTACTTCATTCTGTATGACAGTCACTCGATCCATCGATGTCTCTACAAATGACCCAGTTTCATTCCTCTTTATGGCCGAGTAATATTCCATTTTATATATGTACCACATCTTTATCCATTCATCTGTCTGTGGGCATTTAGTTTGCTTCCTTTACCTGGCTATTGTAAATAGTGCTGCAATGAACATTGTGGTGAATGTGCCTTTTTGATTTATGGTTTTCTCTGGGTATATGCCCAGAAGTGGGATTGCTGGATCAGATGGTAATTCTATTTCTAGTTTTTTTTAAGGAAACTCCATACTGTTCTCCATAGTGTCTGTATCAATTTACATTCCCACCAATAGTGGAAGAGGGCTCCTTTTGTCCACACCCTCCCCAGAATTTGTTGTTTGTAGATTTCCTGATGATGCCGATTCTAACAGGTGTGAGGTGATACCTCATTGTAGTTTTGATGTGCATTTCTCTAATAATTAGTGCTGTTGAGCAGCTTTTCATGTGCGTCTTGGCCATCTCTGTGTCTTCTTTGAAGAAACGTCTCTTTAGATCTTCTGCCCATTTTTGTATTGGGTTGTTTGTTTTTTTAATATTAAGCTGCATGAGCTGTTTATATATATATTGGAGATTAAACCTTTGTCCATTGATTCGTTTGCAACGATTTTCGCCCATTCTGAGGGATGCCTTTTTCCATTCCCGTTTTTTTTTAACAAAAAAAGGAAAGAAAGAAAAAGAAGCAGAACACTAATGTGCGTAAAATCTGCCTTTTGAAACGGTCGTTTTGAAATATGGACGTCCTTTGAATTTTTTGGTCGATATGTGACCCCAGGATTTGTTTTCAGGGCAGGTGTGACTTACAGGCCTGCAATGATTTTGAATATCAATGGACCATTAGCGCTGGGATTAAAGCTGCTGTTGTGTGAAACGGCCACAAGGTGGCAGCAGTTCTCCCTTACCAAATCTGGTTAAGAGGGCAACAGAGCCTCAATGGAAGTCGTGTCCTAGATTGGAATTTAGAATGGAATGTGCCAGGAGAAAGCCCCTCAAGTTTGTCTCACTACATCTTGTTCGTGTTTTTAATTTATTTTTTTTAATTTTTTATTACAGCAAGTTTGATTACAATGTTTGGCTTGTTGTAGGTGTGGAAGATGTGGTTCTTTTACACATATACAGATGTCTGATCTTCCTGGGATCCTTTTCCCATGTACGTTTTGACCGAATGTTGAGTAGTCTTCTCTTGGTATTCCGTAGGTCTTTGGTGATTATATATGTCACCTGTGTTTGTATATGTCTGTTAACCCCGATATCGTAATGAAACCAATCCTCACACCTTTCCATTGGTGAACCATAAGTTTGTTTAATGAATCTGTGATTGCCCTTCTCCCTGGAAAAATCTGCCCTGGTATCCACTTTTAGGTAACACCTATAAGTGATATGATACGATATGTGTCTTTCACTTTCTGACTTACTACAAGTCACGTGATTACCTCTAGACTCATCTACGGGGCTGCAAATGGCATTGTGTCCTTTTTTTCCTTGGCTTCTATTCTGCCTTAGCGAGGTCCATTTCCAACAATGTGATTCCCTGAGGGTTGTGGATTAGCTGACCTGGGCAGCCTTACCCTGCCGGCCGGCCCTCCCCAGGTGTGCCTGGTTGAGGTCAATATAAACAGCGCTCCAGGCAGCAATAGCCCCTGAAGCTGTGCCTGACTCCATATTCTCTGCCCCGTCAGCAGTCTCGGGGCTGTGCTGGTGGGAGGGAGTGAGGGGCCACAGCTTTGTTGGTGGCCCAGTGTGAGGGGGGCTCTGCTGGCCTTTCTGCAGGGGTTTCCAGGCTGCCACCTGTAAAGAAGAGGATGTGTCACCCATCCCTTCCCCTGGAATTTCTCTCCGGACAGAGGTGAGGAAGGAAAAAAGCAATGGGGGTCGGGACAGGAGGGGTATCTCAGGCAGGGCAATGGAAAGCTTCCGGAAGAGCGCCCGGGGCCAGGACCACCCTGGCTGGCCTGCAGGCACCAAGTTGGACTGTGTGCTGTCGCTGGTGTGGCTCCGCGGCCCTTCCTCTAGGCTTTCAAGCCCTTGTACATATTCAGGTGTTTTACCTGGGAAGGGTGGGAACAGTTCAGCAGCAGCTGGCCTGGGGCTCAGCTCACGTTTTCTCACAGATGCCTCGGCAGGGTCCCCCAGCTTTGCAATGAGGACGCTCCTTGCGTGGGGGGTGGGTTGCTGGCTGTATGGGAGATGATTCCCCACCTCTGACCAATTTCAGAATTGTTGACCGCTGGAGCAAGTGCCCTGATAGGGTTTTCCTGTGTATAACTGGTGGGTTCAGGTTTTTTTTTTTTTTCTTTTATGGTTCAAGTTAGGTTTTATTCCTCTTTTATGTATTTATAGATATAAGCATGAAAATAATTCATTCCTATAAATACATCAGTGTGAAGGGAAGAACTTTTTTCTGTTTTATTTTTAAATTTTATTTTTTTAAAATTTTGAAATTTAATTTTATTTATTTTTTTATACAGCAGGTTATTATTAGTTATGCATTTTATGCATATACATGTATACAGGTCAATCCCAATCTCCCAACTCATCCCACCACCACCACCCCATGGCTTCCCGCACTTGGTGTCCATACGTTTGTTCTCTACCTCTGTGTCTCTATTTCTTCCCTGCAAACCAGTTCATCTGTACCATTTTTTAGGTTCCACATATATGCATTAATATACAATATTTGTTTTCCTCTTTCTGACTTACTTCATTCTGTATGACAGTCACTCGATCCATCGATGTCTCTACAAATGACCCAGTTTCATTCCTCTTTATGGCCGAGTAATATTCCATTTTATATATGTACCACATCTTGATCCATTCATCTGTCTGTGGGCATTTAGGTTGCTTCCATTACCTGGCTATTGTAAATAGTGCTGCAATGAACATTGTGGTGAATGTGCCTTTTTGATTTATGGTTTTCTCTGGGTATATGCCCCGAAGTGGGATTGCTGGATCAGATGGTAATTCTATTTCTAGTTTTTTTTAAGGAAACTCCATACTGTTCTCCATAGTGTCTGTATCAATTTACATTCCCACCAATAGTGGAAGAGGGCTCCTTTTGTCCACACCCTCCCCAGAATTTGTTGTTTGTAGATTTCCTGATGATGCCGATTCTAACAGGTGTGAGGTGATACCTCATTGTAGTTTTGATGTGCATTTCTCTAATAATTAGTGCTGTTGAGCAGCTTTTCATGTGCGTCTTGGCCATCTCTGTGTCTTCTTTGAAGAAACGTCTCTTTAGATCTTCTGCCCATTTTTGTATTGGGTTGTTTGTTTTTGTAATATTAAGCTGCATGAGCTGTTTATATATATATTGGAGATTAAACCTTTGTCCATTGATTCGTTTGCAACGATTTTCGCCCATTCTGAGGGATGCCTTTTTCCATTCCCGTTTTTTTTAACAAAAAAAGGAAAGAAAGAAAAAGAAGCAGAACACTAATGTGCGTAAAATCTGCCTTTTGAAACGGTCGTTTTGAAATATGGACGTCCTTTGAATTTTTTGGTCGATATGTGACCCCAGGATTTGTTTTCAGGGCAGGTGTGACTTACAGGCCTGCAATGATTTTGAATATCAATGGACCATTAGCGCTGGGATTAAAGCTGCTGTTGTGTGAAACGGCCACAAGGTGGCAGCAGTTCTCCCTTACCAAATCTGGTTAAGAGGGCAACAGAGCCTCAATGGAAGTCGTGTCCTAGATTGGAATTTAGAATGGAATGTGCCAGGAGAAAGCCCCTCAAGTTTGTCTCACTACATCTTGTTCGTGTTTTTAATTTATTTTTTTTTATTTTTTATTACAGCAAGTTTGATTACAATGTTTGGCTTGTTGTAGGTGTGGAAGATGTGGTTCTTTTACACATATACAGATGTCTGATCTTCCTGGGATCCTTTTCCCATGTACGTTATGACCGAATGTTGAGTAGTCTTCTCTTGGTATTCCGTAGGTCTTTGGTGATTATATATGTCACCTGTGTTTGTATAGGTCTGTTAACCCCGATATCGTAATGAAACCAATCCTCACACCTTTCCATTGGTGAACCATAAGTTTGTTTAATGAATCTGTGATTGCCCTTCTCCGTGGAAATATCTGCCCTGGTATCCATTTTTAGGTAACACCTATAAGTGATATGATACGATATGTGTCTTTCACTTTCTGACTTACTACAAGTCACGTGATTACCTCTAGACTCATCTACGGGGCTGCAAATGGCATTGTGTCCTTTTTTTCCTTGGCTTCTATTCTGCCTTAGCGAGGTCCATTTCCAACAATGTGATTCCCTGAGGGTTGTGGATTAGCTGACCTGGGCAGCCTTACCCTGCCGGCCGGCCCTCCCCAGGTGTGCCTGGTTGAGGTCAATATAAACAGCGCTCCAGGCAGCAATAGCCCCTGAAGCTGTGCCTGACTCCATATTCTCTGCCCCGTCAGCAGTCTCGGGGCTGTGCTGGTGGGAGGGAGTGAGGGGCCACAGCTTTGTTGGTGGCCCAGTGTGAGGGGGGCTCTGCTGGCCTTTCTGCAGGGGTTTCCAGGCTGCCACCTGTAAAGAAGAGGATGTGTCACCCATCCCTTCCCCTGGAATTTCTCTCCGGACAGAGGTGAGGAAGGAAAAAAGCAATGGGGGTCGGGACAGGAGGGGTATCTCAGGCAGGGCAATGGAAAGCTTCCGGAAGAGCGCCCGGGGCCAGGACCACCCTGGCTGGCCTGCAGGCACCAAGTTGGACTGTGTGCTGTCGCTGGTGTGGCTCCGCGGCCCTTCCTCTAGGCTTTCAAGCCCTTGTACATATTCAGGTGTTTTACCTGGGAAGGGTGGGAACAGTTCAGCAGCAGCTGGCCTGGGGCTCAGCTCACGTTTTCTCACAGATGCCTCGGCAGGGTCCCCCAGCTTTGCAATGAGGACGCTCCTTGCGTGGGGGGTGGGTTGCTGGCTGTATGGGAGATGATTCCCCACCTCTGACCAATTTCAGAATTGTTGACCGCTGGAGCAAGTGCCCTGATAGGGTTTTCCTGTGTATAACTGGTGGGTTCAGGTTTTTTTTTTTTTTTCTTTTATGGTTCAAGTTAGGTTTTATTCCTCTTTTATGTATTTATAGATATAAGCATGAAAATAATTCATTCCTATAAATACATCAGTGTGAAGGGAAGAACTTTTTTCTGTTTTATTTTTAAATTTTATTTTTTTTAAATTTTGAAATTTAATTTTATTTATTTTTTTATACAGCAGGTTATTATTAGTTATGCATTTTATGCATATAGATGTATACAGGTCAATCCCAATCTCCCAACTCATCCCACCACCACCACCCCATGGCTTCCCGCACTTGGTGTCCATACGTTTGTTCTCTACCTCTGTGTCTCTATTTCTTCCCTGCAAACCAGTTCATCTGTACCATTTTTTAGGTTCCACATATATGCATTAATATACAATATTTGTTTTCCTCTTTCTGACTTACTTCATTCTGTATGACAGTCACTCGATCCATCGATGTCTCTACAAATGACCCAGTTTCATTCCTCTTTATGGCCGAGTAATATTCCATTTTATATATGTACCACATCTTGATCCATTCATCTGTCTGTGGGCATTTAGGTTGCTTCCATTACCTGGCTATTGTAAATAGTGCTGCAATGAACATTGTGGTGAATGTGCCTTTTTGATTTATGGTTTTCTCTGGGTATATGCCCCGAAGTGGGATTGCTGGATCAGATGGTAATTCTATTTCTAGTTTTTTTTAAGGAAACTCCATACTGTTCTCCATAGTGTCTGTATCAATTTACATTCCCACCAATAGTGGAAGAGGGCTCCATTTGTCCACACCCTCCCCAGAATTTGTTGTTTGTAGATTTCCTGATGATGCCGATTCTAACAGGTGTGAGGTGATACCTCATTGTAGTTTTGATGTGCATTTCTCTAATAATTAGTGCTGTTGAGCAGCTTTTCATGTGCGTCTTGGCCATCTCTGTGTCTTCTTTGAAGAAACGTCTCTTTAGATCTTCTGCCCATTTTTGTATTGGGTTGTTTGTTTTTGTAATATTAAGCTGCATGAGCTGTTTATATATATATTGGAGATTAAACCTTTGTCCATTGATTCGTTTGCAACGATTTTCGCCCATTCTGAGGGATGCCTTTTTCCATTCCCGTTTTTTTTAACAAAAAAAGGAAAGAAAGAAAAAGAAGCAGAACACTAATGTGCGTAAAATCTGCCTTTTGAAACGGTCGTTTTGAAATATGGACGTCCTTTGAATTTTTTGGTCGATATGTGACCCCAGGATTTGTTTTCAGGGCAGGTGTGACTTACAGGCCTGCAATGATTTTGAATATCAATGGACCATTAGCGCTGGGATTAAAGCTGCTGTTGTGTGAAACGGCCACAAGGTGGCAGCAGTTCTCCCTTACCAAATCTGGTTAAGAGGGCAACAGAGCCTCAATGGAAGTCGTGTCCTAGATTGGAATTTAGAATGGAATGTGCCAGGAGAAAGCCCCTCAAGTTTGTCTCACTACATCTTGTTCGTGTTTTTAATTTATTTTTTTTTAATTTTTTATTACAGCAAGTTTGATTACAATGTTTGGCTTGTTGTAGGTGTGGAAGATGTGGTTCTTTTACACATATACAGATGTCTGATCTTCCTGGGATCCTTTTCCCATGTACGTTATGACCGAATGTTGAGTAGTCTTCTCTTGGTATTCCGTAGGTCTTTGGTGATTATATATGTCACCTGTGTTTGTATAGGTCTGTTAACCCCGATATCGTAATGAAACCAATCCTCACACCTTTCCATTGGTGAACCATAAGTTTGTTTAATGAATCTGTGATTGCCCTTCTCCGTGGAAATATCTGCCCTGGTATCCATTTTTAGGTAACACCTATAAGTGATATGATACGATATGTGTCTTTCACTTTCTGACTTACTACAAGTCACGTGATTACCTCTAGACTCATCTACGGGGCTGCAAATGGCATTGTGTCCTTTTTTTCCTTGGCTTCTATTCTGCCTTAGCGAGGTCCATTTCCAACAATGTGATTCCCTGAGGGTTGTGGATTAGCTGACCTGGGCAGCCTTACCCTGCCGGCCGGCCCTCCCCAGGTGTGCCTGGTTGAGGTCAATATAAACAGCGCTCCAGGCAGCAATAGCCCCTGAAGCTGTGCCTGACTCCATATTCTCTGCCCCGTCAGCAGTCTCGGGGCTGTGCTGGTGGGAGGGAGTGAGGGGCCACAGCTTTGTTGGTGGCCCAGTGTGAGGGGGGCTCTGCTGGCCTTTCTGCAGGGGTTTCCAGGCTGCCACCTGTAAAGAAGAGGATGTGTCACCCATCCCTTCCCCTGGAATTTCTCTCCGGACAGAGGTGAGGAAGGAAAAAAGCAATGGGGGTCGGGACAGGAGGGGTATCTCAGGCAGGGCAATGGAAAGCTTCCGGAAGAGCGCCCGGGGCCAGGACCACCCTGGCTGGCCTGCAGGCACCAAGTTGGACTGTGTGCTGTCGCTGGTGTGGCTCCGCGGCCCTTCCTCTAGGCTTTCAAGCCCTTGTACATATTCAGGTGTTTTACCTGGGAAGGGTGGGAACAGTTCAGCAGCAGCTGGCCTGGGGCTCAGCTCACGTTTTCTCACAGATGCCTCGGCAGGGTCCCCCAGCTTTGCAATGAGGACGCTCCTTGCGTGGGGGGTGGGTTGCTGGCTGTATGGGAGATGATTCCCCACCTCTGACCAATTTCAGAATTGTTGACCGCTGGAGCAAGTGCCCTGATAGGGTTTTCCTGTGTATAACTGGTGGGTTCAGGTTTTTTTTTTCTTTTATGGTTCAAGTTAGATTTTATTCCTCTTTTATGTATTTATAGATATAAGCATGGAACTAATTCATTCCTATAAATACATCTGTGTGAAGGGAAGAACTTTTTTCTGTTTTATTTTTAAATTTTATTTTTTTAAAATTTTGAAATTTAATTTTATTTATTTTTTTATACAGCAGGTTATTATTAGTTATGCATTTTATGCATATACATGTATACAGGTCAATCCCAATCTCCCAACTCATCCCACCACCACCACCCCATGGCTTCCCACACTTGGTGTCCATACGTTTGTTCTCTACCTCTGTGTCTCTATTTCTTCCCTGCAAACCAGTTCATCTGTACCATTCTTTAGGTTCCACATATATGCATTAGTATACAATATTTGTTTTCCTCTTTCTGACTTACTTCATTCTGTATGACAGTCACTCGATCCATCGATGTCTCTACAAATGACCCAGTTTCATTCCTCTTTATGGCCGAGTAATATTCCATTTTATATATGTACCACATCTTTATCCATTCATCTGTCTGTGGGCATTTAGGTTGCTTCCATTACCTGGCTATTGTAAATAGTGCTGCAATGAACATTGTGGTGAATGTGCCTTTTTGATTTATGGTTTTCTCTGGGTATATGCCCAGAAGTGGGATTGCTGGATCAGATGGTAATTCTATTTCTAGTTTTTTTTAAGGAAACTCCATACTGTTCTCCATAGTGTCTGTATCAATTTACATTCCCACCAATAGTGGAAGAGGGCTCCTTTTGTCCACACCCTCCCCAGAATTTGTTGTTTGTAGATTTCCTGATGATGCCGATTCTAACAGGTGTGAGGTGATACCTCATTGTAGTTTTGATGTGCATTTCTCTAATAATTAGTGCTGTTGAGCAGCTTTTCATGTGCGTCTTGGCCATCTCTGTGTCTTCTTTGAAGAAACGTCTCTTTAGATCTTCTGCCCATTTTTGTATTGGGTTGTTTGTTTTTTTAATATTAAGCTGCATGAGCTGTTTATATATATATTGGAGATTAAACCTTTGTCCATTGATTCGTTTGCAACGATTTTCGCCCATTCTGAGGGATGCCTTTTTCCATTCCCGTTTTTTTTTAACAAAAAAAGGAAAGAAAGAAAAAGAAGCAGAACACTAATGTGCGTAAAATCTGCCTTTTGAAACGGTCGTTTTGAAATATGGACGTCCTTTGAATTTTTTGGTCGATATGTGACCCCAGGATTTGTTTTCAGGGCAGGTGTGACTTACAGGCCTGCAATGATTTTGAATATCAATGGACCATTAGCGCTGGGATTAAAGCTGCTGTTGTGTGAAACGGCCACAAGGTGGCAGCAGTTCTCCCTTACCAAATCTGGTTAAGAGGGCAACAGAGCCTCAATGGAAGTCGTGTCCTAGATTGGAATTTAGAATGGAATGTGCCAGGAGAAAGCCCCTCAAGTTTGTCTCACTACATCTTGTTCGTGTTTTTAATTTATTTTTTTTTATTTTTTATTACAGCAAGTTTGATTACAATGTTTGGCTTGTTGTAGGTGTGGAAGATGTGGTTCTTTTACACATATACAGATGTCTGATCTTCCTGGGATCCTTTTCCCATGTACGTTTTGACCGAATGTTGAGTAGTCTTCTCTTGGTATTCCGTAGGTCTTTGGTGATTATATATGTCACCTGTGTTTGTATATGTCTGTTAACCCCGATATCGTAATGAAACCAATCCTCACACCTTTCCATTGGTGAACCATAAGTTTGTTTAATGAATCTGTGATTGCCCTTCTCCCTGGAAAAATCTGCCCTGGTATCCACTTTTAGGTAACACCTATAAGTGATATGATACGATATGTGTCTTTCACTTTCTGACTTACTACAAGTCACGTGATTACCTCTAGACTCATCTACGGGGCTGCAAATGGCATTGTGTCCTTTTTTTCCTTGGCTTCTATTCTGCCTTAGCGAGGTCCATTTCCAACAATGTGATTCCCTGAGGGTTGTGGATTAGCTGACCTGGGCAGCCTTACCCTGCCGGCCGGCCCTCCCCAGGTGTGCCTGGTTGAGGTCAATATAAACAGCGCTCCAGGCAGCAATAGCCCCTGAAGCTGTGCCTGACTCCATATTCTCTGCCCCGTCAGCAGTCTCGGGGCTGTGCTGGTGGGAGGGAGTGAGGGGCCACAGCTTTGTTGGTGGCCCAGTGTGAGGGGGGCTCTGCTGGCCTTTCTGCAGGGGTTTCCAGGCTGCCACCTGTAAAGAAGAGGATGTGTCACCCATCCCTTCCCCTGGAATTTCTCTCCGGACAGAGGTGAGGAAGGAAAAAAGCAATGGGGGTCGGGACAGGAGGGGTATCTCAGGCAGGGCAATGGAAAGCTTCCGGAAGAGCGCCCGGGGCCAGGACCACCCTGGCTGGCCTGCAGGCACCAAGTTGGACTGTGTGCTGTCGCTGGTGTGGCTCCGCGGCCCTTCCTCTAGGCTTTCAAGCCCTTGTACATATTCAGGTGTTTTACCTGGGAAGGGTGGGAACAGTTCAGCAGCAGCTGGCCTGGGGCTCAGCTCACGTTTTCTCACAGATGCCTCGGCAGGGTCCCCCAGCTTTGCAATGAGGACGCTCCTTGCGTGGGGGGTGGGTTGCTGGCTGTATGGGAGATGATTCCCCACCTCTGACCAATTTCAGAATTGTTGACCGCTGGAGCAAGTGCCCTGATAGGGTTTTCCTGTGTATAACTGGTGGGTTCAGGTTTTTTTTTTTTTTCTTTTATGGTTCAAGTTAGGTTTTATTCCTCTTTTATGTATTTATAGATATAAGCATGAAAATAATTCATTCCTATAAATACATCAGTGTGAAGGGAAGAACTTTTTTCTGTTTTATTTTTAAATTTTATTTTTTTAAAATTTTGAAATTTAATTTTATTTATTTTTTTATACAGCAGGTTATTATTAGTTATGCATTTTATGCATATACATGTATACAGGTCAATCCCAATCTCCCAACTCATCCCACCACCACCACCCCATGGCTTCCCGCACTTGGTGTCCATACGTTTGTTCTCTACCTCTGTGTCTCTATTTCTTCCCTGCAAACCAGTTCATCTGTACCATTTTTTAGGTTCCACATATATGCATTAATATACAATATTTGTTTTCCTCTTTCTGACTTACTTCATTCTGTATGACAGTCACTCGATCCATCGATGTCTCTACAAATGACCCAGTTTCATTCCTCTTTATGGCCGAGTAATATTCCATTTTATATATGTACCACATCTTTATCCATTCATCTGTCTGTGGGCATTTAGGTTGCTTCCATTACCTGGCTATTGTAAATAGTGCTGCAATGAACATTGTGGTGAATGTGCCTTTTTGATTTATGGTTTTCTCTGGGTATATGCCCAGAAGTGGGATTGCTGGATCAGATGGTAATTCTATTTCTAGTTTTTTTTAAGGAAACTCCATACTGTTCTCCATAGTGTCTGTATCAATTTACATTCCCACCAATAGTGGAAGAGGGCTCCTTTTGTCCACACCCTCCCCAGAATTTGTTGTTTGTAGATTTCCTGATGATGCCGATTCTAACAGGTGTGAGGTGATACCTCATTGTAGTTTTGATGTGCATTTCTCTAATAATTAGTGCTGTTGAGCAGCTTTTCATGTGCGTCTTGGCCATCTCTGTGTCTTCTTTGAAGAAACGTCTCTTTAGATCTTCTGCCCATTTTTGTATTGGGTTGTTTGTTTTTTTAATATTAAGCTGCATGAGCTGTTTATATATATATTGGAGATTAAACCTTTGTCCATTGATTCGTTTGCAACGATTTTCGCCCATTCTGAGGGATGCCTTTTTCCATTCCCGTTTTTTTTTAACAAAAAAAGGAAAGAAAGAAAAAGAAGCAGAACACTAATGTGCGTAAAATCTGCCTTTTGAAACGGTCGTTTTGAAATATGGACGTCCTTTGAATTTTTTGGTCGATATGTGACCCCAGGATTTGTTTTCAGGGCAGGTGTGACTTACAGGCCTGCAATGATTTTGAATATCAATGGACCATTAGCGCTGGGATTAAAGCTGCTGTTGTGTGAAACGGCCACAAGGTGGCAGCAGTTCTCCCTTACCAAATCTGGTTAAGAGGGCAACAGAGCCTCAATGGAAGTCGTGTCCTAGATTGGAATTTAGAATGGAATGTGCCAGGAGAAAGCCCCTCAAGTTTGTCTCACTACATCTTGTTCGTGTTTTTAATTTATTTTTTTTTATTTTTTATTACAGCAAGTTTGATTACAATGTTTGGCTTGTTGTAGGTGTGGAAGATGTGGTTCTTTTACACATATACAGATGTCTGATCTTCCTGGGATCCTTTTCCCATGTACGTTTTGACCGAATGTTGAGTAGTCTTCTCTTGGTATTCCGTAGGTCTTTGGTGATTATATATGTCACCTGTGTTTGTATATGTCTGTTAACCCCGATATCGTAATGAAACCAATCCTCACACCTTTCCATTGGTGAACCATAAGTTTGTTTAATGAATCTGTGATTGCCCTTCTCCCTGGAAAAATCTGCCCTGGTATCCACTTTTAGGTAACACCTATAAGTGATATGATACGATATGTGTCTTTCACTTTCTGACTTACTACAAGTCACGTGATTACCTCTAGACTCATCTACGGGGCTGCAAATGGCATTGTGTCCTTTTTTTCCTTGGCTTCTATTCTGCCTTAGCGAGGTCCATTTCCAACAATGTGATTCCCTGAGGGTTGTGGATTAGCTGACCTGGGCAGCCTTACCCTGCCGGCCGGCCCTCCCCAGGTGTGCCTGGTTGAGGTCAATATAAACAGCGCTCCAGGCAGCAATAGCCCCTGAAGCTGTGCCTGACTCCATATTCTCTGCCCCGTCAGCAGTCTCGGGGCTGTGCTGGTGGGAGGGAGTGAGGGGCCACAGCTTTGTTGGTGGCCCAGTGTGAGGGGGGCTCTGCTGGCCTTTCTGCAGGGGTTTCCAGGCTGCCACCTGTAAAGAAGAGGATGTGTCACCCATCCCTTCCCCTGGAATTTCTCTCCGGACAGAGGTGAGGAAGGAAAAAAGCAATGGGGGTCGGGACAGGAGGGGTATCTCAGGCAGGGCAATGGAAAGCTTCCGGAAGAGCGCCCGGGGCCAGGACCACCCTGGCTGGCCTGCAGGCACCAAGTTGGACTGTGTGCTGTCGCTGGTGTGGCTCCGCGGCCCTTCCTCTAGGCTTTCAAGCCCTTGTACATATTCAGGTGTTTTACCTGGGAAGGGTGGGAACAGTTCAGCAGCAGCTGGCCTGGGGCTCAGCTCACGTTTTCTCACAGATGCCTCGGCAGGGTCCCCCAGCTTTGCAATGAGGACGCTCCTTGCGTGGGGGGTGGGTTGCTGGCTGTATGGGAGATGATTCCCCACCTCTGACCAATTTCAGAATTGTTGACCGCTGGAGCAAGTGCCCTGATAGGGTTTTCCTGTGTATAACTGGTGGGTTCAGGTTTTTTTTTTTTTTCTTTTATGGTTCAAGTTAGGTTTTATTCCTCTTTTATGTATTTATAGATATAAGCATGAAAATAATTCATTCCTATAAATACATCAGTGTGAAGGGAAGAACTTTTTTCTGTTTTATTTTTAAATTTTATTTTTTTAAAATTTTGAAATTTAATTTTATTTATTTTTTTATACAGCAGGTTATTATTAGTTATGCATTTTATGCATATACATGTATACAGGTCAATCCCAATCTCCCAACTCATCCCACCACCACCACCCCATGGCTTCCCGCACTTGGTGTCCATACGTTTGTTCTCTACCTCTGTGTCTCTATTTCTTCCCTGCAAACCAGTTCATCTGTACCATTTTTTAGGTTCCACATATATGCATTAATATACAATATTTGTTTTCCTCTTTCTGACTTACTTCATTCTGTATGACAGTCACTCGATCCATCGATGTCTCTACAAATGACCCAGTTTCATTCCTCTTTATGGCCGAGTAATATTCCATTTTATATATGTACCACATCTTGATCCATTCATCTGTCTGTGGGCATTTAGGTTGCTTCCATTACCTGGCTATTGTAAATAGTGCTGCAATGAACATTGTGGTGAATGTGCCTTTTTGATTTATGGTTTTCTCTGGGTATATGCCCCGAAGTGGGATTGCTGGATCAGATGGTAATTCTATTTCTAGTTTTTTTTAAGGAAACTCCATACTGTTCTCCATAGTGTCTGTATCAATTTACATTCCCACCAATAGTGGAAGAGGGCTCCTTTTGTCCACACCCTCCCCAGAATTTGTTGTTTGTAGATTTCCTGATGATGCCGATTCTAACAGGTGTGAGGTGATACCTCATTGTAGTTTTGATGTGCATTTCTCTAATAATTAGTGCTGTTGAGCAGCTTTTCATGTGCGTCTTGGCCATCTCTGTGTCTTCTTTGAAGAAACGTCTCTTTAGATCTTCTGCCCATTTTTGTATTGGGTTGTTTGTTTTTGTAATATTAAGCTGCATGAGCTGTTTATATATATATTGGAGATTAAACCTTTGTCCATTGATTCGTTTGCAACGATTTTCGCCCATTCTGAGGGATGCCTTTTTCCATTCCCGTTTTTTTTAACAAAAAAAGGAAAGAAAGAAAAAGAAGCAGAACACTAATGTGCGTAAAATCTGCCTTTTGAAACGGTCGTTTTGAAATATGGACGTCCTTTGAATTTTTTGGTCGATATGTGACCCCAGGATTTGTTTTCAGGGCAGGTGTGACTTACAGGCCTGCAATGATTTTGAATATCAATGGACCATTAGCGCTGGGATTAAAGCTGCTGTTGTGTGAAACGGCCACAAGGTGGCAGCAGTTCTCCCTTACCAAATCTGGTTAAGAGGGCAACAGAGCCTCAATGGAAGTCGTGTCCTAGATTGGAATTTAGAATGGAATGTGCCAGGAGAAAGCCCCTCAAGTTTGTCTCACTACATCTTGTTCGTGTTTTTAATTTATTTTTTTTTATTTTTTATTACAGCAAGTTTGATTACAATGTTTGGCTTGTTGTAGGTGTGGAAGATGTGGTTCTTTTACACATATACAGATGTCTGATCTTCCTGGGATCCTTTTCCCATGTACGTTATGACCGAATGTTGAGTAGTCTTCTCTTGGTATTCCGTAGGTCTTTGGTGATTATATATGTCACCTGTGTTTGTATAGGTCTGTTAACCCCGATATCGTAATGAAACCAATCCTCACACCTTTCCATTGGTGAACCATAAGTTTGTTTAATGAATCTGTGATTGCCCTTCTCCGTGGAAATATCTGCCCTGGTATCCATTTTTAGGTAACACCTATAAGTGATATGATACGATATGTGTCTTTCACTTTCTGACTTACTACAAGTCACGTGATTACCTCTAGACTCATCTACGGGGCTGCAAATGGCATTGTGTCCTTTTTTTCCTTGGCTTCTATTCTGCCTTAGCGAGGTCTATTTTCAACAATGTGATTCCCTGAGGGTTGTGGATTAGCTGACCTGGGCAGCCTTACCCTGCCGGCCGGCCCTCCCCAGGTGTGCCTGGTTGAGGTCAATATAAACAGCGCTCCAGGCAGCAATAGCCCCTGAAGCTGTGCCTGACTCCATATTCTCTGCCCCGTCAGCAGTCTCGGGGCTGTGCTGGTGGGAGGGAGTGAGGGGCCACAGCTTTGTTGGTGGCCCAGTGTGAGGGGGGCTCTACTGGCCTTTCTGCAGGGGTTTCCAGGCTGCCACCTGTAAAGAAGAGGATGTGTCACCCATCCCTTCCCCTGGAATTTCTCTCCGGACAGAGGTGAGGAAGGAAAAAAGCAGTGGGGGCCGGGACAGGAGAGGTATCTCAGGCAGGGCAATGGAAAGCTTCTGGAAGAGCGCCCGGGGCCAGGACCACCCTGGCTGGCCTGCAGGCACCAAGTTGGACTGTGTGCTGTCGCTGGTGTGGCTCCGCGGCCCTTCCTCTAGGCTTTCAAGCCCTTGTACATATTCAGGTGTTTTACCTGGGAAGGGTGGGAACAGTTCAGCAGCAGCTGGTCTGGGGCTCAGCTCACGTTTTCTCACAGATGCCTCGGCAGGGTCCCCCAGCTTTGCAATGAGGACGCTCCTTGCATGGGGGGTGGTTTGCTGGCTGTATGGGAGATGATTCCCCACCTCTGACCAATTTCAGAATTGTTGACCGCTGGAGCAAGTGCCCTGATATGGTTTTCCTGTGTATAACTGGTGGGTTCAGGTTTTTTTTTTTTTCTTTTATGGTTCAAGTTAGGTTTTATTCCTCTTTTATGTATTTATAGATATAAGCATGAAAATAATTCATTCCTATAAATACATCTGTGTGAAAGGGAAGAACATTTTTCTGTTTTATTTTTAAATTTTATTTTTTTAAAATTTTGAAATTTAATTTTATTTATTTTTTTATACAGCAGGTTATTATTAGTTATGCATTTTATGCATATACATGTATACAGGTCAATCCCAATCTCCCAACTCATCCCACCACCACCACCCCATGGCTTCCCACACTTGGTGTCCATACGTTTGTTCTCTACCTCTGTGTCTCTATTTCTTCCCTGCAAACCAGTTCATCTGTACCATTCTTTAGGTTCCACATATATGCATTAGTATACAATATTTGTTTTCCTCTTTCTGACTTACTTCATTCTGTATGACAGTCACTCGATCCATCGATGTCTCTACAAATGACCCAGTTTCATTCCTCTTTATGGCCGAGTAATATTCCATTTTATATATGTACCACATCTTTATCCATTCATCTGTCTGTGGGCATTTAGGTTGCTTCCATTACCTGGCTATTGTAAATAGTGCTGCAATGAACATTGTGGTGAATGTGCCTTTTTGATTTATGGTTTTCTCTGGGTATATGCCCAGAAGTGGTATTGCTGGATCAGATGGTAATTCTATTTCTAGTTTTTTTTAAGGAAACTCCATACTGTTCTCCATAGTGTCTGTATCAATTTACATTCCCACCAATAGTGGAAGAGGGCTCCTTTTGTCCACACCCTCCCCAGAATTTGTTGTTTGTAGATTTCCTGATGATGCCGATTCTAACAGGTGTGAGGTGATACCTCATTGTAGTTTTGATGTGCATTTCTCTAATAATTAGTGCTGTTGAGCAGCTTTTCATGTGCGTCTTGGCCATCTCTGTGTCTTCTTTGAAGAAACGTCTCTTTAGATCTTCTGCCCATTTTTGTATTGGGTTGTTTGTTTTTTTAATATTAAGCTGCATGAGCTGTTTATATATATATTGGAGATTAAACCTTTGTCCATTGATTCGTTTGCAACGATTTTCGCCCATTCTGAGGGATGCCTTTTTCCATTCCCGTTTTTTTTTAACAAAAAAAGGAAAGAAAGAAAAAGAAGCAGAACACTAATGTGCGTAAAATCTGCCTTTTGAAACGGTCGTTTTGAAATATGGACGTCCTTTGAATTTTTTGGTCGATATGTGACCCCAGGATTTGTTTTCAGGGCAGGTGTGATTTACAGGCCTGCAATGATTTTGAATATCAATGGACCATTAGCGCTGGGATTAAAGCTGCTGTTGTGTGAAACGGCCACAAGGTGGCAGCAGTTCTCCCTTACCAAATCTGGTTAAGAGGGCAACAGAGCCTCAATGGAAGTCGTGTCCTAGATTGGAATTTAGAATGGAATGTGCCAGGAGAAAGCCCCTCAAGTTTGTCTCACTACATCTTGTTCGTGTTTTTAATTTATTTTTTTTAATTTTTTATTACAGCAAGTTTGATTACAATGTTTGGCTTGTTGTAGGTGTGGAAGATGTGGTTCTTTTACACATATACAGACGTCTGATCGTCCTGGGAACCTTTTCCCTTGTACGTTATGACCGAATGTTGAGTAGTCTTCTCTTGGTATTCCGTAGGTCTTTGGTGATTATATATGTCACCTGTGTTTGTATAGGTCTGTTAACCCCGATATCGTAATGAAACCAATCCTCACACCTTTCCATTGGTGAACCATAAGTTTGTTTAATGAATCTGTGATTGCCCTTCTCCGTGGAAATATCTGCCCTGGTATCCATTTTTAGGTAACACCTATAAGTGATATGATACGATATGTGTCTTTCACTTTCTGACTTACTACAAGTCACGTGATTACCTCTAGACTCATCTACGGGGCTGCAAATGGCATTGTGTCCTTTTTTTCCTTGGCTTCTATTCTGCCTTAGCGAGGTCCATTTCCAACAATGTGATTCCCTGAGGGTTGTGGATTAGCTGACCTGGGCAGCCTTACCCTGCCGGCCGGCCCTCCCCAGGTGTGCCTGGTTGAGGTCAATATAAACAGCGCTCCAGGCAGCAATAGCCCCTGAAGCTGTGCCTGACTCCATATTCTCTGCCCCGTCAGCAGTCTCGGGGCTGTGCTGGTGGGAGGGAGTGAGGGGCCACAGCTTTGTTGGTGGCCCAGTGTGAGGGGGGCTCTGCTGGCCTTTCTGCAGGGGTTTCCAGGCTGCCACCTGTAAAGAAGAGGATGTGTCACCCATCCCTTCCCCTGGAATTTCTCTCCGGACAGAGGTGAGGAAGGAAAAAAGCAATGGGGGTCGGGACAGGAGGGGTATCTCAGGCAGGGCAATGGAAAGCTTCCGGAAGAGCGCCCGGGGCCAGGACCACCCTGGCTGGCCTGCAGGCACCAAGTTGGACTGTGTGCTGTCGCTGGTGTGGCTCCGCGGCCCTTCCTCTAGGCTTTCAAGCCCTTGTACATATTCAGGTGTTTTACCTGGGAAGGGTGGGAACAGTTCAGCAGCAGCTGGCCTGGGGCTCAGCTCACGTTTTCTCACAGATGCCTCGGCAGGGTCCCCCAGCTTTGCAATGAGGACGCTCCTTGCGTGGGGGGTGGGTTGCTGGCTGTATGGGAGATGATTCCCCACCTCTGACCAATTTCAGAATTGTTGACCGCTGGAGCAAGTGCCCTGATAGGGTTTTCCTGTGTATAACTGGTGGGTTCAGGTTTTTTTTTTTTTTCTTTTATGGTTCAAGTTAGGTTTTATTCCTCTTTTATGTATTTATAGATATAAGCATGAAAATAATTCATTCCTATAAATACATCAGTGTGAAGGGAAGAACTTTTTTCTGTTTTATTTTTAAATTTTATTTTTTTAAAATTTTGAAATTTAATTTTATTTATTTTTTTATACAGCAGGTTATTATTAGTTATGCATTTTATGCATATACATGTATACAGGTCAATCCCAATCTCCCAACTCATCCCACCACCACCACCCCATGGCTTCCCGCACTTGGTGTCCATACGTTTGTTCTCTACCTCTGTGTCTCTATTTCTTCCCTGCAAACCAGTTCATCTGTACCATTTTTTAGGTTCCACATATATGCATTAATATACAATATTTGTTTTCCTCTTTCTGACTTACTTCATTCTGTATGACAGTCACTCGATCCATCGATGTCTCTACAAATGACCCAGTTTCATTCCTCTTTATGGCCGAGTAATATTCCATTTTATATATGTACCACATCTTGATCCATTCATCTGTCTGTGGGCATTTAGGTTGCTTCCATTACCTGGCTATTGTAAATAGTGCTGCAATGAACATTGTGGTGAATGTGCCTTTTTGATTTATGGTTTTCTCTGGGTATATGCCCCGAAGTGGGATTGCTGGATCAGATGGTAATTCTATTTCTAGTTTTTTTTAAGGAAACTCCATACTGTTCTCCATAGTGTCTGTATCAATTTACATTCCCACCAATAGTGGAAGAGGGCTCCTTTTGTCCACACCCTCCCCAGAATTTGTTGTTTGTAGATTTCCTGATGATGCCGATTCTAACAGGTGTGAGGTGATACCTCATTGTAGTTTTGATGTGCATTTCTCTAATAATTAGTGCTGTTGAGCAGCTTTTCATGTGCGTCTTGGCCATCTCTGTGTCTTCTTTGAAGAAACGTCTCTTTAGATCTTCTGCCCATTTTTGTATTGGGTTGTTTGTTTTTGTAATATTAAGCTGCATGAGCTGTTTATATATATATTGGAGATTAAACCTTTGTCCATTGATTCGTTTGCAACGATTTTCGCCCATTCTGAGGGATGCCTTTTTCCATTCCCGTTTTTTTTAACAAAAAAAGGAAAGAAAGAAAAAGAAGCAGAACACTAATGTGCGTAAAATCTGCCTTTTGAAACGGTCGTTTTGAAATATGGACGTCCTTTGAATTTTTTGGTCGATATGTGACCCCAGGATTTGTTTTCAGGGCAGGTGTGACTTACAGGCCTGCAATGATTTTGAATATCAATGGACCATTAGCGCTGGGATTAAAGCTGCTGTTGTGTGAAACGGCCACAAGGTGGCAGCAGTTCTCCCTTACCAAATCTGGTTAAGAGGGCAACAGAGCCTCAATGGAAGTCGTGTCCTAGATTGGAATTTAGAATGGAATGTGCCAGGAGAAAGCCCCTCAAGTTTGTCTCACTACATCTTGTTCGTGTTTTTAATTTATTTTTTTTTATTTTTTATTACAGCAAGTTTGATTACAATGTTTGGCTTGTTGTAGGTGTGGAAGATGTGGTTCTTTTACACATATACAGATGTCTGATCTTCCTGGGATCCTTTTCCCATGTACGTTATGACCGAATGTTGAGTAGTCTTCTCTTGGTATTCCGTAGGTCTTTGGTGATTATATATGTCACCTGTGTTTGTATAGGTCTGTTAACCCCGATATCGTAATGAAACCAATCCTCACACCTTTCCATTGGTGAACCATAAGTTTGTTTAATGAATCTGTGATTGCCCTTCTCCGTGGAAATATCTGCCCTGGTATCCATTTTTAGGTAACACCTATAAGTGATATGATACGATATGTGTCTTTCACTTTCTGACTTACTACAAGTCACGTGATTACCTCTAGACTCATCTACGGGGCTGCAAATGGCATTGTGTCCTTTTTTTCCTTGGCTTCTATTCTGCCTTAGCGAGGTCTATTTTCAACAATGTGATTCCCTGAGGGTTGTGGATTAGCTGACCTGGGCAGCCTTACCCTGCCGGCCGGCCCTCCCCAGGTGTGCCTGGTTGAGGTCAATATAAACAGCGCTCCAGGCAGCAATAGCCCCTGAAGCTGTGCCTGACTCCATATTCTCTGCCCCGTCAGCAGTCTCGGGGCTGTGCTGGTGGGAGGGAGTGAGGGGCCACAGCTTTGTTGGTGGCCCAGTGTGAGGGGGGCTCTACTGGCCTTTCTGCAGGGGTTTCCAGGCTGCCACCTGTAAAGAAGAGGATGTGTCACCCATCCCTTCCCCTGGAATTTCTCTCCGGACAGAGGTGAGGAAGGAAAAAAGCAGTGGGGGCCGGGACAGGAGAGGTATCTCAGGCAGGGCAATGGAAAGCTTCTGGAAGAGCGCCCGGGGCCAGGACCACCCTGGCTGGCCTGCAGGCACCAAGTTGGACTGTGTGCTGTCGCTGGTGTGGCTCCGCGGCCCTTCCTCTAGGCTTTCAAGCCCTTGTACATATTCAGGTGTTTTACCTGGGAAGGGTGGGAACAGTTCAGCAGCAGCTGGTCTGGGGCTCAGCTCACGTTTTCTCACAGATGCCTCGGCAGGGTCCCCCAGCTTTGCAATGAGGACGCTCCTTGCATGGGGGGTGGTTTGCTGGCTGTATGGGAGATGATTCCCCACCTCTGACCAATTTCAGAATTGTTGACCGCTGGAGCAAGTGCCCTGATATGGTTTTCCTGTGTATAACTGGTGGGTTCAGGTTTTTTTTTTTTTCTTTTATGGTTCAAGTTAGGTTTTATTCCTCTTTTATGTATTTATAGATATAAGCATGAAAATAATTCATTCCTATAAATACATCTGTGTGAAAGGGAAGAACATTTTTCTGTTTTATTTTTAAATTTTATTTTTTTAAAATTTTGAAATTTAATTTTATTTATTTTTTTATACAGCAGGTTATTATTAGTTATGCATTTTATGCATATACATGTATACAGGTCAATCCCAATCTCCCAACTCATCCCACCACCACCACCCCATGGCTTCCCACACTTGGTGTCCATACGTTTGTTCTCTACCTCTGTGTCTCTATTTCTTCCCTGCAAACCAGTTCATCTGTACCATTCTTTAGGTTCCACATATATGCATTAGTATACAATATTTGTTTTCCTCTTTCTGACTTACTTCATTCTGTATGACAGTCACTCGATCCATCGATGTCTCTACAAATGACCCAGTTTCATTCCTCTTTATGGCCGAGTAATATTCCATTTTATATATGTACCACATCTTTATCCATTCATCTGTCTGTGGGCATTTAGGTTGCTTCCATTACCTGGCTATTGTAAATAGTGCTGCAATGAACATTGTGGTGAATGTGCCTTTTTGATTTATGGTTTTCTCTGGGTATATGCCCAGAAGTGGTATTGCTGGATCAGATGGTAATTCTATTTCTAGTTTTTTTTAAGGAAACTCCATACTGTTCTCCATAGTGTCTGTATCAATTTACATTCCCACCAATAGTGGAAGAGGGCTCCTTTTGTCCACACCCTCCCCAGAATTTGTTGTTTGTAGATTTCCTGATGATGCCGATTCTAACAGGTGTGAGGTGATACCTCATTGTAGTTTTGATGTGCATTTCTCTAATAATTAGTGCTGTTGAGCAGCTTTTCATGTGCGTCTTGGCCATCTCTGTGTCTTCTTTGAAGAAACGTCTCTTTAGATCTTCTGCCCATTTTTGTATTGGGTTGTTTGTTTTTTTAATATTAAGCTGCATGAGCTGTTTATATATATATTGGAGATTAAACCTTTGTCCATTGATTCGTTTGCAACGATTTTCGCCCATTCTGAGGGATGCCTTTTTCCATTCCCGTTTTTTTTTAACAAAAAAAGGAAAGAAAGAAAAAGAAGCAGAACACTAATGTGCGTAAAATCTGCCTTTTGAAACGGTCGTTTTGAAATATGGACGTCCTTTGAATTTTTTGGTCGATATGTGACCCCAGGATTTGTTTTCAGGGCAGGTGTGATTTACAGGCCTGCAATGATTTTGAATATCAATGGACCATTAGCGCTGGGATTAAAGCTGCTGTTGTGTGAAACGGCCACAAGGTGGCAGCAGTTCTCCCTTACCAAATCTGGTTAAGAGGGCAACAGAGCCTCAATGGAAGTCGTGTCCTAGATTGGAATTTAGAATGGAATGTGCCAGGAGAAAGCCCCTCAAGTTTGTCTCACTACATCTTGTTCGTGTTTTTAATTTATTTTTTTTAATTTTTTATTACAGCAAGTTTGATTACAATGTTTGGCTTGTTGTAGGTGTGGAAGATGTGGTTCTTTTACACATATACAGACGTCTGATCGTCCTGGGAACCTTTTCCCTTGTACGTTATGACCGAATGTTGAGTAGTCTTCTCTTGGTATTCCGTAGGTCTTTGGTGATTATATATGTCACCTGTGTTTGTATAGGTCTGTTAACCCCGATATCGTAATGAAACCAATCCTCACACCTTTCCATTGGTGAACCATAAGTTTGTTTAATGAATCTGTGATTGCCCTTCTCCGTGGAAATATCTGCCCTGGTATCCATTTTTAGGTAACACCTATAAGTGATATGATACGATATGTGTCTTTCACTTTCTGACTTACTACAAGTCACGTGATTACCTCTAGACTCATCTACGGGGCTGCAAATGGCATTGTGTCCTTTTTTTCCTTGGCTTCTATTCTGCCTTAGCGAGGTCCATTTCCAACAATGTGATTCCCTGAGGGTTGTGGATTAGCTGACCTGGGCAGCCTTACCCTGCCGGCCGGCCCTCCCCAGGTGTGCCTGGTTGAGGTCAATATAAACAGCGCTCCAGGCAGCAATAGCCCCTGAAGCTGTGCCTGACTCCATATTCTCTGCCCCGTCAGCAGTCTCGGGGCTGTGCTGGTGGGAGGGAGTGAGGGGCCACAGCTTTGTTGGTGGCCCAGTGTGAGGGGGGCTCTGCTGGCCTTTCTGCAGGGGTTTCCAGGCTGCCACCTGTAAAGAAGAGGATGTGTCACCCATCCCTTCCCCTGGAATTTCTCTCCGGACAGAGGTGAGGAAGGAAAAAAGCAATGGGGGTCGGGACAGGAGGGGTATCTCAGGCAGGGCAATGGAAAGCTTCCGGAAGAGCGCCCGGGGCCAGGACCACCCTGGCTGGCCTGCAGGCACCAAGTTGGACTGTGTGCTGTCGCTGGTGTGGCTCCGCGGCCCTTCCTCTAGGCTTTCAAGCCCTTGTACATATTCAGGTGTTTTACCTGGGAAGGGTGGGAACAGTTCAGCAGCAGCTGGCCTGGGGCTCAGCTCACGTTTTCTCACAGATGCCTCGGCAGGGTCCCCCAGCTTTGCAATGAGGACGCTCCTTGCGTGGGGGGTGGGTTGCTGGCTGTATGGGAGATGATTCCCCACCTCTGACCAATTTCAGAATTGTTGACCGCTGGAGCAAGTGCCCTGATAGGGTTTTCCTGTGTATAACTGGTGGGTTCAGGTTTTTTTTTTTTTTCTTTTATGGTTCAAGTTAGGTTTTATTCCTCTTTTATGTATTTATAGATATAAGCATGAAAATAATTCATTCCTATAAATACATCAGTGTGAAGGGAAGAACTTTTTTCTGTTTTATTTTTAAATTTTATTTTTTTAAAATTTTGAAATTTAATTTTATTTATTTTTTTATACAGCAGGTTATTATTAGTTATGCATTTTATGCATATACATGTATACAGGTCAATCCCAATCTCCCAACTCATCCCACCACCACCACCCCATGGCTTCCCGCACTTGGTGTCCATACGTTTGTTCTCTACCTCTGTGTCTCTATTTCTTCCCTGCAAACCAGTTCATCTGTACCATTTTTTAGGTTCCACATATATGCATTAATATACAATATTTGTTTTCCTCTTTCTGACTTACTTCATTCTGTATGACAGTCACTCGATCCATCGATGTCTCTACAAATGACCCAGTTTCATTCCTCTTTATGGCCGAGTAATATTCCATTTTATATATGTACCACATCTTGATCCATTCATCTGTCTGTGGGCATTTAGGTTGCTTCCATTACCTGGCTATTGTAAATAGTGCTGCAATGAACATTGTGGTGAATGTGCCTTTTTGATTTATGGTTTTCTCTGGGTATATGCCCCGAAGTGGGATTGCTGGATCAGATGGTAATTCTATTTCTAGTTTTTTTTAAGGAAACTCCATACTGTTCTCCATAGTGTCTGTATCAATTTACATTCCCACCAATAGTGGAAGAGGGCTCCTTTTGTCCACACCCTCCCCAGAATTTGTTGTTTGTAGATTTCCTGATGATGCCGATTCTAACAGGTGTGAGGTGATACCTCATTGTAGTTTTGATGTGCATTTCTCTAATAATTAGTGCTGTTGAGCAGCTTTTCATGTGCGTCTTGGCCATCTCTGTGTCTTCTTTGAAGAAACGTCTCTTTAGATCTTCTGCCCATTTTTGTATTGGGTTGTTTGTTTTTGTAATATTAAGCTGCATGAGCTGTTTATATATATATTGGAGATTAAACCTTTGTCCATTGATTCGTTTGCAACGATTTTCGCCCATTCTGAGGGATGCCTTTTTCCATTCCCGTTTTTTTTAACAAAAAAAGGAAAGAAAGAAAAAGAAGCAGAACACTAATGTGCGTAAAATCTGCCTTTTGAAACGGTCGTTTTGAAATATGGACGTCCTTTGAATTTTTTGGTCGATATGTGACCCCAGGATTTGTTTTCAGGGCAGGTGTGACTTACAGGCCTGCAATGATTTTGAATATCAATGGACCATTAGCGCTGGGATTAAAGCTGCTGTTGTGTGAAACGGCCACAAGGTGGCAGCAGTTCTCCCTTACCAAATCTGGTTAAGAGGGCAACAGAGCCTCAATGGAAGTCGTGTCCTAGATTGGAATTTAGAATGGAATGTGCCAGGAGAAAGCCCCTCAAGTTTGTCTCACTACATCTTGTTCGTGTTTTTAATTTATTTTTTTTAATTTTTTATTACAGCAAGTTTGATTACAATGTTTGGCTTGTTGTAGGTGTGGAAGATGTGGTTCTTTTACACATATACAGATGTCTGATCTTCCTGGGATCCTTTTCCCATGTACGTTATGACCGAATGTTGAGTAGTCTTCTCTTGGTATTCCGTAGGTCTTTGGTGATTATATATGTCACCTGTGTTTGTATAGGTCTGTTAACCCCGATATCGTAATGAAACCAATCCTCACACCTTTCCATTGGTGAACCATAAGTTTGTTTAATGAATCTGTGATTGCCCTTCTCCGTGGAAATATCTGCCCTGGTATCCATTTTTAGGTAACACCTATAAGTGATATGATACGATATGTGTCTTTCACTTTCTGACTTACTACAAGTCACGTGATTACCTCTAGACTCATCTACGGGGCTGCAAATGGCATTGTGTCCTTTTTTTCCTTGGCTTCTATTCTGCCTTAGCGAGGTCTATTTTCAACAATGTGATTCCCTGAGGGTTGTGGATTAGCTGACCTGGGCAGCCTTACCCTGCCGGCCGGCCCTCCCCAGGTGTGCCTGGTTGAGGTCAATATAAACAGCGCTCCAGGCAGCAATAGCCCCTGAAGCTGTGCCTGACTCCATATTCTCTGCCCCGTCAGCAGTCTCGGGGCTGTGCTGGTGGGAGGGAGTGAGGGGCCACAGCTTTGTTGGTGGCCCAGTGTGAGGGGGGCTCTACTGGCCTTTCTGCAGGGGTTTCCAGGCTGCCACCTGTAAAGAAGAGGATGTGTCACCCATCCCTTCCCCTGGAATTTCTCTCCGGACAGAGGTGAGGAAGGAAAAAAGCAGTGGGGGCCGGGACAGGAGAGGTATCTCAGGCAGGGCAATGGAAAGCTTCTGGAAGAGCGCCCGGGGCCAGGACCACCCTGGCTGGCCTGCAGGCACCAAGTTGGACTGTGTGCTGTCGCTGGTGTGGCTCCGCGGCCCTTCCTCTAGGCTTTCAAGCCCTTGTACATATTCAGGTGTTTTACCTGGGAAGGGTGGGAACAGTTCAGCAGCAGCTGGTCTGGGGCTCAGCTCACGTTTTCTCACAGATGCCTCGGCAGGGTCCCCCAGCTTTGCAATGAGGACGCTCCTTGCATGGGGGGTGGTTTGCTGGCTGTATGGGAGATGATTCCCCACCTCTGACCAATTTCAGAATTGTTGACCGCTGGAGCAAGTGCCCTGATATGGTTTTCCTGTGTATAACTGGTGGGTTCAGGTTTTTTTTTTTTTTCTTTTATGGTTCAAGTTAGGTTTTATTCCTCTTTTATGTATTTATAGATATAAGCATGAAAATAATTCATTCCTATAAATACATCTGTGTGAAGGGAAGAACATTTTTCTGTTTTATTTTTAAATTTTATTTTTTTAAAATTTTGAAATTTAATTTTATTTATTTTTTTATACAGCAGGTTATTATTAGTTATGCATTTTATGCATATACATGTATACAGGTCAATCCCAATCTCCCAACTCATCCCACCACCACCACCCCATGGCTTCCCACACTTGGTGTCCATACGTTTGTTCTCTACCTCTGTGTCTCTATTTCTTCCCTGCAAACCAGTTCATCTGTACCATTCTTTAGGTTCCACATATATGCATTAGTATACAATATTTGTTTTCCTCTTTCTGACTTACTTCATTCTGTATGACAGTCACTCGATCCATCGATGTCTCTACAAATGACCCAGTTTCATTCCTCTTTATGGCCGAGTAATATTCCATTTTATATATGTACCACATCTTTATCCATTCATCTGTCTGTGGGCATTTAGGTTGCTTCCATTACCTGGCTATTGTAAATAGTGCTGCAATGAACATTGTGGTGAATGTGCCTTTTTGATTTATGGTTTTCTCTGGGTATATGCCCAGAAGTGGTATTGCTGGATCAGATGGTAATTCTATTTCTAGTTTTTTTTAAGGAAACTCCATACTGTTCTCCATAGTGTCTGTATCAATTTACATTCCCACCAATAGTGGAAGAGGGCTCCTTTTGTCCACACCCTCCCCAGAATTTGTTGTTTGTAGATTTCCTGATGATGCCGATTCTAACAGGTGTGAGGTGATACCTCATTGTAGTTTTGATGTGCATTTCTCTAATAATTAGTGCTGTTGAGCAGCTTTTCATGTGCGTCTTGGCCATCTCTGTGTCTTCTTTGAAGAAACGTCTCTTTAGATCTTCTGCCCATTTTTGTATTGGGTTGTTTGTTTTTTTAATATTAAGCTGCATGAGCTGTTTATATATATATTGGAGATTAAACCTTTGTCCATTGATTCGTTTGCAACGATTTTCGCCCATTCTGAGGGATGCCTTTTTCCATTCCCGTTTTTTTTTAACAAAAAAAGGAAAGAAAGAAAAAGAAGCAGAACACTAATGTGCGTAAAATCTGCCTTTTGAAACGGTCGTTTTGAAATATGGACGTCCTTTGAATTTTTTGGTCGATATGTGACCCCAGGATTTGTTTTCAGGGCAGGTGTGATTTACAGGCCTGCAATGATTTTGAATATCAATGGACCATTAGCGCTGGGATTAAAGCTGCTGTTGTGTGAAACGGCCACAAGGTGGCAGCAGTTCTCCCTTACCAAATCTGGTTAAGAGGGCAACAGAGCCTCAATGGAAGTCGTGTCCTAGATTGGAATTTAGAATGGAATGTGCCAGGAGAAAGCCCCTCAAGTTTGTCTCACTACATCTTGTTCGTGTTTTTAATTTATTTTTTTTAATTTTTTATTACAGCAAGTTTGATTACAATGTTTGGCTTGTTGTAGGTGTGGAAGATGTGGTTCTTTTACACATATACAGACGTCTGATCGTCCTGGGAACCTTTTCCCTTGTACGTTATGACCGAATGTTGAGTAGTCTTCTCTTGGTATTCCGTAGGTCTTTGGTGATTATATATGTCACCTGTGTTTGTATAGGTCTGTTAACCCCGATATCGTAATGAAACCAATCCTCACACCTTTCCATTGGTGAACCATAAGTTTGTTTAATGAATCTGTGATTGCCCTTCTCCGTGGAAATATCTGCCCTGGTATCCATTTTTAGGTAACACCTATAAGTGATATGATACGATATGTGTCTTTCACTTTCTGACTTACTACAAGTCACGTGATTACCTCTAGACTCATCTACGGGGCTGCAAATGGCATTGTGTCCTTTTTTTCCTTGGCTTCTATTCTGCCTTAGCGAGGTCTATTTTCAACAATGTGATTCCCTGAGGGTTGTGGATTAGCTGACCTGGGCAGCCTTACCCTGCCGGCCGGCCCTCCCCAGGTGTGCCTGGTTGAGGTCAATATAAACAGCGCTCCAGGCAGCAATAGCCCCTGAAGCTGTGCCTGACTCCATATTCTCTGCCCCGTCAGCAGTCTCGGGGCTGTGCTGGTGGGAGGGAGTGAGGGGCCACAGCTTTGTTGGTGGCCCAGTGTGAGGGGGGCTCTGCTGGCCTTTCTGCAGGGGTTTCCAGGCTGCCAGCTGTAAAGAAGAGGATGTGTCACCCATCCCTTCCCCTGGAATTTCTCTCCGGACAGAGGTGAGGAAGGAAAAAAGCAGTGGGGGCCGGGACAGGAGGGGTATCTCAGGCAGGGCAATGGAAAGCTTCCGGAAGCGTGCCCGGGGCCAGGACCACCCTGGCTGGCCTGCAGGCACCAAGTTGGACTGTGTGCTGTCGCTGGTGTGGCTCCGCGGCCCTTCCTCTAGGCTTTCAAGCCCTTGTACATATTCAGGTGTTTTACCTGGGAAGGGTGGGAACAGTTCAGCAGCAGCTGGCCTGGGGCTCAGCTCACGTTTTCTCACAGATGCCTCGGCAGGGTCCCCCAGCTTTGCAATGAGGACGCTCCTTGCGTGGGGGGTGGGTTGCTGGCTGTATGGGAGATGATTCCCCACCTCTGACCAATTTCAGAATTGTTGACCGCTGGAGCAAGTGCCCTGATAGGGTTTTCCTGTGTATAACTGGTGGGTTCAGGTTTTTTTTTTTTTTCTTTTATGGTTCAAGTTAGGTTTTATTCCTCTTTTATGTATTTATAGATATAAGCATGAAAATAATTCATTCCTATAAATACATCAGTGTGAAGGGAAGAACTTTTTTCTGTTTTATTTTTAAATTTTATTTTTTTAAAATTTTGAAATTTAATTTTATTTATTTTTTTATACAGCAGGTTATTATTAGTTATGCATTTTATGCATATACATGTATACAGGTCAATCCCAATCTCCCAACTCATCCCACCACCACCACCCCATGGCTTCCCGCACTTGGTGTCCATACGTTTGTTCTCTACCTCTGTGTCTCTATTTCTTCCCTGCAAACCAGTTCATCTGTACCATTTTTTAGGTTCCACATATATGCATTAATATACAATATTTGTTTTCCTCTTTCTGACTTACTTCATTCTGTATGACAGTCACTCGATCCATCGATGTCTCTACAAATGACCCAGTTTCATTCCTCTTTATGGCCGAGTAATATTCCATTTTATATATGTACCACATCTTGATCCATTCATCTGTCTGTGGGCATTTAGGTTGCTTCCATTACCTGGCTATTGTAAATAGTGCTGCAATGAACATTGTGGTGAATGTGCCTTTTTGATTTATGGTTTTCTCTGGGTATATGCCCCGAAGTGGGATTGCTGGATCAGATGGTAATTCTATTTCTAGTTTTTTTTAAGGAAACTCCATACTGTTCTCCATAGTGTCTGTATCAATTTACATTCCCACCAATAGTGGAAGAGGGCTCCTTTTGTCCACACCCTCCCCAGAATTTGTTGTTTGTAGATTTCCTGATGATGCCGATTCTAACAGGTGTGAGGTGATACCTCATTGTAGTTTTGATGTGCATTTCTCTAATAATTAGTGCTGTTGAGCAGCTTTTCATGTGCGTCTTGGCCATCTCTGTGTCTTCTTTGAAGAAACGTCTCTTTAGATCTTCTGCCCATTTTTGTATTGGGTTGTTTGTTTTTGTAATATTAAGCTGCATGAGCTGTTTATATATATATTGGAGATTAAACCTTTGTCCATTGATTCGTTTGCAACGATTTTCGCCCATTCTGAGGGATGCCTTTTTCCATTCCCGTTTTTTTTAACAAAAAAAGGAAAGAAAGAAAAAGAAGCAGAACACTAATGTGCGTAAAATCTGCCTTTTGAAACGGTCGTTTTGAAATATGGACGTCCTTTGAATTTTTTGGTCGATATGTGACCCCAGGATTTGTTTTCAGGGCAGGTGTGACTTACAGGCCTGCAATGATTTTGAATATCAATGGACCATTAGCGCTGGGATTAAAGCTGCTGTTGTGTGAAACGGCCACAAGGTGGCAGCAGTTCTCCCTTACCAAATCTGGTTAAGAGGGCAACAGAGCCTCAATGGAAGTCGTGTCCTAGATTGGAATTTAGAATGGAATGTGCCAGGAGAAAGCCCCTCAAGTTTGTCTCACTACATCTTGTTCGTGTTTTTAATTTATTTTTTTTTATTTTTTATTACAGCAAGTTTGATTACAATGTTTGGCTTGTTGTAGGTGTGGAAGATGTGGTTCTTTTACACATATACAGATGTCTGATCTTCCTGGGATCCTTTTCCCATGTACGTTATGACCGAATGTTGAGTAGTCTTCTCTTGGTATTCCGTAGGTCTTTGGTGATTATATATGTCACCTGTGTTTGTATAGGTCTGTTAACCCCGATATCGTAATGAAACCAATCCTCACACCTTTCCATTGGTGAACCATAAGTTTGTTTAATGAATCTGTGATTGCCCTTCTCCGTGGAAATATCTGCCCTGGTATCCACTTTTAGGTAACACCTATAAGTGATATGATACGATATGTGTCTTTCACTTTCTGACTTACTACAAGTCACGTGATTACCTCTAGACTCATCTACGGGGCTGCAAATGGCATTGTGTCCTTTTTTTCCTTGGCTTCTATTCTGCCTTAGCGAGGTCTATTTTCAACAATGTGATTCCCTGAGGGTTGTGGATTAGCTGACCTGGGCAGCCTTACCCTGCCGGCCGGCCCTCCCCAGGTGTGCCTGGTTGAGGTCAATATAAACAGCGCTCCAGGCAGCAATAGCCCCTGAAGCTGTGCCTGACTCCATATTCTCTGCCCCGTCAGCAGTCTCAGGGCTGTGCTGGTGGGAGGGAGTGAGGGGCCACAGCTTTGTTGGTGGCCCAGTGTGAGGGGGGCTCTACTGGCCTTTCTGCAGGGGTTTCCAGGCTGCCACCTGTAAAGAAGAGGATGTGTCACCCATCCCTTCCCCTGGAATTTCTCTCCGGACAGAGGTGAGGAAGGAAAAAAGCAGTGGGGGCCGGGACAGGAGAGGTATCTCAGGCAGGGCAATGGAAAGCTTCTGGAAGAGCGCCCGGGGCCAGGACCACCCTGGCTGGCCTGCAGGCACCAAGTTGGACTGTGTGCTGTCGCTGGTGTGGCTCCGCGGCCCTTCCTCTAGGCTTTCAAGCCCTTGTACATATTCAGGTGTTTTACCTGGGAAGGGTGGGAACAGTTCAGCAGCAGCTGGCCTGGGGCTCAGCTCACGTTTTCTCACAGATGCCTCGGCAGGGTCCCCCAGCTTTGCAATGAGGACGCTCCTTGCATGGGGGATGGTTTGCTGGCTGTATGGGAGATGATTCCCCACCTCTGACCAATTTCAGAATTGTTGACCGCTGGAGCAAGTGCCCTGATAGGGTTTTCCTGTGTATAACTGGTGGGTTCAGGTTTTTTTTTTTTTTCTTTTATGGTTCAAGTTAGGTTTTATTCCTCTTTTATGTATTTATAGATATAAGCATGGAAATAATTCATTCCTATAAATACATCTGTGTGAAGGGAAGAACTGTTTTCTGTTTTATTTTTAAATTTTATTTTTTTAAAATTTTGAAATTTAATTTTATTTATTTTTTTATACAGCAGGTTATTATTAGTTATGCATTTTATGCATATACATGTATACAGGTCAATCCCAATCTCCCAACTCATCCCACCACCACCACCCCATGGCTTCCCGCACTTGGTGTCCATACGTTTGTTCTCTACCTCTGTGTCTCTATTTCTTCCCTGCAAACCAGTTCATCTGTACCATTTTTTAGGTTCCACATATATGCATTAATATACAATATTTGTTTTCCTCTTTCTGACTTACTTCATTCTGTATGACAGTCACTCGATCCATCGATGTCTCTACAAATGACCCAGTTTCATTCCTCTTTATGGCCGAGTAATATTCCATTTTATATATGTACCACATCTTTATCCATTCATCTGTCTGTGGGCATTTAGGTTGCTTCCATTACCTGGCTATTGTAAATAGTGCTGCAATGAACATTGTGGTGAATGTGCCTTTTTGATTTATGGTTATCTCTGGGTATATGCCCCGAAGTGGGATTGCTGGATCAGATGGTAATTCTATTTCTAGTTTTTTTTAAGGAAACTCCATACTGTTCTCCATAGTGTCTGTATCAATTTACATTCCCACCAATAGTGGAAGAGGGCTCCATTTGTCCACACCCTCCCCAGAATTTGTTGTTTGTAGATTTCCTGATGATGCCGATTCTAACAGGTGTGAGGTGATACCTCATTGTAGTTTTGATGTGCATTTCTCTAATAATTAGTGCTGTTGAGCAGCTTTTCATGTGCGTCTTGGCCATCTCTGTGTCTTCTTTGAAGAAACGTCTCTTTAGATCTTCTGCCCATTTTTGTATTGGGTTGTTTGTTTTTTTAATATTAAGCTGCATGAGCTGTTTATATATATATTGGAGATTAAACCTTTGTCCATTGATTTGTTTGCAACGATTTTCGCCCATTCTGAGGGATGCCTTTTTCCATTCCCGTTTTTTTTTAACAAAAAAAGGAAAGAAAGAAAAAGAAGCAGAACACTAATGTGCGTAAAATCTGCCTTTTGAAACGGTCGTTTTGAAATATGGACGTCCTTTGAATTTTTTGGTCGATATGTGACCCCAGGATTTGTTTTCAGGGCAGGTGTGATTTACAGGCCTGCAATGATTTTGAATATCAATGGACCATTAGCGCTGGGATTAAAGCTGCTGTTGTGTGAAACGGCCACAAGGTGGCAGCAGTTCTCCCTTACCAAATCTGGTTAAGAGGGCAACAGAGCCTCAATGGAAGTCGTGTCCTAGATTGGAATTTAGAATGGAATGTGCCAGGAGAAAGCCCCTCAAGTTTGTCTCACTACATCTTGTTCGTGTTTTTAATTTATTTTTTTTAATTTTTTATTACAGCAAGTTTGATTACAATGTTTGGCTTGTTGTAGGTGTGGAAGATGTGGTTCTTTTACACATATACAGATGTCTGATCTTCCTGGGATCCTTTTCCCATGTACGTTATGACCGAATGTTGAGCAGTCTTCTCTTGGTATTCCGTAGGTCTTTGGTGATTATATATGTCACCTGTGTTTGTATATGTCTGTTAACCCCGATATCGTAATGAAACCAATCCTCACACCTTTCCATTGGTGAACCATAAGTTTGTTTAATGAATCTGTGATTGCCCTTCTCCGTGGAAATATCTGCCCTGGTATCCACTTTTAGGTAACACCTATAAGTGATATGATACGATATGTGTCTTTCACTTTCTGACTTACTACAAGTCACGTGATTACCTCTAGACTCATCTACGGGGCTGCAAATGGCATTGTGTCCTTTTTTTCCTTGGCTTCTATTCTGCCTTAGCGAGGTCCATTTTCAACAATGTGATTCCCTGAGGGTTGTGGATTAGCTGACCTGGGCAGCCTTACCCTGCCGGCCGGCCCTCCCCAGGTGTGCCTGGTTGAGGTCAATATAAACAGCGCTCCAGGCAGCAATAGCCTCTGAAGCTGTGCCTGACTCCATATTCTCTGCCCCGTCAGCAGTCTCGGGGCTGTGCTGGTGGGAGGGAGTGAGGGGCCACAGCTTTGTTGGTGGCCCAGTGTGAGGGGGGCTCTACTGGCCTTTCTGCAGGGGTTTCCAGGCTGCCACCTGTAAAGAAGAGGATGTGTCACCCATCCCTTCCCCTGGAATTTCTCTCCGGACAGAGGTGAGGAAGGAAAAAAGCAGTGGGGGCCGGGACAGGAGGGGTATCTCAGGCAGGGCAATGGAAAGCTTCCGGAAGCGTGCCCGGGGCCAGGACCACCCTGGCTGGCCTGCAGGCACCAAGTTGGACTGTGTGCTGTCGCTGGTGTGGCTCCGCGGCCCTTCCTCTAGGCTTTCAAGCCCTTGTACATATTCAGGTGTTTTACCTGGGAAGGGTGGGAACAGTTCAGCAGCAGCTGGCCTGGGGCTCAGCTCACGTTTACTCACAGATGCCTCGGCAGGGTCCCCCAGCTTTGCAATGAGGACGCTCCTTGCGTGGGGGGTGGGTTGCTGGCTGTATGGGAGATGATTCCCCACCTCTGACCAATTTCAGAATTGTTGACCGCTGGAGCAAGTGCCCTGATAGGGTTTTCCTGTGTATAACTGGTGGGTTCAGGTTTTTTTTTTTCTTTTATGGTTCAAGTTAGATTTTATTCCTCTTTTATGTATTTATAGATATAAGCATGGAAATAATTCATTCCTATAAATACATCTGTGTGAAGGGAAGAACTTTTTCTGTTTTATTTTTAAATTTTATTTTTTTTAAATTTTGAAATTTAATTTTACTTATTTTTTTATACAGCAGGTTATTATTAGTTATGCATTTTATGCATATACATGTATACAGGTCAATCCCAATCTCCCAACTCATCCCACCACCACCACCCCATGGCTTCCCGCACTTGGTGTCCATACGTTTGTTCTCTACCTCTGTGTCTCTATTTCTTCCCTGCAAACCAGTTCATCTGTACCATTTTTTAGGTTCCACATATATGCATTAATATACAATATTTGTTTTCCTCTTTCTGACTTACTTCATTCTGTATGACAGTCACTCGATCCATCGATGTCTCTACAAATGACCCAGTTTCATTCCTCTTTATGGCCGAGTAATATTCCATTTTATATATGTACCACATCTTTATCCATTCATCTGTCTGTGGGCATTTAGGTTGCTTCCATTACCTGGCTATTGTAAATAGTGCTGCAATGAACATTGTGGTGAATGTGCCTTTTTGATTTATGGTTTTCTCTGGGTATATGCCCAGAAGTGGTATTGCTGGATCAGATGGTAATTCTATTTCTAGTTTTTTTTAAGGAAACTCCATACTGTTCTCCATAGTGTCTGTATCAATTTACATTCCCACCAATAGTGGAAGAGGGCTCCTTTTGTCCACACCCTCCCCAGAATTTGTTGTTTGTAGATTTCCTGATGATGCCGATTCTAACAGGTGTGAGGTGATACCTCATTGTAGTTTTGATGTGCATTTCTCTAATAATTAGTGCTGTTGAGCAGCTTTTCATGTGCGTCTTGGCCATCTCTGTGTCTTCTTTGAAGAAACGTCTCTTTAGATCTTCTGCCCATTTTTGTATTGGGTTGTTTGTTTTTTTAATATTAAGCTGCATGAGCTGTTTATATATATATTGGAGATTAAACCTTTGTCCATTGATTCGTTTGCAACGATTTTCGCCCATTCTGAGGGATGCCTTTTTCCATTCCCGTTTTTTTTTAACAAAAAAAGGAAAGAAAGAAAAAGAAGCAGAACACTAATGTGCGTAAAATCTGCCTTTTGAAACGGTCGTTTTGAAATATGGACGTCCTTTGAATTTTTTGGTCGATATGTGACCCCAGGATTTGTTTTCAGGGCAGGTGTGATTTACAGGCCTGCAATGATTTTGAATATCAATGGACCATTAGCGCTGGGATTAAAGCTGCTGTTGTGTGAAACGGCCACAAGGTGGCAGCAGTTCTCCCTTACCAAATCTGGTTAAGAGGGCAACAGAGCCTCAATGGAAGTCGTGTCCTAGATTGGAATTTAGAATGGAATGTGCCAGGAGAAAGCCCCTCAAGTTTGTCTCACTACATCTTGTTCGTGTTTTTAATTTATTTTTTTTTATTTTTTATTACAGCAAGTTTGATTACAATGTTTGGCTTGTTGTAGGTGTGGAAGATGTGGTTCTTTTACACATATACAGATGTCTGATCTTCCTGGGATCCTTTTCCCATGTACGTTATGACCGAATGTTGAGTAGTCTTCTCTTGGTATTCCGTAGGTCTTTGGTGATTATATATGTCACCTGTGTTTGTATATGTCTGTTAACCCCGATATCGTAATGAAACCAATCCTCACACCTTTCCATTGGTGAACCATAAGTTTGTTTAATGAATCTGTGATTGCCCTTCTCCGTGGAAATATCTGCCCTGGTATCCACTTTTAGGTAACACCTATAAGTGATATGATACGATATGTGTCTTTCACTTTCTGACTTACTACAAGTCACGTGATTACCTCTAGACTCATCTACGGGGCTGCAAATGGCATTGTGTCCTTTTTTTCCTTGGCTTCTATTCTGCCTTAGCGAGGTCTATTTTCAACAATGTGATTCCCTGAGGGTTGTGGATTAGCTGACCTGGGCAGCCTTACCCTGCCGGCCGGCCCTCCCCAGGTGTGCCTGGTTGAGGTCAATATAAACAGCGCTCCAGGCAGCAATAGCCCCTGAAGCTGTGCCTGACTCCATATTCTCTGCCCCGTCAGCAGTCTCAGGGCTGTGCTGGTGGGAGGGAGTGAGGGGCCACAGCTTTGTTGGTGGCCCAGTGTGAGGGGGTCTCTACTGGCCTTTCTGCAGGGGTTTCCAGGCTGCCACCTGTAAAGAAGAGGATGTGTCACCCATCCCTTCCCCTGGAATTTCTCTCCGGACAGAGGTGAGGAAGGAAAAAAGCAGTGGGGGCCGGGACAGGAGAGGTATCTCAGGCAGGGCAATGGAAAGCTTCTGGAAGAGCGCCCGGGGCCAGGACCACCCTGGCTGGCCTGCAGGCACCAAGTTGGACTGTGTGCTGTCGCTGGTGTGGCTCCGCGGCCCTTCCTCTAGGCTTTCAAGCCCTTGTACATATTCAGGTGTTTTACCTGGGAAGGGTGGGAACAGTTCAGCAGCAGCTGGCCTGGGGCTCAGCTCACGTTTTCTCACAGATGCCTCGGCAGGGTCCCCCAGCTTTGCAATGAGGACGCTCCTTGCATGGGGGTTGGTTTGCTGGCTGTATGGGAGATGATTCCCCACCTCTGACCAATTTCAGAATTGTTGACCGCTGGAGCAAGTGCCCTGATAGGGTTTTCCTGTGTATAACTGGTGGGTTCAGGTTTTTTTTTTTTTCTTTTATGGTTCAAGTTAGGTTTTATTCCTCTTTTATGTATTTATAGATATAAGCATGGAAATAATTCATTCCTATAAATACATCTGTGTGAAGGGAAGAACTGTTTTCTGTTTTATTTTTAAATTTTATTTTTTTAAAATTTTGAAATTTAATTTTATTTATTTTTTTATACAGCAGGTTATTATTAGTTATGCATTTTATGCATATACATGTATACAGGTCAATCCCAATCTCCCAACTCATCCCACCACCACCACCCCATGGCTTCCCGCACTTGGTGTCCATACGTTTGTTCTCTACCTCTGTGTCTCTATTTCTTCCCTGCAAACCAGTTCATCTGTACCATTTTTTAGGTTCCACATATATGCATTAATATACAATATTTGTTTTCCTCTTTCTGACTTACTTCATTCTGTATGACAGTCACTCGATCCATCGATGTCTCTACAAATGACCCAGTTTCATTCCTCTTTATGGCCGAGTAATATTCCATTTTATATATGTACCACATCTTTATCCATTCATCTGTCTGTGGGCATTTAGGTTGCTTCCATTACCTGGCTATTGTAAATAGTGCTGCAATGAACATTGTGGTGAATGTGCCTTTTTGATTTATGGTTATCTCTGGGTATATGCCCCGAAGTGGGATTGCTGGATCAGATGGTAATTCTATTTCTAGTTTTTTTTAAGGAAACTCCATACTGTTCTCCATAGTGTCTGTATCAATTTACATTCCCACCAATAGTGGAAGAGGGCTCCATTTGTCCACACCCTCCCCAGAATTTGTTGTTTGTAGATTTCCTGATGATGCCGATTCTAACAGGTGTGAGGTGATACCTCATTGTAGTTTTGATGTGCATTTCTCTAATAATTAGTGCTGTTGAGCAGCTTTTCATGTGCGTCTTGGCCATCTCTGTGTCTTCTTTGAAGAAACGTCTCTTTAGATCTTCTGCCCATTTTTGTATTGGGTTGTTTGTTTTTTTAATATTAAGCTGCATGAGCTGTTTATATATATATTGGAGATTAAACCTTTGTCCATTGATTTGTTTGCAACGATTTTCGCCCATTCTGAGGGATGCCTTTTTCCATTCCCGTTTTTTTTTAACAAAAAAAGGAAAGAAAGAAAAAGAAGCAGAACACTAATGTGCGTAAAATCTGCCTTTTGAAACGGTCGTTTTGAAATATGGACGTCCTTTGAATTTTTTGGTCGATATGTGACCCCAGGATTTGTTTTCAGGGCAGGTGTGATTTACAGGCCTGCAATGATTTTGAATATCAATGGACCATTAGCGCTGGGATTAAAGCTGCTGTTGTGTGAAACGGCCACAAGGTGGCAGCAGTTCTCCCTTACCAAATCTGGTTAAGAGGGCAACAGAGCCTCAATGGAAGTCGTGTCCTAGATTGGAATTTAGAATGGAATGTGCCAGGAGAAAGCCCCTCAAGTTTGTCTCACTACATCTTGTTCGTGTTTTTAATTTATTTTTTTTAATTTTTTATTACAGCAAGTTTGATTACAATGTTTGGCTTGTTGTAGGTGTGGAAGATGTGGTTCTTTTACACATATACAGATGTCTGATCTTCCTGGGATCCTTTTCCCATGTACGTTATGACCGAATGTTGAGCAGTCTTCTCTTGGTATTCCGTAGGTCTTTGGTGATTATATATGTCACCTGTGTTTGTATATGTCTGTTAACCCCGATATCGTAATGAAACCAATCCTCACACCTTTCCATTGGTGAACCATAAGTTTGTTTAATGAATCTGTGATTGCCCTTCTCCGTGGAAATATCTGCCCTGGTATCCACTTTTAGGTAACACCTATAAGTGATATGATACGATATGTGTCTTTCACTTTCTGACTTACTACAAGTCACGTGATTACCTCTAGACTCATCTACGGGGCTGCAAATGGCATTGTGTCCTTTTTTTCCTTGGCTTCTATTCTGCCTTAGCGAGGTCCATTTTCAACAATGTGATTCCCTGAGGGTTGTGGATTAGCTGACCTGGGCAGCCTTACCCTGCCGGCCGGCCCTCCCCAGGTGTGCCTGGTTGAGGTCAATATAAACAGCGCTCCAGGCAGCAATAGCCTCTGAAGCTGTGCCTGACTCCATATTCTCTGCCCCGTCAGCAGTCTCGGGGCTGTGCTGGTGGGAGGGAGTGAGGGGCCACAGCTTTGTTGGTGGCCCAGTGTGAGGGGGGCTCTACTGGCCTTTCTGCAGGGGTTTCCAGGCTGCCACCTGTAAAGAAGAGGATGTGTCACCCATCCCTTCCCCTGGAATTTCTCTCCGGACAGAGGTGAGGAAGGAAAAAAGCAGTGGGGGCCGGGACAGGAGGGGTATCTCAGGCAGGGCAATGGAAAGCTTCCGGAAGCGTGCCCGGGGCCAGGACCACCCTGGCTGGCCTGCAGGCACCAAGTTGGACTGTGTGCTGTCGCTGGTGTGGCTCCGCGGCCCTTCCTCTAGGCTTTCAAGCCCTTGTACATATTCAGGTGTTTTACCTGGGAAGGGTGGGAACAGTTCAGCAGCAGCTGGCCTGGGGCTCAGCTCACGTTTACTCACAGATGCCTCGGCAGGGTCCCCCAGCTTTGCAATGAGGACGCTCCTTGCGTGGGGGGTGGGTTGCTGGCTGTATGGGAGATGATTCCCCACCTCTGACCAATTTCAGAATTGTTGACCGCTGGAGCAAGTGCCCTGATAGGGTTTTCCTGTGTATAACTGGTGGGTTCAGGTTTTTTTTTTTCTTTTATGGTTCAAGTTAGATTTTATTCCTCTTTTATGTATTTATAGATATAAGCATGGAAATAATTCATTCCTATAAATACATCTGTGTGAAGGGAAGAACTTTTTCTGTTTTATTTTTAAATTTTATTTTTTTTAAATTTTGAAATTTAATTTTACTTATTTTTTTATACAGCAGGTTATTATTAGTTATGCATTTTATGCATATACATGTATACAGGTCAATCCCAATCTCCCAACTCATCCCACCACCACCACCCCATGGCTTCCCGCACTTGGTGTCCATACGTTTGTTCTCTACCTCTGTGTCTCTATTTCTTCCCTGCAAACCAGTTCATCTGTACCATTTTTTAGGTTCCACATATATGCATTAATATACAATATTTGTTTTCCTCTTTCTGACTTACTTCATTCTGTATGACAGTCACTCGATCCATCGATGTCTCTACAAATGACCCAGTTTCATTCCTCTTTATGGCCGAGTAATATTCCATTTTATATATGTACCACATCTTTATCCATTCATCTGTCTGTGGGCATTTAGGTTGCTTCCATTACCTGGCTATTGTAAATAGTGCTGCAATGAACATTGTGGTGAATGTGCCTTTTTGATTTATGGTTTTCTCTGGGTATATGCCCAGAAGTGGTATTGCTGGATCAGATGGTAATTCTATTTCTAGTTTTTTTTAAGGAAACTCCATACTGTTCTCCATAGTGTCTGTATCAATTTACATTCCCACCAATAGTGGAAGAGGGCTCCTTTTGTCCACACCCTCCCCAGAATTTGTTGTTTGTAGATTTCCTGATGATGCCGATTCTAACAGGTGTGAGGTGATACCTCATTGTAGTTTTGATGTGCATTTCTCTAATAATTAGTGCTGTTGAGCAGCTTTTCATGTGCGTCTTGGCCATCTCTGTGTCTTCTTTGAAGAAACGTCTCTTTAGATCTTCTGCCCATTTTTGTATTGGGTTGTTTGTTTTTTTAATATTAAGCTGCATGAGCTGTTTATATATATATTGGAGATTAAACCTTTGTCCATTGATTCGTTTGCAACGATTTTCGCCCATTCTGAGGGATGCCTTTTTCCATTCCCGTTTTTTTTTAACAAAAAAAGGAAAGAAAGAAAAAGAAGCAGAACACTAATGTGCGTAAAATCTGCCTTTTGAAACGGTCGTTTTGAAATATGGACGTCCTTTGAATTTTTTGGTCGATATGTGACCCCAGGATTTGTTTTCAGGGCAGGTGTGATTTACAGGCCTGCAATGATTTTGAATATCAATGGACCATTAGCGCTGGGATTAAAGCTGCTGTTGTGTGAAACGGCCACAAGGTGGCAGCAGTTCTCCCTTACCAAATCTGGTTAAGAGGGCAACAGAGCCTCAATGGAAGTCGTGTCCTAGATTGGAATTTAGAATGGAATGTGCCAGGAGAAAGCCCCTCAAGTTTGTCTCACTACATCTTGTTCGTGTTTTTAATTTATTTTTTTTTATTTTTTATTACAGCAAGTTTGATTACAATGTTTGGCTTGTTGTAGGTGTGGAAGATGTGGTTCTTTTACACATATACAGATGTCTGATCTTCCTGGGATCCTTTTCCCATGTACGTTATGACCGAATGTTGAGTAGTCTTCTCTTGGTATTCCGTAGGTCTTTGGTGATTATATATGTCACCTGTGTTTGTATATGTCTGTTAACCCCGATATCGTAATGAAACCAATCCTCACACCTTTCCATTGGTGAACCATAAGTTTGTTTAATGAATCTGTGATTGCCCTTCTCCGTGGAAATATCTGCCCTGGTATCCACTTTTAGGTAACACCTATAAGTGATATGATACGATATGTGTCTTTCACTTTCTGACTTACTACAAGTCACGTGATTACCTCTAGACTCATCTACGGGGCTGCAAATGGCATTGTGTCCTTTTTTTCCTTGGCTTCTATTCTGCCTTAGCGAGGTCTATTTTCAACAATGTGATTCCCTGAGGGTTGTGGATTAGCTGACCTGGGCAGCCTTACCCTGCCGGCCGGCCCTCCCCAGGTGTGCCTGGTTGAGGTCAATATAAACAGCGCTCCAGGCAGCAATAGCCCCTGAAGCTGTGCCTGACTCCATATTCTCTGCCCCGTCAGCAGTCTCAGGGCTGTGCTGGTGGGAGGGAGTGAGGGGCCACAGCTTTGTTGGTGGCCCAGTGTGAGGGGGTCTCTACTGGCCTTTCTGCAGGGGTTTCCAGGCTGCCACCTGTAAAGAAGAGGATGTGTCACCCATCCCTTCCCCTGGAATTTCTCTCCGGACAGAGGTGAGGAAGGAAAAAAGCAGTGGGGGCCGGGACAGGAGAGGTATCTCAGGCAGGGCAATGGAAAGCTTCTGGAAGAGCGCCCGGGGCCAGGACCACCCTGGCTGGCCTGCAGGCACCAAGTTGGACTGTGTGCTGTCGCTGGTGTGGCTCCGCGGCCCTTCCTCTAGGCTTTCAAGCCCTTGTACATATTCAGGTGTTTTACCTGGGAAGGGTGGGAACAGTTCAGCAGCAGCTGGCCTGGGGCTCAGCTCACGTTTTCTCACAGATGCCTCGGCAGGGTCCCCCAGCTTTGCAATGAGGACGCTCCTTGCATGGGGGTTGGTTTGCTGGCTGTATGGGAGATGATTCCCCACCTCTGACCAATTTCAGAATTGTTGACCGCTGGAGCAAGTGCCCTGATAGGGTTTTCCTGTGTATAACTGGTGGGTTCAGGTTTTTTTTTTTTTCTTTTATGGTTCAAGTTAGGTTTTATTCCTCTTTTATGTATTTATAGATATAAGCATGGAAATAATTCATTCCTATAAATACATCTGTGTGAAGGGAAGAACTGTTTTCTGTTTTATTTTTAAATTTTATTTTTTTAAAATTTTGAAATTTAATTTTATTTATTTTTTTATACAGCAGGTTATTATTAGTTATGCATTTTATGCATATACATGTATACAGGTCAATCCCAATCTCCCAACTCATCCCACCACCACCACCCCATGGCTTCCCGCACTTGGTGTCCATACGTTTGTTCTCTACCTCTGTGTCTCTATTTCTTCCCTGCAAACCAGTTCATCTGTACCATTTTTTAGGTTCCACATATATGCATTAATATACAATATTTGTTTTCCTCTTTCTGACTTACTTCATTCTGTATGACAGTCACTCGATCCATCGATGTCTCTACAAATGACCCAGTTTCATTCCTCTTTATGGCCGAGTAATATTCCATTTTATATATGTACCACATCTTTATCCATTCATCTGTCTGTGGGCATTTAGGTTGCTTCCATTACCTGGCTATTGTAAATAGTGCTGCAATGAACATTGTGGTGAATGTGCCTTTTTGATTTATGGTTATCTCTGGGTATATGCCCCGAAGTGGGATTGCTGGATCAGATGGTAATTCTATTTCTAGTTTTTTTTAAGGAAACTCCATACTGTTCTCCATAGTGTCTGTATCAATTTACATTCCCACCAATAGTGGAAGAGGGCTCCATTTGTCCACACCCTCCCCAGAATTTGTTGTTTGTAGATTTCCTGATGATGCCGATTCTAACAGGTGTGAGGTGATACCTCATTGTAGTTTTGATGTGCATTTCTCTAATAATTAGTGCTGTTGAGCAGCTTTTCATGTGCGTCTTGGCCATCTCTGTGTCTTCTTTGAAGAAACGTCTCTTTAGATCTTCTGCCCATTTTTGTATTGGGTTGTTTGTTTTTTTAATATTAAGCTGCATGAGCTGTTTATATATATATTGGAGATTAAACCTTTGTCCATTGATTTGTTTGCAACGATTTTCGCCCATTCTGAGGGATGCCTTTTTCCATTCCCGTTTTTTTTTAACAAAAAAAGGAAAGAAAGAAAAAGAAGCAGAACACTAATGTGCGTAAAATCTGCCTTTTGAAACGGTCGTTTTGAAATATGGACGTCCTTTGAATTTTTTGGTCGATATGTGACCCCAGGATTTGTTTTCAGGGCAGGTGTGATTTACAGGCCTGCAATGATTTTGAATATCAATGGACCATTAGCGCTGGGATTAAAGCTGCTGTTGTGTGAAACGGCCACAAGGTGGCAGCAGTTCTCCCTTACCAAATCTGGTTAAGAGGGCAACAGAGCCTCAATGGAAGTCGTGTCCTAGATTGGAATTTAGAATGGAATGTGCCAGGAGAAAGCCCCTCAAGTTTGTCTCACTACATCTTGTTCGTGTTTTTAATTTATTTTTTTTAATTTTTTATTACAGCAAGTTTGATTACAATGTTTGGCTTGTTGTAGGTGTGGAAGATGTGGTTCTTTTACACATATACAGATGTCTGATCTTCCTGGGATCCTTTTCCCATGTACGTTATGACCGAATGTTGAGCAGTCTTCTCTTGGTATTCCGTAGGTCTTTGGTGATTATATATGTCACCTGTGTTTGTATATGTCTGTTAACCCCGATATCGTAATGAAACCAATCCTCACACCTTTCCATTGGTGAACCATAAGTTTGTTTAATGAATCTGTGATTGCCCTTCTCCGTGGAAATATCTGCCCTGGTATCCACTTTTAGGTAACACCTATAAGTGATATGATACGATATGTGTCTTTCACTTTCTGACTTACTACAAGTCACGTGATTACCTCTAGACTCATCTACGGGGCTGCAAATGGCATTGTGTCCTTTTTTTCCTTGGCTTCTATTCTGCCTTAGCGAGGTCCATTTTCAACAATGTGATTCCCTGAGGGTTGTGGATTAGCTGACCTGGGCAGCCTTACCCTGCCGGCCGGCCCTCCCCAGGTGTGCCTGGTTGAGGTCAATATAAACAGCGCTCCAGGCAGCAATAGCCTCTGAAGCTGTGCCTGACTCCATATTCTCTGCCCCGTCAGCAGTCTCGGGGCTGTGCTGGTGGGAGGGAGTGAGGGGCCACAGCTTTGTTGGTGGCCCAGTGTGAGGGGGGCTCTGCTGGCCTTTCTGCAGGGGTTTCCAGGCTGCCAGCTGTAAAGAAGAGGATGTGTCACCCATCCCTTCCCCTGGAATTTCTCTCCGGACAGAGGTGAGGAAGGAAAAAAGCAGTGGGGGCCGGGACAGGAGGGGTATCTCAGGCAGGGCAATGGAAAGCTTCCGGAAGCGTGCCCGGGGCCAGGACCACCCTGGCTGGCCTGCAGGCACCAAGTTGGACTGTGTGCTGTCGCTGGTGTGGCTCCGCGGCCCTTCCTCTAGGCTTTCAAGCCCTTGTACATATTCAGGTGTTTTACCTGGGAAGGGTGGGAACAGTTCAGCAGCAGCTGGCCTGGGGCTCAGCTCACGTTTACTCACAGATGCCTCGGCAGGGTCCCCCAGCTTTGCAATGAGGACGCTCCTTGCGTGGGGGGTGGGTTGCTGGCTGTATGGGAGATGATTCCCCACCTCTGACCAATTTCAGAATTGTTGACCGCTGGAGCAAGTGCCCTGATAGGGTTTTCCTGTGTATAACTGGTGGGTTCAGGTTTTTGTTTTTCTTTTATGGTTCAAGTTAGATTTTATTCCTCTTTTATGTATTTATAGATATAAGCATGGAAATAATTCATTCCTATAAATACATCTGTGTGAAGGGAAGAACTTTTTCTGTTTTATTTTTAAATTTTATTTTTTTTAAATTTTGAAATTTAATTTTACTTATTTTTTTATACAGCAGGTTATTATTAGTTATGCATTTTATGCATATACATGTATACAGGTCAATCCCAATCTCCCAACTCATCCCACCACCACCACCCCATGGCTTCCCGCACTTGGTGTCCATACGTTTGTTCTCTACCTCTGTGTCTCTATTTCTTCCCTGCAAACCAGTTCATCTGTACCATTTTTTAGGTTCCACATATATGCATTAATATACAATATTTGTTTTCCTCTTTCTGACTTACTTCATTCTGTATGACAGTCACTCGATCCATCGATGTCTCTACAAATGACCCAGTTTCATTCCTCTTTATGGCCGAGTAATATTCCATTTTATATATGTACCACATCTTTATCCATTCATCTGTCTGTGGGCATTTAGGTTGCTTCCATTACCTGGCTATTGTAAATAGTGCTGCAATGAACATTGTGGTGAATGTGCCTTTTTGATTTATGGTTTTCTCTGGGTATATGCCCAGAAGTGGGATTGCTGGATCAGATGGTAATTCTATTTCTAGTTTTTTTTAAGGAAACTCCATACTGTTCTCCATAGTGTCTGTATCAATTTACATTCCCACCAATAGTGGAAGAGGGCTCCTTTTGTCCACACCCTCCCCAGAATTTGTTGTTTGTAGATTTCCTGATGATGCCGATTCTAACAGGTGTGAGGTGATACCTCATTGTAGTTTTGATGTGCATTTCTCTAATAATTAGTGCTGTTGAGCAGCTTTTCATGTGCGTCTTGGCCATCTCTGTGTCTTCTTTGAAGAAACGTCTCTTTAGATCTTCTGCCCATTTTTGTATTGGGTTGTTTGTTTTTTTAATATTAAGCTGCATGAGCTGTTTATATATATATTGGAGATTAAACCTTTGTCCATTGATTCGTTTGCAACGATTTTCGCCCATTCTGAGGGATGCCTTTTTCCATTCCCGTTTTTTTTAACAAAAAAAGGAAAGAAAGAAAAAGAAGCAGAACACTAATGTGCGTAAAATCTGCCTTTTGAAACGGTCGTTTTGAAATATGGACGTCCTTTGAATTTTTTGGTCGATATGTGACCCCAGGATTTGTTTTCAGGGCAGGTGTGACTTACAGGCCTGCAATGATTTTGAATATCAATGGACCATTAGCGCTGGGATTAAAGCTGCTGTTGTGTGAAACGGCCACAAGGTGGCAGCAGTTCTCCCTTACCAAATCTGGTTAAGAGGGCAACAGAGCCTCAATGGAAGTCGTGTCCTAGATTGGAATTTAGAATGGAATGTGCCAGGAGAAAGCCCCTCAAGTTTGTCTCACTACATCTTGTTCGTGTTTTTAATTTATTTTTTTTAATTTTTTATTACAGCAAGTTTGATTACAATGTTTGGCTTGTTGTAGGTGTGGAAGATGTGGTTCTTTTACACATATACAGATGTCTGATCTTCCTGGGATCCTTTTCCCATGTACGTTATGACCGAATGTTGAGTAGTCTTCTCTTGGTATTCCGTAGGTCTTTGGTGATTATATATGTCACCTGTGTTTGTATAGGTCTGTTAACCCCGATATCGTAATGAAACCAATCCTCACACCTTTCCATTGGTGAACCATAAGTTTGTTTAATGAATCTGTGATTGCCCTTCTCCGTGGAAATATCTGCCCTGGTATCCATTTTTAGGTAACACCTATAAGTGATATGATACGATATGTGTCTTTCACTTTCTGACTTACTACAAGTCAGGTGATTACCTCTAGACTCATCTACGGGGCTGCAAATGGCATTGTGTCCTTTTTTTCCTTGGCTTCTATTCTGCCTTAGCGAGGTCTATTTTCAACAATGTGATTCCCTGAGGGTTGTGGATTAGCTGACCTGGGCAGCCTTACCCTGCCGGCCGGCCCTCCCCAGGTGTGCCTGGTTGAGGTCAATATAAACAGCGCTCCAGGCAGCAATAGCCCCTGAAGCTGTGCCTGACTCCATATTCTCTGCCCCGTCAGCAGTCTCAGGGCTGTGCTGGTGGGAGGGAGTGAGGGGCCACAGCTTTGTTGGTGGCCCAGTGTGAGGGGGGCTCTACTGGCCTTTCTGCAGGGGTTTCCAGGCTGCCACCTGTAAAGAAGAGGATGTGTCACCCATCCCTTCCCCTGGAATTTCTCTCCGGACAGAGGTGAGGAAGGAAAAAAGCAGTGGGGGCCGGGACAGGAGAGGTATCTCAGGCAGGGCAATGGAAAGCTTCTGGAAGAGCGCCCGGGGCCAGGACCACCCTGGCTGGCCTGCAGGCACCAAGTTGGACTGTGTGCTGTCGCTGGTGTGGCTCCGCGGCCCTTCCTCTAGGCTTTCAAGCCCTTGTACATATTCAGGTGTTTTACCTGGGAAGGGTGGGAACAGTTCAGCAGCAGCTGGCCTGGGGCTCAGCTCACGTTTTCTCACAGATGCCTCGGCAGGGTCCCCCAGCTTTGCAATGAGGACGCTCCTTGCATGGGGGGTGGTTTGCTGGCTGTATGGGAGATGATTCCCCACCTCTGACCAATTTCAGAATTGTTGACCGCTGGAGCAAGTGCCCTGATAGGGTTTTCCTGTGTATAACTGGTGGGTTCAGGTTTTTTTTTTTTTCTTTTATGGTTCAAGTTAGGTTTTATTCCTCTTTTATGTATTTATAGATATAAGCATGGAAATAATTCATTCCTATAAATACATCTGTGTGAAGGGAAGAACTGTTTTCTGTTTTATTTTTAAATTTTATTTTTTTAAAATTTTGAAATTTAATTTTATTTATTTTTTTATACAGCAGGTTATTATTAGTTATGCATTTTATGCATATACATGTATACAGGTCAATCCCAATCTCCCAACTCATCCCACCACCACCACCCCATGGCTTCCCGCACTTGGTGTCCATACGTTTGTTCTCTACCTCTGTGTCTCTATTTCTTCCCTGCAAACCAGTTCATCTGTACCATTTTTTAGGTTCCACATATATGCATTAATATACAATATTTGTTTTCCTCTTTCTGACTTACTTCATTCTGTATGACAGTCACTCGATCCATCGATGTCTCTACAAATGACCCAGTTTCATTCCTCTTTATGGCCGAGTAATATTCCATTTTATATATGTACCACATCTTTATCCATTCATCTGTCTGTGGGCATTTAGGTTGCTTCCATTACCTGGCTATTGTAAATAGTGCTGCAATGAACATTGTGGTGAATGTGCCTTTTTGATTTATGGTTATCTCTGGGTATATGCCCCGAAGTGGGATTGCTGGATCAGATGGTAATTCTATTTCTAGTTTTTTTTAAGGAAACTCCATACTGTTCTCCATAGTGTCTGTATCAATTTACATTCCCACCAATAGTGGAAGAGGGCTCCATTTGTCCACACCCTCCCCAGAATTTGTTGTTTGTAGATTTCCTGATGATGCCGATTCTAACAGGTGTGAGGTGATACCTCATTGTAGTTTTGATGTGCATTTCTCTAATAATTAGTGCTGTTGAGCAGCTTTTCATGTGCGTCTTGGCCATCTCTGTGTCTTCTTTGAAGAAACGTCTCTTTAGATCTTCTGCCCATTTTTGTATTGGGTTGTTTGTTTTTTTAATATTAAGCTGCATGAGCTGTTTATATATATATTGGAGATTAAACCTTTGTCCATTGATTTGTTTGCAACGATTTTCGCCCATTCTGAGGGATGCCTTTTTCCATTCCCGTTTTTTTTTAACAAAAAAAGGAAAGAAAGAAAAAGAAGCAGAACACTAATGTGCGTAAAATCTGCCTTTTGAAACGGTCGTTTTGAAATATGGACGTCCTTTGAATTTTTTGGTCGATATGTGACCCCAGGATTTGTTTTCAGGGCAGGTGTGATTTACAGGCCTGCAATGATTTTGAATATCAATGGACCATTAGCGCTGGGATTAAAGCTGCTGTTGTGTGAAACGGCCACAAGGTGGCAGCAGTTCTCCCTTACCAAATCTGGTTAAGAGGGCAACAGAGCCTCAATGGAAGTCGTGTCCTAGATTGGAATTTAGAATGGAATGTGCCAGGAGAAAGCCCCTCAAGTTTGTCTCACTACATCTTGTTCGTGTTTTTAATTTATTTTTTTTAATTTTTTATTACAGCAAGTTTGATTACAATGTTTGGCTTGTTGTAGGTGTGGAAGATGTGGTTCTTTTACACATATACAGATGTCTGATCTTCCTGGGATCCTTTTCCCATGTACGTTATGACCGAATGTTGAGCAGTCTTCTCTTGGTATTCCGTAGGTCTTTGGTGATTATATATGTCACCTGTGTTTGTATATGTCTGTTAACCCCGATATCGTAATGAAACCAATCCTCACACCTTTCCATTGGTGAACCATAAGTTTGTTTAATGAATCTGTGATTGCCCTTCTCCGTGGAAATATCTGCCCTGGTATCCACTTTTAGGTAACACCTATAAGTGATATGATACGATATGTGTCTTTCACTTTCTGACTTACTACAAGTCACGTGATTACCTCTAGACTCATCTACGGGGCTGCAAATGGCATTGTGTCCTTTTTTTCCTTGGCTTCTATTCTGCCTTAGCGAGGTCCATTTTCAACAATGTGATTCCCTGAGGGTTGTGGATTAGCTGACCTGGGCAGCCTTACCCTGCCGGCCGGCCCTCCCCAGGTGTGCCTGGTTGAGGTCAATATAAACAGCGCTCCAGGCAGCAATAGCCTCTGAAGCTGTGCCTGACTCCATATTCTCTGCCCCGTCAGCAGTCTCGGGGCTGTGCTGGTGGGAGGGAGTGAGGGGCCACAGCTTTGTTGGTGGCCCAGTGTGAGGGGGGCTCTGCTGGCCTTTCTGCAGGGGTTTCCAGGCTGCCAGCTGTAAAGAAGAGGATGTGTCACCCATCCCTTCCCCTGGAATTTCTCTCCGGACAGAGGTGAGGAAGGAAAAAAGCAGTGGGGGCCGGGACAGGAGGGGTATCTCAGGCAGGGCAATGGAAAGCTTCCGGAAGAGCGCCCGGGGCCAGGACCACCCTGGCTGGCCTGCAGGCACCAAGTTGGACTGTGTGCTGTCGCTGGTGTGGCTCCGCGGCCCTTCCTCTAGGCTTTCAAGCCCTTGTACATATTCAGGTGTTTTACCTGGGAAGGGTGGGAACAGTTCAGCAGCAGCTGGCCTGGGGCTCAGCTCACGTTTTCTCACAGATGCCTCGGCAGGGTCCCCCAGCTTTGCAATGAGGACGCTCCTTGCATGGGGGGTGGTTTGCTGGCTGTATGGGAGATGATTCCCCACCTCTGACCAATTTCAGAATTGTTGACCGCTGGAGCAAGTGCCCTGATAGGGTTTTCCTGTGTATAACTGGTGGGTTCAGGTTTTTTTTTTTTTCTTTTATGGTTCAAGTTAGGTATTATTCCTCTTTTATGTATTTATAGATATAAGCATGGAAATAATTCATTCCTATAAATACATCTGTGTGAAGGGAAGAACTTTTTTCTGTTTTATTTTTAAATTTTATTTTTTTAAAATTTTGAAATTTAATTTTATTTATTTTTTTATACAGCAGGTTATTATTAGTTATGCATTTTATGCATATACATGTATACAGGTCAATCCCAATCTCCCAACTCATCCCACCACCACCACCCCATGGCTTCCCGCACTTGGTGTCCATACGTTTGTTCTCTACCTCTGTGTCTCTATTTCTTCCCTGCAAACCAGTTCATCTGTACCATTTTTTAGGTTCCACATATATGCATTACTATACAATATTTGTTTTCCTCTTTCTGACTTACTTCATTCTGTATGACAGTCACTCGATCCATCGATGTCTCTACAAATGACCCAGTTTCATTCCTCTTTATGGCCGAGTAATATTCCATTTTATATATGTACCACATCTTTATCCATTCATCTGTCTGTGGGCATTTAGGTTGCTTCCATTACCTGGCTATTGTAAATAGTGCTGCAATGAACATTGTGGTGAATGTGCCTTTTTGATTTATGGTTTTCTCTGGGTATATGCCCAGAAGTGGGATTGCTGGATCAGATGGTAATTCTATTTCTAGTTTTTTTTAAGGAAACTCCATACTGTTCTCCATAGTGTCTGTATCAATTTACATTCCCACCAATAGTGGAAGAGGGCTCCTTTTGTCCACACCCTCCCCAGAATTTGTTGTTTGTAGATTTCCTGATGATGCCGATTCTAACAGGTGTGAGGTGATACCTCATTGTAGTTTTGATGTGCATTTCTCTAATAATTAGTGCTGTTGAGCAGCTTTTCATGTGCGTCTTGGCCATCTCTGTGTCTTCTTTGAAGAAACGTCTCTTTAGATCTTCTGCCCATTTTTGTATTGGGTTGTTTGTTTTTGTAATATTAAGCTGCATGAGCTGTTTATATATATATTGGAGATTAAACCTTTGTCCATTGATTCGTTTGCAACGATTTTCGCCCATTCTGAGGGATGCCTTTTTCCATTCCCGTTTTTTTTTAACAAAAAAAGGAAAGAAAGAAAAAGAAGCAGAACACTAATGTGCGTAAAATCTGCCTTTTGAAACGGTCGTTTTGAAATATGGACGTCCTTTGAATTTTTTGGTCGATATGTGACCCCAGGATTTGTTTTCAGGGCAGGTGTGACTTACAGGCCTGCAATGATTTTGAATATCAATGGACCATTAGCGCTGGGATTAAAGCTGCTGTTGTGTGAAACGGCCACAAGGTGGCAGCAGTTCTCCCTTACCAAATCTGGTTAAGAGGGCAACAGAGCCTCAATGGAAGTCGTGTCCTAGATTGGAATTTAGAATGGAATGTGCCAGGAGAAAGCCCCTCAAGTTTGTCTCACTACATCTTGTTCGTGTTTTTAATTTATTTTTTTTAATTTTTTATTACAGCAAGTTTGATTACAATGTTTGGCTTGTTGTAGGTGTGGAAGATGTGGTTCTTTTACACATATACAGATGTCTGATCTTCCTGGGATCCTTTTCCCATGTACGTTATGACCGAATGTTGAGTAGTCTTCTCTTGGTATTCCGTAGGTCTTTGGTGATTATATATGTCACCTGTGTTTGTATAGGTCTGTTAACCCCGATATCGTAATGAAACCAATCCTCACACCTTTCCATTGGTGAACCATAAGTTTGTTTAATGAATCTGTGATTGCCCTTCTCCGTGGAAATATCTGCCCTGGTATCCATTTTTAGGTAACACCTATAAGTGATATGATACGATATGTGTCTTTCACTTTCTGACTTACTACAAGTCACGTGATTACCTCTAGACTCATCTACGGGGCTGCAAATGGCATTGTGTCCTTTTTTTCCTTGGCTTCTATTCTGCCTTAGCGAGGTCTATTTTCAACAATGTGATTCCCTGAGGGTTGTGGATTAGCTGACCTGGGCAGCCTTACCCTGCCGGCCGGCCCTCCCCAGGTGTGCCTGGTTGAGGTCAATATAAACAGCGCTCCAGGCAGCAATAGCCCCTGAAGCTGTGCCTGACTCCATATTCTCTGCCCCGTCAGCAGTCTCAGGGCTGTGCTGGTGGGAGGGAGTGAGGGGCCACAGCTTTGTTGGTGGCCCAGTGTGAGGGGGGCTCTACTGGCCTTTCTGCAGGGGTTTCCAGGCTGCCACCTGTAAAGAAGAGGATGTGTCACCCATCCCTTCCCCTGGAATTTCTCTCCGGACAGAGGTGAGGAAGGAAAAAAGCAGTGGGGGCCGGGACAGGAGAGGTATCTCAGGCAGGGCAATGGAAAGCTTCTGGAAGAGCGCCCGGGGCCAGGACCACCCTGGCTGGCCTGCAGGCACCAAGTTGGACTGTGTGCTGTCGCTGGTGTGGCTCCGCGGCCCTTCCTCTAGGCTTTCAAGCCCTTGTACATATTCAGGTGTTTTACCTGGGAAGGGTGGGAACAGTTCAGCAGCAGCTGGCCTGGGGCTCAGCTCACGTTTTCTCACAGATGCCTCGGCAGGGTCCCCCAGCTTTGCAATGAGGACGCTCCTTGCATGGGGGGTGGTTTGCTGGCTGTATGGGAGATGATTCCCCACCTCTGACCAATTTCAGAATTGTTGACCGCTGGAGCAAGTGCCCTGATAGGGTTTTCCTGTGTATAACTGGTGGGTTCAGGTTTTTTTTTTTTCTTTTATGGTTCAAGTTAGGTTTTATTCCTCTTTTATGTATTTATAGATATAAGCATGGAAATAATTCATTCCTATAAATACATCTGTGTGAAGGGAAGAACTTTTTTCTGTTTTATTTTTAAATTTTATTTTTTTAAAATTTTGAAATTTAATTTTATTTATTTTTTTATACAGCAGGTTATTATTAGTTATGCATTTTATGCATATACATGTATACAGGTCAATCCCAATCTCCCAACTCATCCCACCACCACCACCCCATGGCTTCCCGCACTTGGTGTCCATACGTTTGTTCTCTACCTCTGTGTCTCTATTTCTTCCCTGCAAACCAGTTCATCTGTACCATTTTTTAGGTTCCACATATATGCATTAATATACAATATTTGTTTTCCTCTTTCTGACTTACTTCATTCTGTATGACAGTCACTCGATCCATCGATGTCTCTACAAATGACCCAGTTTCATTCCTCTTTATGGCCGAGTAATATTCCATTTTATATATGTACCACATCTTTATCCATTCATCTGTCTGTGGGCATTTAGGTTGCTTCCATTACCTGGCTATTGTAAATAGTGCTGCAATGAACATTGTGGTGAATGTGCCTTTCTGATTTATGGTTATCTCTGGGTATATGCCCCGAAGTGGGATTGCTGGATCAGATGGTAATTCTATTTCTAGTTTTTTTTAAGGAAACTCCATACTGTTCTCCATAGTGTCTGTATCAATTTACATTCCCACCAATAGTGGAAGAGGGCTCCATTTGTCCACACCCTCCCCAGAATTTGTTGTTTGTAGATTTCCTGATGATGCCGATTCTAACAGGTGTGAGGTGATACCTCATTGTAGTTTTGATGTGCATTTCTCTAATAATTAGTGCTGTTGAGCAGCTTTTCATGTGCGTCTTGGCCATCTCTGTGTCTTCTTTGAAGAAACGTCTCTTTAGATCTTCTGCCCATTTTTGTATTGGGTTGTTTGTTTTTTTAATATTAAGCTGCATGAGCTGTTTATATATATATTGGAGATTAAACCTTTGTCCATTGATTTGTTTGCAACGATTTTCGCCCATTCTGAGGGATGCCTTTTTCCATTCCCGTTTTTTTTTAACAAAAAAAGGAAAGAAAGAAAAAGAAGCAGAACACTAATGTGCGTAAAATCTGCCTTTTGAAACGGTCGTTTTGAAATATGGACGTCCTTTGAATTTTTTGGTCGATATGTGACCCCAGGATTTGTTTTCAGGGCAGGTGTGATTTACAGGCCTGCAATGATTTTGAATATCAATGGACCATTAGCGCTGGGATTAAAGCTGCTGTTGTGTGAAACGGCCACAAGGTGGCAGCAGTTCTCCCTTACCAAATCTGGTTAAGAGGGCAACAGAGCCTCAATGGAAGTCGTGTCCTAGATTGGAATTTAGAATGGAATGTGCCAGGAGAAAGCCCCTCAAGTTTGTCTCACTACATCTTGTTCGTGTTTTTAATTTATTTTTTTTAATTTTTTATTACAGCAAGTTTGATTACAATGTTTGGCTTGTTGTAGGTGTGGAAGATGTGGTTCTTTTACACATATACAGATGTCTGATCTTCCTGGGATCCTTTTCCCATGTACGTTATGACCGAATGTTGAGCAGTCTTCTCTTGGTATTCCGTAGGTCTTTGGTGATTATATATGTCACCTGTGTTTGTATATGTCTGTTAACCCCGATATCGTAATGAAACCAATCCTCACACCTTTCCATTGGTGAACCATAAGTTTGTTTAATGAATCTGTGATTGCCCTTCTCCGTGGAAATATCTGCCCTGGTATCCACTTTTAGGTAACACCTATAAGTGATATGATACGATATGTGTCTTTCACTTTCTGACTTACTACAAGTCACGTGATTACCTCTAGACTCATCTACGGGGCTGCAAATGGCATTGTGTCCTTTTTTTCCTTGGCTTCTATTCTGCCTTAGCGAGGTCCATTTTCAACAATGTGATTCCCTGAGGGTTGTGGATTAGCTGACCTGGGCAGCCTTACCCTGCCGGCCGGCCCTCCCCAGGTGTGCCTGGTTGAGGTCAATATAAACAGCGCTCCAGGCAGCAATAGCCCCTGAAGCTGTGCCTGACTCCATATTCTCTGCCCCGTCAGCAGTCTCGGGGCTGTGCTGGTGGGAGGGAGTGAGGGGCCACAGCTTTGTTGGTGGCCCAGTGTGAGGGGGGCTCTGCTGGCCTTTCTGCAGGGGTTTCCAGGCTGCCAGCTGTAAAGAAGAGGATGTGTCACCCATCCCTTCCCCTGGAATTTCTCTCCGGACAGAGGTGAGGAAGGAAAAAAGCAGTGGGGGCCGGGACAGGAGGGGTATCTCAGGCAGGGCAATGGAAAGCTTCCGGAAGCGTGCCCGGGGCCAGGACCACCCTGGCTGGCCTGCAGGCACCAAGTTGGACTGTGTGCTGTCGCTGGTGTGGCTCCGCGGCCCTTCCTCTAGGCTTTCAAGCCCTTGTACATATTCAGGTGTTTTACCTGGGAAGGGTGGGAACAGTTCAGCAGCAGCTGGCCTGGGGCTCAGCTCACGTTTACTCACAGATGCCTCGGCAGGGTCCCCCAGCTTTGCAATGAGGACGCTCCTTGCGTGGGGGGTGGGTTGCTGGCTGTATGGGAGATGATTCCCCACCTCTGACCAATTTCAGAATTGTTGACCGCTGGAGCAAGTGCCCTGATAGGGTTTTCCTGTGTATAACTGGTGGGTTCAGGTTTTTGTTTTTCTTTTATGGTTCAAGTTAGATTTTATTCCTCTTTTATGTATTTATAGATATAAGCATGGAAATAATTCATTCCTATAAATACATCTGTGTGAAGGGAAGAACTTTTTCTGTTTTATTTTTAAATTTTATTTTTTTTAAATTTTGAAATTTAATTTTACTTATTTTTTTATACAGCAGGTTATTATTAGTTATGCATTTTATGCATATACATGTATACAGGTCAATCCCAATCTCCCAACTCATCCCACCACCACCACCCCATGGCTTCCCGCACTTGGTGTCCATACGTTTGTTCTCTACCTCTGTGTCTCTATTTCTTCCCTGCAAACCAGTTCATCTGTACCATTTTTTAGGTTCCACATATATGCATTAATATACAATATTTGTTTTCCTCTTTCTGACTTACTTCATTCTGTATGACAGTCACTCGATCCATCGATGTCTCTACAAATGACCCAGTTTCATTCCTCTTTATGGCCGAGTAATATTCCATTTTATATATGTACCACATCTTTATCCATTCATCTGTCTGTGGGCATTTAGGTTGCTTCCATTACCTGGCTATTGTAAATAGTGCTGCAATGAACATTGTGGTGAATGTGCCTTTTTGATTTATGGTTTTCTCTGGGTATATGCCCAGAAGTGGGATTGCTGGATCAGATGGTAATTCTATTTCTAGTTTTTTTTAAGGAAACTCCATACTGTTCTCCATAGTGTCTGTATCAATTTACATTCCCACCAATAGTGGAAGAGGGCTCCTTTTGTCCACACCCTCCCCAGAATTTGTTGTTTGTAGATTTCCTGATGATGCCGATTCTAACAGGTGTGAGGTGATACCTCATTGTAGTTTTGATGTGCATTTCTCTAATAATTAGTGCTGTTGAGCAGCTTTTCATGTGCGTCTTGGCCATCTCTGTGTCTTCTTTGAAGAAACGTCTCTTTAGATCTTCTGCCCATTTTTGTATTGGGTTGTTTGTTTTTGTAATATTAAGCTGCATGAGCTGTTTATATATATATTGGAGATTAAACCTTTGTCCATTGATTCGTTTGCAACGATTTTCGCCCATTCTGAGGGATGCCTTTTTCCATTCCCGTTTTTTTTAACAAAAAAAGGAAAGAAAGAAAAAGAAGCAGAACACTAATGTGCGTAAAATCTGCCTTTTGAAACGGTCGTTTTGAAATATGGACGTCCTTTGAATTTTTTGGTCGATATGTGACCCCAGGATTTGTTTTCAGGGCAGGTGTGACTTACAGGCCTGCAATGATTTTGAATATCAATGGACCATTAGCGCTGGGATTAAAGCTGCTGTTGTGTGAAACGGCCACAAGGTGGCAGCAGTTCTCCCTTACCAAATCTGGTTAAGAGGGCAACAGAGCCTCAATGGAAGTCGTGTCCTAGATTGGAATTTAGAATGGAATGTGCCAGGAGAAAGCCCCTCAAGTTTGTCTCACTACATCTTGTTCGTGTTTTTAATTTATTTTTTTTAATTTTTTATTACAGCAAGTTTGATTACAATGTTTGGCTTGTTGTAGGTGTGGAAGATGTGGTTCTTTTACACATATACAGATGTCTGATCTTCCTGGGATCCTTTTCCCATGTACGTTATGACCGAATGTTGAGTAGTCTTCTCTTGGTATTCCGTAGGTCTTTGGTGATTATATATGTCACCTGTGTTTGTATAGGTCTGTTAACCCCGATATCGTAATGAAACCAATCCTCACACCTTTCCATTGGTGAACCATAAGTTTGTTTAATGAATCTGTGATTGCCCTTCTCCGTGGAAATATCTGCCCTGGTATCCATTTTTAGGTAACACCTATAAGTGATATGATACGATATGTGTCTTTCACTTTCTGACTTACTACAAGTCACGTGATTACCTCTAGACTCATCTACGGGGCTGCAAATGGCATTGTGTCCTTTTTTTCCTTGGCTTCTATTCTGCCTTAGCGAGGTCTATTTTCAACAATGTGATTCCCTGAGGGTTGTGGATTAGCTGACCTGGGCAGCCTTACCCTGCCGGCCGGCCCTCCCCAGGTGTGCCTGGTTGAGGTCAATATAAACAGCGCTCCAGGCAGCAATAGCCCCTGAAGCTGTGCCTGACTCCATATTCTCTGCCCCGTCAGCAGTCTCAGGGCTGTGCTGGTGGGAGGGAGTGAGGGGCCACAGCTTTGTTGGTGGCCCAGTGTGAGGGGGGCTCTACTGGCCTTTCTGCAGGGGTTTCCAGGCTGCCACCTGTAAAGAAGAGGATGTGTCACCCATCCCTTCCCCTGGAATTTCTCTCCGGACAGAGGTGAGGAAGGAAAAAAGCAGTGGGGGCCGGGACAGGAGAGGTATCTCAGGCAGGGCAATGGAAAGCTTCTGGAAGAGCGCCCGGGGCCAGGACCACCCTGGCTGGCCTGCAGGCACCAAGTTGGACTGTGTGCTGTCGCTGGTGTGGCTCCGCGGCCCTTCCTCTAGGCTTTCAAGCCCTTGTACATATTCAGGTGTTTTACCTGGGAAGGGTGGGAACAGTTCAGCAGCAGCTGGCCTGGGGCTCAGCTCACGTTTTCTCACAGATGCCTCGGCAGGGTCCCCCAGCTTTGCAATGAGGACGCTCCTTGCATGGGGGGTGGTTTGCTGGCTGTATGGGAGATGATTCCCCACCTCTGACCAATTTCAGAATTGTTGACCGCTGGAGCAAGTGCCCTGATAGGGTTTTCCTGTGTATAACTGGTGGGTTCAGGTTTTTTTTTTTTTCTTTTATGGTTCAAGTTAGGTTTTATTCCTCTTTTATGTATTTATAGATATAAGCATGGAAATAATTCATTCCTATAAATACATCTGTGTGAAGGGAAGAACTGTTTTCTGTTTTATTTTTAAATTTTATTTTTTTAAAATTTTGAAATTTAATTTTATTTATTTTTTTATACAGCAGGTTATTATTAGTTATGCATTTTATGCATATACATGTATACAGGTCAATCCCAATCTCCCAACTCATCCCACCACCACCACCCCATGGCTTCCCGCACTTGGTGTCCATACGTTTGTTCTCTACCTCTGTGTCTCTATTTCTTCCCTGCAAACCAGTTCATCTGTACCATTTTTTAGGTTCCACATATATGCATTAATATACAATATTTGTTTTCCTCTTTCTGACTTACTTCATTCTGTATGACAGTCACTCGATCCATCGATGTCTCTACAAATGACCCAGTTTCATTCCTCTTTATGGCCGAGTAATATTCCATTTTATATATGTACCACATCTTTATCCATTCATCTGTCTGTGGGCATTTAGGTTGCTTCCATTACCTGGCTATTGTAAATAGTGCTGCAATGAACATTGTGGTGAATGTGCCTTTTTGATTTATGGTTATCTCTGGGTATATGCCCCGAAGTGGGATTGCTGGATCAGATGGTAATTCTATTTCTAGTTTTTTTTAAGGAAACTCCATACTGTTCTCCATAGTGTCTGTATCAATTTACATTCCCACCAATAGTGGAAGAGGGCTCCATTTGTCCACACCCTCCCCAGAATTTGTTGTTTGTAGATTTCCTGATGATGCCGATTCTAACAGGTGTGAGGTGATACCTCATTGTAGTTTTGATGTGCATTTCTCTAATAATTAGTGCTGTTGAGCAGCTTTTCATGTGCGTCTTGGCCATCTCTGTGTCTTCTTTGAAGAAACGTCTCTTTAGATCTTCTGCCCATTTTTGTATTGGGTTGTTTGTTTTTTTAATATTAAGCTGCATGAGCTGTTTATATATATATTGGAGATTAAACCTTTGTCCATTGATTTGTTTGCAACGATTTTCGCCCATTCTGAGGGATGCCTTTTTCCATTCCCGTTTTTTTTTAACAAAAAAAGGAAAGAAAGAAAAAGAAGCAGAACACTAATGTGCGTAAAATCTGCCTTTTGAAACGGTCGTTTTGAAATATGGACGTCCTTTGAATTTTTTGGTCGATATGTGACCCCAGGATTTGTTTTCAGGGCAGGTGTGATTTACAGGCCTGCAATGATTTTGAATATCAATGGACCATTAGCGCTGGGATTAAAGCTGCTGTTGTGTGAAACGGCCACAAGGTGGCAGCAGTTCTCCCTTACCAAATCTGGTTAAGAGGGCAACAGAGCCTCAATGGAAGTCGTGTCCTAGATTGGAATTTAGAATGGAATGTGCCAGGAGAAAGCCCCTCAAGTTTGTCTCACTACATCTTGTTCGTGTTTTTAATTTATTTTTTTTAATTTTTTATTACAGCAAGTTTGATTACAATGTTTGGCTTGTTGTAGGTGTGGAAGATGTGGTTCTTTTACACATATACAGATGTCTGATCTTCCTGGGATCCTTTTCCCATGTACGTTATGACCGAATGTTGAGCAGTCTTCTCTTGGTATTCCGTAGGTCTTTGGTGATTATATATGTCACCTGTGTTTGTATATGTCTGTTAACCCCGATATCGTAATGAAACCAATCCTCACACCTTTCCATTGGTGAACCATAAGTTTGTTTAATGAATCTGTGATTGCCCTTCTCCGTGGAAATATCTGCCCTGGTATCCACTTTTAGGTAACACCTATAAGTGATATGATACGATATGTGTCTTTCACTTTCTGACTTACTACAAGTCACGTGATTACCTCTAGACTCATCTACGGGGCTGCAAATGGCATTGTGTCCTTTTTTTCCTTGGCTTCTATTCTGCCTTAGCGAGGTCCATTTTCAACAATGTGATTCCCTGAGGGTTGTGGATTAGCTGACCTGGGCAGCCTTACCCTGCCGGCCGGCCCTCCCCAGGTGTGCCTGGTTGAGGTCAATATAAACAGCGCTCCAGGCAGCAATAGCCTCTGAAGCTGTGCCTGACTCCATATTCTCTGCCCCGTCAGCAGTCTCGGGGCTGTGCTGGTGGGAGGGAGTGAGGGGCCACAGCTTTGTTGGTGGCCCAGTGTGAGGGGGGCTCTGCTGGCCTTTCTGCAGGGGTTTCCAGGCTGCCAGCTGTAAAGAAGAGGATGTGTCACCCATCCCTTCCCCTGGAATTTCTCTCCGGACAGAGGTGAGGAAGGAAAAAAGCAGTGGGGGCCGGGACAGGAGGGGTATCTCAGGCAGGGCAATGGAAAGCTTCCGGAAGAGCGCCCGGGGCCAGGACCACCCTGGCTGGCCTGCAGGCACCAAGTTGGACTGTGTGCTGTCGCTGGTGTGGCTCCGCGGCCCTTCCTCTAGGCTTTCAAGCCCTTGTACATATTCAGGTGTTTTACCTGGGAAGGGTGGGAACAGTTCAGCAGCAGCTGGCCTGGGGCTCAGCTCACGTTTACTCACAGATGCCTCGGCAGGGTCCCCCAGCTTTGCAATGAGGACGCTCCTTGCATGGGGGGTGGTTTGCTGGCTGTATGGGAGATGATTCCCCACCTCTGACCAATTTCAGAATTGTTGACCGCTGGAGCAAGTGCCCTGATAGGGTTTTCCTGTGTATAACTGGTGGGTTCAGGTTTTTTTTTTTTTCTTTTATGGTTCAAGTTAGGTATTATTCCTCTTTTATGTATTTATAGATATAAGCATGGAAATAATTCATTCCTATAAATACATCTGTGTGAAGGGAAGAACTTTTTTCTGTTTTATTTTTAAATTTTATTTTTTTTAAATTTTGAAATTTAATTTTATTTATTTTTTTATACAGCAGGTTATTATTAGTTATGCATTTTATGCATATACATGTATACAGGTCAATCCCAATCTCCCAACTCATCCCACCACCACCACCCCATGGCTTCCCGCACTTGGTGTCCATACGTTTGTTCTCTACCTCTGTGTCTCTATTTCTTCCCTGCAAACCAGTTCATCTGTACCATTTTTTAGGTTCCACATATATGCATTAATATACAATATTTGTTTTCCTCTTTCTGACTTACTTCATTCTGTATGACAGTCACTCGATCCATCGATGTCTCTACAAATGACCCAGTTTCATTCCTCTTTATGGCCGAGTAATATTCCATTTTATATATGTACCACATCTTTATCCATTCATCTGTCTGTGGGCATTTAGGTTGCTTCCATTACCTGGCTATTGTAAATAGTGCTGCAATGAACATTGTGGTGAATGTGCCTTTTTGATTTATGGTTTTCTCTGGGTATATGCCCAGAAGTGGGATTGCTGGATCAGATGGTAATTCTATTTCTAGTTTTTTTTAAGGAAACTCCATACTGTTCTCCATAGTGTCTGTATCAATTTACATTCCCACCAATAGTGGAAGAGGGCTCCTTTTGTCCACACCCTCCCCAGAATTTGTTGTTTGTAGATTTCCTGATGATGCCGATTCTAACAGGTGTGAGGTGATACCTCATTGTAGTTTTGATGTGCATTTCTCTAATAATTAGTGCTGTTGAGCAGCTTTTCATGTGCGTCTTGGCCATCTCTGTGTCTTCTTTGAAGAAACGTCTCTTTAGATCTTCTGCCCATTTTTGTATTGGGTTGTTTGTTTTTGTAATATTAAGCTGCATGAGCTGTTTATATATATATTGGAGATTAAACCTTTGTCCATTGATTCGTTTGCAACGATTTTCGCCCATTCTGAGGGATGCCTTTTTCCATTCCCGTTTTTTTTTAACAAAAAAAGGAAAGAAAGAAAAAGAAGCAGAACACTAATGTGCGTAAAATCTGCCTTTTGAAACGGTCGTTTTGAAATATGGACGTCCTTTGAATTTTTTGGTCGATATGTGACCCCAGGATTTGTTTTCAGGGCAGGTGTGACTTACAGGCCTGCAATGATTTTGAATATCAATGGACCATTAGCGCTGGGATTAAAGCTGCTGTTGTGTGAAACGGCCACAAGGTGGCAGCAGTTCTCCCTTACCAAATCTGGTTAAGAGGGCAACAGAGCCTCAATGGAAGTCGTGTCCTAGATTGGAATTTAGAATGGAATGTGCCAGGAGAAAGCCCCTCAAGTTTGTCTCACTACATCTTGTTCGTGTTTTTAATTTATTTTTTTTAATTTTTTATTACAGCAAGTTTGATTACAATGTTTGGCTTGTTGTAGGTGTGGAAGATGTGGTTCTTTTACACATATACAGATGTCTGATCTTCCTGGGATCCTTTTCCCATGTACGTTATGACCGAATGTTGAGTAGTCTTCTCTTGGTATTCCGTAGGTCTTTGGTGATTATATATGTCACCTGTGTTTGTATAGGTCTGTTAACCCCGATATCGTAATGAAACCAATCCTCACACCTTTCCATTGGTGAACCATAAGTTTGTTTAATGAATCTGTGATTGCCCTTCTCCGTGGAAATATCTGCCCTGGTATCCATTTTTAGGTAACACCTATAAGTGATATGATACGATATGTGTCTTTCACTTTCTGACTTACTACAAGTCACGTGATTACCTCTAGACTCATCTACGGGGCTGCAAATGGCATTGTGTCCTTTTTTTCCTTGGCTTCTATTCTGCCTTAGCGAGGTCTATTTTCAACAATGTGATTCCCTGAGGGTTGTGGATTAGCTGACCTGGGCAGCCTTACCCTGCCGGCCGGCCCTCCCCAGGTGTGCCTGGTTGAGGTCAATATAAACAGCTCTCCAGGCAGCAATAGCCCCTGAAGCTGTGCCTGACTCCATATTCTCTGCCCCGTCAGCAGTCTCAGGGCTGTGCTGGTGGGAGGGAGTGAGGGGCCACAGCTTTGTTGGTGGCCCAGTGTGAGGGGGGCTCTACTGGCCTTTCTGCAGGGGTTTCCAGGCTGCCACCTGTAAAGAAGAGGATGTGTCACCCATCCCTTCCCCTGGAATTTCTCTCCGGACAGAGGTGAGGAAGGAAAAAAGCAGTGGGGGCCGGGACAGGAGAGGTATCTCAGGCAGGGCAATGGAAAGCTTCTGGAAGAGCGCCCGGGGCCAGGACCACCCTGGCTGGCCTGCAGGCACCAAGTTGGACTGTGTGCTGTCGCTGGTGTGGCTCCGCGGCCCTTCCTCTAGGCTTTCAAGCCCTTGTACATATTCAGGTGTTTTACCTGGGAAGGGTGGGAACAGTTCAGCAGCAGCTGGCCTGGGGCTCAGCTCACGTTTTCTCACAGATGCCTCGGCAGGGTCCCCCAGCTTTGCAATGAGGACGCTCCTTGCATGGGGGGTGGTTTGCTGGCTGTATGGGAGATGATTCCCCACCTCTGACCAATTTCAGAATTGTTGACCGCTGGAGCAAGTGCCCTGATAGGGTTTTCCTGTGTATAACTGGTGGGTTCAGGTTTTTTTTTTTTTCTTTTATGGTTCAAGTTAGGTTTTATTCCTCTTTTATGTATTTATAGATATAAGCATGGAAATAATTCATTCCTATAAATACATCTGTGTGAAGGGAAGAACTGTTTTCTGTTTTATTTTTAAATTTTATTTTTTTAAAATTTTGAAATTTAATTTTATTTATTTTTTTATACAGCAGGTTATTATTAGTTATGCATTTTATGCATATACATGTATACAGGTCAATCCCAATCTCCCAACTCATCCCACCACCACCACCCCATGGCTTCCCGCACTTGGTGTCCATACGTTTGTTCTCTACCTCTGTGTCTCTATTTCTTCCCTGCAAACCAGTTCATCTGTACCATTTTTTAGGTTCCACATATATGCATTAATATACAATATTTGTTTTCCTCTTTCTGACTTACTTCATTCTGTATGACAGTCACTCGATCCATCGATGTCTCTACAAATGACCCAGTTTCATTCCTCTTTATGGCCGAGTAATATTCCATTTTATATATGTACCACATCTTTATCCATTCATCTGTCTGTGGGCATTTAGGTTGCTTCCATTACCTGGCTATTGTAAATAGTGCTGCAATGAACATTGTGGTGAATGTGCCTTTTTGATTTATGGTTATCTCTGGGTATATGCCCCGAAGTGGGATTGCTGGATCAGATGGTAATTCTATTTCTAGTTTTTTTTAAGGAAACTCCATACTGTTCTCCATAGTGTCTGTATCAATTTACATTCCCACCAATAGTGGAAGAGGGCTCCATTTGTCCACACCCTCCCCAGAATTTGTTGTTTGTAGATTTCCTGATGATGCCGATTCTAACAGGTGTGAGGTGATACCTCATTGTAGTTTTGATGTGCATTTCTCTAATAATTAGTGCTGTTGAGCAGCTTTTCATGTGCGTCTTGGCCATCTCTGTGTCTTCTTTGAAGAAACGTCTCTTTAGATCTTCTGCCCATTTTTGTATTGGGTTGTTTGTTTTTTTAATATTAAGCTGCATGAGCTGTTTATATATATATTGGAGATTAAACCTTTGTCCATTGATTTGTTTGCAACGATTTTCGCCCATTCTGAGGGATGCCTTTTTCCATTCCCGTTTTTTTTTAACAAAAAAAGGAAAGAAAGAAAAAGAAGCAGAACACTAATGTGCGTAAAATCTGCCTTTTGAAACGGTCGTTTTGAAATATGGACGTCCTTTGAATTTTTTGGTCGATATGTGACCCCAGGATTTGTTTTCAGGGCAGGTGTGATTTACAGGCCTGCAATGATTTTGAATATCAATGGACCATTAGCGCTGGGATTAAAGCTGCTGTTGTGTGAAACGGCCACAAGGTGGCAGCAGTTCTCCCTTACCAAATCTGGTTAAGAGGGCAACAGAGCCTCAATGGAAGTCGTGTCCTAGATTGGAATTTAGAATGGAATGTGCCAGGAGAAAGCCCCTCAAGTTTGTCTCACTACATCTTGTTCGTGTTTTTAATTTATTTTTTTTAATTTTTTATTACAACAAGTTTGATTACAATGTTTGGCTTGTTGTAGGTGTGGAAGATGTGGTTCTTTTACACATATACAGATGTCTGATCTTCCTGGGATCCTTTTCCCATGTACGTTATGACCGAATGTTGAGCAGTCTTCTCTTGGTATTCCGTAGGTCTTTGGTGATTATATATGTCACCTGTGTTTGTATATGTCTGTTAACCCCGATATCGTAATGAAACCAATCCTCACACCTTTCCATTGGTGAACCATAAGTTTGTTTAATGAATCTGTGATTGCCCTTCTCCGTGGAAATATCTGCCCTGGTATCCACTTTTAGGTAACACCTATAAGTGATATGATACGATATGTGTCTTTCACTTTCTGACTTACTACAAGTCACGTGATTACCTCTAGACTCATCTACGGGGCTGCAAATGGCATTGTGTCCTTTTTTTCCTTGGCTTCTATTCTGCCTTAGCGAGGTCCATTTTCAACAATGTGATTCCCTGAGGGTTGTGGATTAGCTGACCTGGGCAGCCTTACCCTGCCGGCCGGCCCTCCCCAGGTGTGCCTGGTTGAGGTCAATATAAACAGCGCTCCAGGCAGCAATAGCCTCTGAAGCTGTGCCTGACTCCATATTCTCTGCCCCGTCAGCAGTCTCGGGGCTGTGCTGGTGGGAGGGAGTGAGGGGCCACAGCTTTGTTGGTGGCCCAGTGTGAGGGGGGCTCTGCTGGCCTTTCTGCAGGGGTTTCCAGGCTGCCAGCTGTAAAGAAGAGGATGTGTCACCCATCCCTTCCCCTGGAATTTCTCTCCGGACAGAGGTGAGGAAGGAAAAAAGCAGTGGGGGCCGGGACAGGAGGGGTATCTCAGGCAGGGCAATGGAAAGCTTCCGGAAGAGCGCCCGGGGCCAGGACCACCCTGGCTGGCCTGCAGGCACCAAGTTGGACTGTGTGCTGTCGCTGGTGTGGCTCCGCGGCCCTTCCTCTAGGCTTTCAAGCCCTTGTACATATTCAGGTGTTTTACCTGGGAAGGGTGGGAACAGTTCAGCAGCAGCTGGCCTGGGGCTCAGCTCACGTTTTCTCACAGATGCCTCGGCAGGGTCCCCCAGCTTTGCAATGAGGACGCTCCTTGCATGGGGGGTGGTTTGCTGGCTGTATGGGAGATGATTCCCCACCTCTGACCAATTTCAGAATTGTTGACCGCTGGAGCAAGTGCCCTGATAGGGTTTTCCTGTGTATAACTGGTGGGTTCAGGTTTTTTTTTTTTCTTTTATGGTTCAAGTTAGGTTTTATTCCTCTTTTATGTATTTATAGATATAAGCATGGAAATAATTCATTCCTATAAATACATCTGTGTGAAGGGAAGAACTGTTTTCTGTTTTATTTTTAAATTTTATTTTTTTAAAATTTTGAAATTTAATTTTATTTATTTTTTATACAGCAGGTTATTATTAGTTATGCATTTTATGCATATACATGTATACAGGTCAATCCCAATCTCCCAACTCATCCCACCACCACCACCCCATGGCTTCCCGCACTTGGTGTCCATACGTTTGTTCTCTACCTCTGTGTCTCTATTTCTTCCCTGCAAACCAGTTCATCTGTACCATTTTTTAGGTTCCACATATATGCATTAATATACAATATTTGTTTTCCTCTTTCTGACTTACTTCATTCTGTATGACAGTCACTCGATCCATCGATGTCTCTACAAATGACCCAGTTTCATTCCTCTTTATGGCCGAGTAATATTCCATTTTATATATGTACCACATCTTTATCCATTCATCTGTCTGTGGGCATTTAGGTTGCTTCCATTACCTGGCTATTGTAAATAGTGCTGCAATGAACATTGTGGTGAATGTGCCTTTTTGATTTATGGTTTTCTCTGGGTATATGCCCAGAAGTGGGATTGCTGGATCAGATGGTAATTCTATTTCTAGTTTTTTTTAAGGAAACTCCATACTGTTCTCCATAGTGTCTGTATCAATTTACATTCCCACCAATAGTGGAAGAGGGCTCCTTTTGTCCACACCCTCCCCAGAATTTGTTGTTTGTAGATTTCCTGATGATGCCGATTCTAACAGGTGTGAGGTGATACCTCATTGTAGTTTTGATGTGCATTTCTCTAATAATTAGTGCTGTTGAGCAGCTTTTCATGTGCGTCTTGGCCATCTCTGTGTCTTCTTTGAAGAAACGTCTCTTTAGATCTTCTGCCCATTTTTGTATTGGGTTGTTTGTTTTTGTAATATTAAGCTGCATGAGCTGTTTATATATATATTGGAGATTAAACCTTTGTCCATTGATTCGTTTGCAACGATTTTCGCCCATTCTGAGGGATGCCTTTTTCCATTCCCGTTTTTTTTTAACAAAAAAAGGAAAGAAAGAAAAAGAAGCAGAACACTAATGTGCGTAAAATCTGCCTTTTGAAACGGTCGTTTTGAAATATGGACGTCCTTTGAATTTTTTGGTCGATATGTGACCCCAGGATTTGTTTTCAGGGCAGGTGTGACTTACAGGCCTGCAATGATTTTGAATATCAATGGACCATTAGCGCTGGGATTAAAGCTGCTGTTGTGTGAAACGGCCACAAGGTGGCAGCAGTTCTCCCTTACCAAATCTGGTTAAGAGGGCAACAGAGCCTCAATGGAAGTCGTGTCCTAGATTGGAATTTAGAATGGAATGTGCCAGGAGAAAGCCCCTCAAGTTTGTCTCACTACATCTTGTTCGTGTTTTTAATTTATTTTTTTTAATTTTTTATTACAGCAAGTTTGATTACAATGTTTGGCTTGTTGTAGGTGTGGAAGATGTGGTTCTTTTACACATATACAGATGTCTGATCTTCCTGGGATCCTTTTCCCATGTACGTTATGACCGAATGTTGAGTAGTCTTCTCTTGGTATTCCGTAGGTCTTTGGTGATTATATATGTCACCTGTGTTTGTATAGGTCTGTTAACCCCGATATCGTAATGAAACCAATCCTCACACCTTTCCATTGGTGAACCATAAGTTTGTTTAATGAATCTGTGATTGCCCTTCTCCGTGGAAATATCTGCCCTGGTATCCATTTTTAGGTAACACCTATAAGTGATATGATACGATATGTGTCTTTCACTTTCTGACTTACTACAAGTCACGTGATTACCTCTAGACTCATCTACGGGGCTGCAAATGGCATTGTGTCCTTTTTTTCCTTGGCTTCTATTCTGCCTTAGCGAGGTCTATTTTCAACAATGTGATTCCCTGAGGGTTGTGGATTAGCTGACCTGGGCAGCCTTACCCTGCCGGCCGGCCCTCCCCAGGTGTGCCTGGTTGAGGTCAATATAAACAGCTCTCCAGGCAGCAATAGCCCCTGAAGCTGTGCCTGACTCCATATTCTCTGCCCCGTCAGCAGTCTCAGGGCTGTGCTGGTGGGAGGGAGTGAGGGGCCACAGCTTTGTTGGTGGCCCAGTGTGAGGGGGGCTCTACTGGCCTTTCTGCAGGGGTTTCCAGGCTGCCACCTGTAAAGAAGAGGATGTGTCACCCATCCCTTCCCCTGGAATTTCTCTCCGGACAGAGGTGAGGAAGGAAAAAAGCAGTGGGGGCCGGGACAGGAGAGGTATCTCAGGCAGGGCAATGGAAAGCTTCTGGAAGAGCGCCCGGGGCCAGGACCACCCTGGCTGGCCTGCAGGCACCAAGTTGGACTGTGTGCTGTCGCTGGTGTGGCTCCGCGGCCCTTCCTCTAGGCTTTCAAGCCCTTGTACATATTCAGGTGTTTTACCTGGGAAGGGTGGGAACAGTTCAGCAGCAGCTGGCCTGGGGCTCAGCTCATGTTTTCTCACAGATGCCTCGGCAGGGTCCCCCAGCTTTGCAATGAGGACGCTCCTTGCATGGGGGGTGGTTTGCTGGCTGTATGGGAGATGATTCCCCACCTCTGACCAATTTCAGAATTGTTGACCGCTGGAGCAAGTGCCCTGATAGGGTTTTCCTGTGTATAACTGGTGGGTTCAGGTTTTTTTTTTTTTCTTTTATGGTTCAAGTTAGGTTTTATTCCTCTTTTATGTATTTATAGATATAAGCATGGAAATAATTCATTCCTATAAATACATCTGTGTGAAGGGAAGAACTGTTTTCTGTTTTATTTTTAAATTTTATTTTTTTAAAATTTTGAAATTTAATTTTATTTATTTTTTTATACAGCAGGTTATTATTAGTTATGCATTTTATGCTTATACATGTATACAGGTCAATCCCAATCTCCCAACTCATCCCACCACCACCACCCCATGGCTTCCCGCACTTGGTGTCCATACGTTTGTTCTCTACCTCTGTGTCTCTATTTCTTCCCTGCAAACCAGTTCATCTGTACCATTTTTTAGGTTCCACATATATGCATTAATATACAATATTTGTTTTCCTCTTTCTGACTTACTTCATTCTGTATGACAGTCACTCGATCCATCGATGTCTCTACAAATGACCCAGTTTCATTCCTCTTTATGGCCGAGTAATATTCCATTTTATATATGTACCACATCTTTATCCATTCATCTGTCTGTGGGCATTTAGGTTGCTTCCATTACCTGGCTATTGTAAATAGTGCTGCAATGAACATTGTGGTGAATGTGCCTTTTTGATTTATGGTTATCTCTGGGTATATGCCCCGAAGTGGGATTGCTGGATCAGATGGTAATTCTATTTCTAGTTTTTTTTAAGGAAACTCCATACTGTTCTCCATAGTGTCTGTATCAATTTACATTCCCACCAATAGTGGAAGAGGGCTCCATTTGTCCACACCCTCCCCAGAATTTGTTGTTTGTAGATTTCCTGATGATGCCGATTCTAACAGGTGTGAGGTGATACCTCATTGTAGTTTTGATGTGCATTTCTCTAATAATTAGTGCTGTTGAGCAGCTTTTCATGTGCGTCTTGGCCATCTCTGTGTCTTCTTTGAAGAAACGTCTCTTTAGATCTTCTGCCCATTTTTGTATTGGGTTGTTTGTTTTTTTAATATTAAGCTGCATGAGCTGTTTATATATATATTGGAGATTAAACCTTTGTCCATTGATTTGTTTGCAACGATTTTCGCCCATTCTGAGGGATGCCTTTTTCCATTCCCGTTTTTTTTTAACAAAAAAAGGAAAGAAAGAAAAAGAAGCAGAACACTAATGTGCGTAAAATCTGCCTTTTGAAACGGTCGTTTTGAAATATGGACGTCCTTTGAATTTTTTGGTCGATATGTGACCCCAGGATTTGTTTTCAGGGCAGGTGTGATTTACAGGCCTGCAATGATTTTGAATATCAATGGACCATTAGCGCTGGGATTAAAGCTGCTGTTGTGTGAAACGGCCACAAGGTGGCAGCAGTTCTCCCTTACCAAATCTGGTTAAGAGGGCAACAGAGCCTCAATGGAAGTCGTGTCCTAGATTGGAATTTAGAATGGAATGTGCCAGGAGAAAGCCCCTCAAGTTTGTCTCACTACATCTTGTTCGTGTTTTTAATTTATTTTTTTTAATTTTTTATTACAGCAAGTTTGATTACAATGTTTGGCTTGTTGTAGGTGTGGAAGATGTGGTTCTTTTACACATATACAGATGTCTGATCTTCCTGGGATCCTTTTCCCATGTACGTTATGACCGAATGTTGAGCAGTCTTCTCTTGGTATTCCGTAGGTCTTTGGTGATTATATATGTCACCTGTGTTTGTATATGTCTGTTAACCCCGATATCGTAATGAAACCAATCCTCACACCTTTCCATTGGTGAACCATAAGTTTGTTTAATGAATCTGTGATTGCCCTTCTCCGTGGAAATATCTGCCCTGGTATCCACTTTTAGGTAACACCTATAAGTGATATGATACGATATGTGTCTTTCACTTTCTGACTTACTACAAGTCACGTGATTACCTCTAGACTCATCTACGGGGCTGCAAATGGCATTGTGTCCTTTTTTTCCTTGGCTTCTATTCTGCCTTAGCGAGGTCCATTTTCAACAATGTGATTCCCTGAGGGTTGTGGATTAGCTGACCTGGGCAGCCTTACCCTGCCGGCCGGCCCTCCCCAGGTGTGCCTGGTTGAGGTCAATATAAACAGCGCTCCAGGCAGCAATAGCCCCTGAAGCTGTGCCTGACTCCATATTCTCTGCCCCGTCAGCAGTCTCGGGGCTGTGCTGGTGGGAGGGAGTGAGGGGCCACAGCTTTGTTGGTGGCCCAGTGTGAGGGGGGCTCTGCTGGCCTTTCTGCAGGGGTTTCCAGGCTGCCAGCTGTAAAAAAGAGGATGTGTCACCCATCCCTTCCCCTGGAATTTCTCTCCGGACAGAGGTGAGGAAGGAAAAAAGCAGTGGGGGCCGGGACAGGAGGGGTATCTCAGGCAGGGCAATGGAAAGCTTCCGGAAGCGTGCCCGGGGCCAGGACCACCCTGGCTGGCCTGCAGGCACCAAGTTGGACTGTGTGCTGTCGCTGGTGTGGCTCCGCGGCCCTTCCTCTAGGCTTTCAAGCCCTTGTACATATTCAGGTGTTTTACCTGGGAAGGGTGGGAACAGTTCAGCAGCAGCTGGCCTGGGGCTCAGCTCACGTTTACTCACAGATGCCTCGGCAGGGTCCCCCAGCTTTGCAATGAGGACGCTCCTTGCGTGGGGGGTGGGTTGCTGGCTGTATGGGAGATGATTCCCCACCTCTGACCAATTTCAGAATTGTTGACCGCTGGAGCAAGTGCCCTGATAGGGTTTTCCTGTGTATAACTGGTGGGTTCAGGTTTTTGTTTTTCTTTTATGGTTCAAGTTAGGTTTTATTCCTCTTTTATGTATTTATAGATATAAGCATGAATATAATTCATTCCTATAAATACATCTGTGTGAAGGGAAGAACTTTTTTCTGTTTTATTTTTAAATTTTATTTTTTTTAAATTTTGAAATTTAATTTTATTTATTTTTTTATACAGCAGTTTATTATTAGTTATGCATTTTATGCATATACATGTATACAGGTCAATCCCAATCTCCCAACTCATCCCACCACCACCACACCATGGCTTCCCACACTTGGTTTCCATACGTTTGTTCTCTACCTCTGTGTCTCTATTTCTTCCCTGCAAACCAGTTCATCTGTACCATTTTTTAGGTTCCACATATATGCATTAGTATACAATATTTGTTTTCCTCTTTCTGACTTACTTCATTCTGTATGACAGTCACTCGATCCATCGATGTCTCTACAAATGACCCAGTTTCATTCCTCTTTATGGCCGAGTAATATTCCATTTTATATATGTACCACATCTTTATCCATTCATCTGTCTGTGGGCATTTAGGTTGCTTCCATTACCTGGCTATTGTAAATAGTGCTGCAATGAACATTGTGGTGAATGTGCCTTTTTGATTTATGGTTTTCTCTGGGTATATGCCCAGAAGTGGGATTGCTGGATCAGATGGTAATTCTATTTCTAGTTTTTTTTAAGGAAACTCCATACTGTTCTCCATAGTGTCTGTATCAATTTACATTCCCACCAATAGTGGAAGAGGGCTCCTTTTGTCCACACCCTCCCCAGAATTTGTTGTTTGTAGATTTCCTGATGATGCCGATTCTAACAGGTGTGAGGTGATACCTCATTGTAGTTTTGATGTGCATTTCTCTAATAATTAGTGCTGTTGAGCAGCTTTTCATGTGCGTCTTGGCCATCTCTGTGTCTTCTTTGAAGAAACGTCTCTTTAGATCTTCTGCCCATTTTTGTATTGGGTTGTTTGTTTTTGTAATATTAAGCTGCATGAGCTGTTTATATATATATTGGAGATTAAACCTTTGTCCATTGATTCGTTTGCAACGATTTTCGCCCATTCTGAGGGATGCCTTTTTCCATTCCCGTTTTTTTTAACAAAAAAAGGAAAGAAAGAAAAAGAAGCAGAACACTAATGTGCGTAAAATCTGCCTTTTGAAACGGTCGTTTTGAAATATGGACGTCCTTTGAATTTTTTGGTCGATATGTGACCCCAGGATTTGTTTTCAGGGCAGGTGTGACTTACAGGCCTGCAATGATTTTGAATATCAATGGACCATTAGCGCTGGGATTAAAGCTGCTGTTGTGTGAAACGGCCACAAGGTGGCAGCAGTTCTCCCTTACCAAATCTGGTTAAGAGGGCAACAGAGCCTCAATGGAAGTCGTGTCCTAGATTGGAATTTAGAATGGAATGTGCCAGGAGAAAGCCCCTCAAGTTTGTCTCACTACATCTTGTTCGTGTTTTTAATTTATTTTTTTTTTATTTTTTATTACAGCAAGTTTGATTACAATGTTTGGCTTGTTGTAGGTGTGGAAGATGTGGTTCTTTTACACATATACAGATGTCTGATCTTCCTGGGATCCTTTTCCCATGTACGTTATGACCGAATGTTGAGTAGTCTTCTCTTGGTATTCCGTAGGTCTTTGGTGATTATATATGTCACCTGTGTTTGTATATGTCTGTTAACCCCGATATCGTAATGAAACCAATCCTCACACCTTTCCATTGGTGAACCATAAGTTTGTTTAATGAATCTGTGATTGCCCTTCTCCGTGGAAATATCTGCCCTGGTATCCACTTTTAGGTAACACCTATAAGTGATATGATACGATATGTGTCTTTCACTTTCTGACTTACTACAAGTCACGTGATTACCTCTAGACTCATCTACGGGGCTGCAAATGGCATTGTGTCCTTTTTTTCCTTGGCTTCTATTCTGCCTTAGCGAGGTCCATTTTCAACAATGTGATTCCCTGAGGGTTGTGGATTAGCTGACCTGGGCAGCCTTACCCTGCCGGCCGGCCCTCCCCAGGTGTGCCTGGTTGAGGTCAATATAAACAGCGCTCCAGGCAGCAATAGCCCCTGAAGCTGTGCCTGACTCCATATTCTCTGCCCCGTCAGCAGTCTCGGGGCTGTGCTGGTGGGAGGGAGTGAGGGGCCACAGCTTTGTTGGTGGCCCAGTGTGAGGGGGGCTCTGCTGGCCTTTCTGCAGGGGTTTCCAGGCTGCCAGCTGTAAAGAAGAGGATGTGTCACCCATCCCTTCCCCTGGAATTTCTCTCCGGACAGAGGTGAGGAAGGAAAAAAGCAGTGGGGGCCGGGACAGGAGAGGTATCTCAGGCAGGGCAATGGAAAGCTTCTGGAAGAGCGCCCGGGGCCAGGACCACCCTGGCTGGCCTGCAGGCACCAAGTTGGACTGTGTGCTGTCGCTGGTGTGGCTCCGCGGCCCTTCCTCTAGGCTTTCAAGCCCTTGTACATATTCAGGTGTTTTACCTGGGAAGGGTGGGAACAGTTCAGCAGCAGCTGGCCTGGGGCTCAGCTCACGTTTTCTCACAGATGCCACGGCAGGGTCCCCCAGCTTTGCAATGAGGACGCTCCTTGCATGGGGGGTGGTTTGCTGGCTGTATGGGAGATGATTCCCCACCTCTGACCAATTTCAGAATTGTTGACCGCTGGAGCAAGTGCCCTGATAGGGTTTTCCTGTGTATAACTGGTGGGTTCAGGTTTTTTTTTTTTTTCTTTTATGGTTCAAGTTAGGTTTTATTCCTCTTTTATGTATTTATAGATATAAGCATGGAAATAATTCATTCCTATAAATACATCTGTGTGAAGGGAAGAACTTTTTTCTGTTTTATTTTTAAATTTTATTTTTTTAAAATTTTGAAATTTAATTTTACTTATTTTTTTATACAGCAGGTTATTATTAGTTATGCATTTTATGCATATACATGTATACAGGTCAATCCCAATCTCCCAACTCATCCCACCACCCCCACCCCATGGCTTCCCACACTTGGTGTCCATACGTTTGTTCTCTACCTCTGTGTCTCTATTTCTTCCCTGCAAACCAGTTCATCTGTACCATTTTTTAGGTTCCACATATATGCATTAATATACAATATTTGTTTTCCTCTTTCTGACTTACTTCATTCTGTATGACAGTCACTCGATCCATCGATGTCTCTACAAATGACCCAGTTTCATTCCTCTTTATGGCCGAGTAATATTCCATTTTATATATGTACCACATCTTTATCCATTCATCTGTCTGTGGGCATTTAGGTTGCTTCCATTACCTGGCTATTGTAAATAGTGCTGCAATGAACATTGTGGTGAATGTGCCTTTTTGATTTATGGTTTTCTCTGGGTATATGCCCCGAAGTGGGATTGCTGGATCAGATGGTAATTCTATTTCTAGTTTTTTTTAAGGAAACTCCATACTGTTCTCCATAGTGTCTGTATCAATTTACATTCCCACCAATAGTGGAAGAGGGCTCCTTTTGTCCACACCCTCCCCAGAATTTGTTGTTTGTAGATTTCCTGATGATGCCGATTCTAACAGGTGTGAGGTGATACCTCATTGTAGTTTTGATGTGCATTTCTCTAATAATTAGTGCTGTTGAGCAGCTTTTCATGTGCGTCTTGGCCATCTCTGTGTCTTCTTTGAAGAAACGTCTCTTTAGATCTTCTGCCCATTTTTGTATTGGGTTGTTTGTTTTTGTAATATTAAGCTGCATGAGCTGTTTATATATATATTGGAGATTAAACCTTTGTCCATTGATTCGTTTGCAACGATTTTCGCCCATTCTGAGGGATGCCTTTTTCCATTCCCGTTTTTTTTTAACAATAAAGGAAAGAAAGAAAAAGAAGCAGAACACTAATGTGCGTAAAATCTGCCTTTTGAAACGGTCGTTTTGAAATATGGACGTCCTTTGAATTTTTTGGTCGATATGTGACCCCAGGATTTGTTTTCAGGGCAGGTGTGATTTACAGGCCTGCAATGATTTTGAATATCAATGGACCATTAGCGCTGGGATTAAAGCTGCTGTTGTGTGAAACGGCCACAAGGTGGCAGCAGTTCTCCCTTACCAAATCTGGTTAAGAGGGCAACAGAGCCTCAATGGAAGTCGTGTCCTAGATTGGAATTTAGAATGGAATGTGCCAGAAGAAAGCCCCTCAAGTTTGTCTCACTACATCTTGTTCGTGTTTTTAATTTATTTTTTTTATTTTTTATTACAACAAGTTTGATTACAATGTTTGGCTTGTTGTAGGTGTGGAAGATGTGGTTCTTTTACACATATACAGATGTCTGATCTTCCTGGGATCTTTTTCCCATGTACGTTATGACCGAATGTTGAGTAGTCTTCTCTTGGTATTCCGTAGGTCTTTGGTGATTATATATGTCACCTGTGTTTGTATATGTCTGTTAACCCCGATATCGTAATGAAACCAATCCTCACACCTTTCCATTGGTGAACCATAAGTTTGTTTAATGAATCTGTGATTGCCCTTCTCCGTGGAAATATCTGCCCTGGTATCCACTTTTAGGTAACACCTATAAGTGATATGATACGATATGTGTCTTTCACTTTCTGACTTACTACAAGTCACGTGATTACCTCTAGACTCATCTACGGGGCTGCAAATGGCATTGTGTCCTTTTTTTCCTTGGCTTCTATTCTGCCTTAGCGAGGTCCATTTTCAACAATGTGATTCCCTGAGGGTTGTGGATTAGCTGACCTGGGCAGCCTTACCCTGCCGGCCGGCCCTCCCCAGGTGTGCCTGGTTGAGGTCAATATAAACAGCGCTCCAGGCAGCAATAGCCCCTGAAGCTGTGCCTGACTCCATATTCTCTGCCCCGTCAGCAGTCTCGGGGCTGTGCTGGTGGGAGGGAGTGAGGGGCCACAGCTTTGTTGGTGGCCCAGTGTGAGGGGGGCTCTGCTGGCCTTTCTGCAGGGGTTTCCAGGCTGCCAGCTGTAAAGAAGAGGATGTGTCACCCATCCCTTCCCCTGGAATTTCTCTCCGGACAGAGGTGAGGAAGGAAAAAAGCAGTGGGGGCCGGGACAGGAGGGGTATCTCAGGCAGGGCAATGGAAAGCTTCCGGAAGCGTGCCCGGGGCCAGGACCACCCTGGCTGGCCTGCAGGCACCAAGTTGGACTGTGTGCTGTCGCTGGTGTGGCTCCGCGGCCCTTCCTCTAGGCTTTCAAGCCCTTGTACATATTCAGGTGTTTTACCTGGGAAGGGTGGGAACAGTTCAGCAGCAGCTGGCCTGGGGCTCAGCTCACGTTTACTCACAGATGCCTCGGCAGGGTCCCCCAGCTTTGCAATGAGGACGCTCCTTGCGTGGGGGGTGGGTTGCTGGCTGTATGGGAGATGATTCCCCACCTCTGACCAATTTCAGAATTGTTGACCGCTGGAGCAAGTGCCCTGATAGGGTTTTCCTGTGTATAACTGGTGGGTTCAGGTTTTTTTTTTTCTTTTATGGTTCAAGTTAGGTTTTATTCCTCTTTTATGTATTTATAGATATAAGCATGGAAATAATTCATTCCTATAAATACATCTGTGTGAAGGGAAGAACTTTTTTCTGTTTTATTTTTAAATTTTATTTTTTTAAAATTTTGAAATTTAATTTTACTTATTTTTTTATACAGCAGGTTATTATTAGTTATGCATTTTATGCATATACATGTATACAGGTCAATCCCAATCTCCCAACTCATCCCACCACCACCACCCCATGGCTTCCCGCACTTGGTGTCCATACGTTTGTTCTCTACCTCTGTGTCTCTATTTCTTCCCTGCAAACCAGTTCATCTGTACCATTTTTTAGGTTCCACATATATGCATTAATATACAATATTTGTTTTCCTCTTTCTGACTTACTTCATTCTGTATGACAGTCACTCGATCCATCGATGTCTCTACAAATGACCCAGTTTCATTCCTCTTTATGGCCGAGTAATATTCCATTTTATATATGTACCACATCTTTATTCATTCATCTGTCTGTGGGCATTTAGGTTGCTTCCATTACCTGGCTATTGTAAATAGTGCTGCAATGAACATTGTGGTGAATGTGCCTTTTTGATTTATGGTTTTCTCTGGGTATATGCCCAGAAGTGGGATTGCTGGATCAGATGGTAATTCTATTTCTAGTTTTTTTTAAGGAAACTCCATACTGTTCTCCATAGTGTCTGTATCAATTTACATTCCCACCAATAGTGGAAGAGGGCTCCTTTTGTCCACACCCTCCCCAGAATTTGTTGTTTGTAGATTTCCTGATGATGCCGATTCTAACAGGTGTGAGGTGATACCTCATTGTAGTTTTGATGTGCATTTCTCTAATAATTAGTGCTGTTGAGCAGCTTTTCATGTGCGTCTTGGCCATCTCTGTGTCTTCTTTGAAGAAACGTCTCTTTAGATCTTCTGCCCATTTTTGTATTGGGTTGTTTGTTTTTGTAATATTAAGCTGCATGAGCTGTTTATATATATATTGGAGATTAAACCTTTGTCCATTGATTCGTTTGCAACGATTTTCGCCCATTCTGAGGGATGCCTTTTTCCATTCCCGTTTTTTTTTAACAAAAAAAGGAAAGAAAGAAAAAGAAGCAGAACACTAATGTGCGTAAAATCTGCCTTTTGAAACGGTCGTTTTGAAATATGGACGTCCTTTGAATTTTTTGGTCGATATGTGGCCCCAGGATTTGTTTTCAGGGCAGGTGTGATTTACAGGCCTGCAATGATTTTGAATATCAATGGACCATTAGCGCTGGGATTAAAGCTGCTGTTGTGTGAAACGGCCACAAGGTGGCAGCAGTTCTCCCTTACCAAATCTGGTTAAGAGGGCAACAGAGCCTCAATGGAAGTCGTGTCCTAGATTGGAATTTAGAATGGAATGTGCCAGGAGAAAGCCCCTCAAGTTTGTCTCACTACATCTTGTTCGTGTTTTTAATTTATTTTTTTTAATTTTTTATTACAGCAAGTTTGATTACAATGTTTGGCTTGTTGTAGGTGTGGAAGATGTGGTTCTTTTACACATATACAGATGTCTGATCTTCCTGGGATCCTTTTCCCATGTACGTTATGACCGAATGTTGAGCAGTCTTCTCTTGGTATTCCGTAGGTCTTTGGTGATTATATATGTCACCTGTGTTTGTATATGTCTGTTAACCCCGATATCGTAATGAAACCAATCCTCACACCTTTCCATTGGTGAACCATAAGTTTGTTTAATGAATCTGTGATTGCCCTTCTCCGTGGAAATATCTGCCCTGGTATCCACTTTTAGGTAACACCTATAAGTGATATGATACGATATGTGTCTTTCACTTTCTGACTTACTACAAGTCACGTGATTACCTCTAGACTCATCTACGGGGCTGCAAATGGCATTGTGTCCTTTTTTTCCTTGGCTTCTATTCTGCCTTAGCGAGGTCCATTTTCAACAATGTGATTCCCTGAGGGTTGTGGATTAGCTGACCTGGGCAGCCTTACCCTGCCGGCCGGCCCTCCCCAGGTGTGCCTGGTTGAGGTCAATATAAACAGCGCTCCAGGCAGCAATAGCCCCTGAAGCTGTGCCTGACTCCATATTCTCTGCCCCGTCAGCAGTCTCGGGGCTGTGCTGGTGGGAGGGAGTGAGGGGCCACAGCTTTGTTGGTGGCCCAGTGTGAGGGGGGCTCTGCTGGCCTTTCTGCAGGGGTTTCCAGGCTGCCAGCTGTAAAGAAGAGGATGTGTCACCCATCCCTTCCCCTGGAATTTCTCTCCGGACAGAGGTGAGGAAGGAAAAAAGCAGTGGGGGCCGGGACAGGAGGGGTATCTCAGGCAGGGCAATGGAAAGCTTCCGGAAGCGTGCCCGGGGCCAGGACCACCCTGGCTGGCCTGCAGGCACCAAGTTGGACTGTGTGCTGTCGCTGGTGTGGCTCCGCGGCCCTTCCTCTAGGCTTTCAAGCCCTTGTACATATTCAGGTGTTTTACCTGGGAAGGGTGGGAACAGTTCAGCAGCAGCTGGCCTGGGGCTCAGCTCACGTTTACTCACAGATGCCTCGGCAGGGTCCCCCAGCTTTGCAATGAGGACGCTCCTTGCGTGGGGGGTGGGTTGCTGGCTGTATGGGAGATGATTCCCCACCTCTGACCAATTTCAGAATTGTTGACCGCTGGAGCAAGTGCCCTGATAGGGTTTTCCTGTGTATAACTGGTGGGTTCAGGTTTTTTTTTTTCTTTTATGGTTCAAGTTAGGTTTTATTCCTCTTTTATGTATTTATAGATATAAGCATGGAAATAATTCATTCCTATAAATACATCTGTGTGAAGGGAAGAACTTTTTTCTGTTTTATTTTTAAATTTTATTTTTTTAAAATTTTGAAATTTAATTTTACTTATTTTTTTATACAGCAGGTTATTATTAGTTATGCATTTTATGCATATACATGTATACAGGTCAATCCCAATCTCCCAACTCATCCCACCACCACCACCCCATGGCTTCCCGCACTTGGTGTCCATACGTTTGTTCTCTACCTCTGTGTCTCTATTTCTTCCCTGCAAACCAGTTCATCTGTACCATTTTTTAGGTTCCACATATATGCATTAATATACAATATTTGTTTTCCTCTTTCTGACTTACTTCATTCTGTATGACAGTCACTCGATCCATCGATGTCTCTACAAATGACCCAGTTTCATTCCTCTTTATGGCCGAGTAATATTCCATTTTATATATGTACCACATCTTTATTCATTCATCTGTCTGTGGGCATTTAGGTTGCTTCCATTACCTGGCTATTGTAAATAGTGCTGCAATGAACATTGTGGTGAATGTGCCTTTTTGATTTATGGTTTTCTCTGGGTATATGCCCAGAAGTGGGATTGCTGGATCAGATGGTAATTCTATTTCTAGTTTTTTTTAAGGAAACTCCATACTGTTCTCCATAGTGTCTGTATCAATTTACATTCCCACCAATAGTGGAAGAGGGCTCCTTTTGTCCACACCCTCCCCAGAATTTGTTGTTTGTAGATTTCCTGATGATGCCGATTCTAACAGGTGTGAGGTGATACCTCATTGTAGTTTTGATGTGCATTTCTCTAATAATTAGTGCTGTTGAGCAGCTTTTCATGTGCGTCTTGGCCATCTCTGTGTCTTCTTTGAAGAAACGTCTCTTTAGATCTTCTGCCCATTTTTGTATTGGGTTGTTTGTTTTTGTAATATTAAGCTGCATGAGCTGTTTATATATATATTGGAGATTAAACCTTTGTCCATTGATTCGTTTGCAACGATTTTCGCCCATTCTGAGGGATGCCTTTTTCCATTCCCGTTTTTTTTTAACAAAAAAAGGAAAGAAAGAAAAAGAAGCAGAACACTAATGTGCGTAAAATCTGCCTTTTGAAACGGTCGTTTTGAAATATGGACGTCCTTTGAATTTTTTGGTCGATATGTGGCCCCAGGATTTGTTTTCAGGGCAGGTGTGATTTACAGGCCTGCAATGATTTTGAATATCAATGGACCATTAGCGCTGGGATTAAAGCTGCTGTTGTGTGAAACGGCCACAAGGTGGCAGCAGTTCTCCCTTACCAAATCTGGTTAAGAGGGCAACAGAGCCTCAATGGAAGTCGTGTCCTAGATTGGAATTTAGAATGGAATGTGCCAGGAGAAAGCCCCTCAAGTTTGTCTCACTACATCTTGTTCGTGTTTTTAATTTATTTTTTTTAATTTTTTATTACAGCAAGTTTGATTACAATGTTTGGCTTGTTGTAGGTGTGGAAGATGTGGTTCTTTTACACATATACAGATGTCTGATCTTCCTGGGATCCTTTTCCCATGTACGTTATGACCGAATGTTGAGCAGTCTTCTCTTGGTATTCCGTAGGTCTTTGGTGATTATATATGTCACCTGTGTTTGTATAGGTCTGTTAACCCCGATATCGTAATGAAACCAATCCTCACACCTTTCCATTGGTGAACCATAAGTTTGTTTAATGAATCTGTGATTGCCCTTCTCCGTGGAAATATCTGCCCTGGTATCCATTTTTAGGTAACACCTATAAGTGATATGATACGATATGTGTCTTTCACTTTCTGACTTACTACAAGTCACGTGATTACCTCTAGACTCATCTACGGGGCTGCAAATGGCATTGTGTCCTTTTTTTCCTTGGCTTCTATTCTGCCTTAGCGAGGTCTATTTTCAACAATGTGATTCCCTGAGGGTTGTGGATTAGCTGACCTGGGCAGCCTTACCCTGCCGGCCGGCCCTCCCCAGGTGTGCCTGGTTGAGGTCAATATAAACAGCGCTCCAGGCAGCAATAGCCCCTGAAGCTGTGCCTGACTCCATATTCTCTGCCCCGTCAGCAGTCTCAGGGCTGTGCTGGTGGGAGGGAGTGAGGGGCCACAGCTTTGTTGGTGGCCCAGTGTGAGGGGGGCTCTACTGGCCTTTCTGCAGGGGTTTCCAGGCTGCCACCTGTAAAGAAGAGGATGTGTCACCCATCCCTTCCCCTGGAATTTCTCTCCGGACAGAGGTGAGGAAGGAAAAAAGCAGTGGGGGCCGGGACAGGAGAGGTATCTCAGGCAGGGCAATGGAAAGCTTCTGGAAGAGCGCCCGGGGCCAGGACCACCCTGGCTGGCCTGCAGGCACCAAGTTGGACTGTGTGCTGTCGCTGGTGTGGCTCCGCGGCCCTTCCTCTAGGCTTTCAAGCCCTTGTACATATTCAGGTGTTTTACCTGGGAAGGGTGGGAACAGTTCAGCAGCAGCTGGCCTGGGGCTCAGCTCACGTTTTCTCACAGATGCCTCGGCAGGGTCCCCCAGCTTTGCAATGAGGACGCTCCTTGCATGGGGGGTGGTTTGCTGGCTGTATGGGAGATGATTCCCCACCTCTGACCAATTTCAGAATTGTTGACCGCTGGAGCAAGTGCCCTGATAGGGTTTTCCTGTGTATAACTGGTGGGTTCAGGTTTTTTTTTTTTTCTTTTATGGTTCAAGTTAGGTTTTATTCCTCTTTTATGTATTTATAGATATAAGCATGGAAATAATTCATTCCTATAAATACATCTGTGTGAAGGGAAGAACTGTTTTCTGTTTTATTTTTAAATTTTATTTTTTTAAAATTTTGAAATTTAATTTTATTTATTTTTTTATACAGCAGGTTATTATTAGTTATGCATTTTATGCATATACATGTATACAGGTCAATCCCAATCTCCCAACTCATCCCACCACCACCACCCCATGGCTTCCCGCACTTGGTGTCCATACGTTTGTTCTCTACCTCTGTGTCTCTATTTCTTCCCTGCAAACCAGTTCATCTGTACCATTTTTTAGGTTCCACATATATGCATTAATATACAATATTTGTTTTCCTCTTTCTGACTTACTTCATTCTGTATGACAGTCACTCGATCCATCGATGTCTCTACAAATGACCCAGTTTCATTCCTCTTTATGGCCGAGTAATATTCCATTTTATATATGTACCACATCTTTATCCATTCATCTGTCTGTGGGCATTTAGGTTGCTTCCATTACCTGGCTATTGTAAATAGTGCTGCAATGAACATTGTGGTGAATGTGCCTTTTTGATTTATGGTTATCTCTGGGTATATGCCCCGAAGTGGGATTGCTGGATCAGATGGTAATTCTATTTCTAGTTTTTTTTAAGGAAACTCCATACTGTTCTCCATAGTGTCTGTATCAATTTACATTCCCACCAATAGTGGAAGAGGGCTCCATTTGTCCACACCCTCCCCAGAATTTGTTGTTTGTAGATTTCCTGATGATGCCGATTCTAACAGGTGTGAGGTGATACCTCATTGTAGTTTTGATGTGCATTTCTCTAATAATTAGTGCTGTTGAGCAGCTTTTCATGTGCGTCTTGGCCATCTCTGTGTCTTCTTTGAAGAAACGTCTCTTTAGATCTTCTGCCCATTTTTGTATTGGGTTGTTTGTTTTTTTAATATTAAGCTGCATGAGCTGTTTATATATATATTGGAGATTAAACCTTTGTCCATTGATTTGTTTGCAACGATTTTCGCCCATTCTGAGGGATGCCTTTTTCCATTCCCGTTTTTTTTTAACAAAAAAAGGAAAGAAAGAAAAAGAAGCAGAACACTAATGTGCGTAAAATCTGCCTTTTGAAACGGTCGTTTTGAAATATGGACGTCCTTTGAATTTTTTGGTCGATATGTGACCCCAGGATTTGTTTTCAGGGCAGGTGTGATTTACAGGCCTGCAATGATTTTGAATATCAATGGACCATTAGCGCTGGGATTAAAGCTGCTGTTGTGTGAAACGGCCACAAGGTGGCAGCAGTTCTCCCTTACCAAATCTGGTTAAGAGGGCAACAGAGCCTCAATGGAAGTCGTGTCCTAGATTGGAATTTAGAATGGAATGTGCCAGGAGAAAGCCCCTCAAGTTTGTCTCACTACATCTTGTTCGTGTTTTTAATTTATTTTTCTTAATTTTTTATTACAGCAAGTTTGATTACAATGTTTGGCTTGTTGTAGGTGTGGAAGATGTGGTTCTTTTACACATATACAGATGTCTGATCTTCCTGGGATCCTTTTCCCATGTACGTTATGACCGAATGTTGAGCAGTCTTCTCTTGGTATTCCGTAGGTCTTTGGTGATTATATATGTCACCTGTGTTTGTATATGTCTGTTAACCCCGATATCGTAATGAAACCAATCCTCACACCTTTCCATTGGTGAACCATAAGTTTGTTTAATGAATCTGTGATTGCCCTTCTCCGTGGAAATATCTGCCCTGGTATCCACTTTTAGGTAACACCTATAAGTGATATGATACGATATGTGTCTTTCACTTTCTGACTTACTACAAGTCACGTGATTACCTCTAGACTCATCTACGGGGCTGCAAATGGCATTGTGTCCTTTTTTTCCTTGGCTTCTATTCTGCCTTAGCGAGGTCCATTTTCAACAATGTGATTCCCTGAGGGTTGTGGATTAGCTGACCTGGGCAGCCTTACCCTGCCGGCCGGCCCTCCCCAGGTGTGCCTGGTTGAGGTCAATATAAACAGCGCTGCAGGCAGCAATAGCCCCTGAAGCTGTGCCTGACTCCATATTCTCTGCCCCGTCAGCAGTCTCGGGGCTGTGCTGGTGGGAGGGAGTGAGGGGCCACAGCTTTGTTGGTGGCCCAGTGTGAGGGGGGCTCTGCTGGCCTTTCTGCAGGGGTTTCCAGGCTGCCAGCTGTAAAAAAGAGGATGTGTCACCCATCCCTTCCCCTGGAATTTCTCTCCGGACAGAGGTGAGGAAGGAAAAAAGCAGTGGGGGCCGGGACAGGAGGGGTATCTCAGGCAGGGCAATGGAAAGCTTCCGGAAGCGTGCCCGGGGCCAGGACCACCCTGGCTGGCCTGCAGGCACCAAGTTGGACTGTGTGCTGTCGCTGGTGTGGCTCCGCGGCCCTTCCTCTAGGCTTTCAAGCCCTTGTACATATTCAGGTGTTTTACCTGGGAAGGGTGGGAACAGTTCAGCAGCAGCTGGCCTGGGGCTCAGCTCACGATTACTCACAGATGCCTCGGCAGGGTCCCCCAGCTTTGCAATGAGGACGCTCCTTGCGTGGGGGGTGGGTTGCTGGCTGTATGGGAGATGATTCCCCACCTCTGACCAATTTCAGAATTGTTGACCGCTGGAGCAAGTGCCCTGATAGGGTTTTCCTGTGTATAACTGGTGGGTTCAGGTTTTTGTTTTTCTTTTATGGTTCAAGTTAGGTTTTATTCCTCTTTTATGTATTTATAGATATAAGCATGAATATAATTCATTCCTATAAATACATCTGTGTGAAGGGAAGAACTTTTTTCTGTTTTATTTTTAAATTTTATTTTTTTTAAATTTTGAAATTTAATTTTATTTATTTTTTTATACAGCAGTTTATTATTAGTTATGCATTTTATGCATATACATGTATACAGGTCAATCCCAATCTCCCAACTCATCCCACCACCACCACACCATGGCTTCCCACACTTGGTTTCCATACGTTTGTTCTCTACCTCTGTGTCTCTATTTCTTCCCTGCAAACCAGTTCATCTGTACCATTTTTTAGGTTCCACATATATGCATTAGTATACAATATTTGTTTTCCTCTTTCTGACTTACTTCATTCTGTATGACAGTCACTCGATCCATCGATGTCTCTACAAATGACCCAGTTTCATTCCTCTTTATGGCCGAGTAATATTCCATTTTATATATGTACCACATCTTTATCCATTCATCTGTCTGTGGGCATTTAGGTTGCTTCCATTACCTGGCTATTGTAAATAGTGCTGCAATGAACATTGTGGTGAATGTGCCTTTTTGATTTATGGTTTTCTCTGGGTATATGCCCAGAAGTGGGATTGCTGGATCAGATGGTAATTCTATTTCTAGTTTTTTTTAAGGAAACTCCATACTGTTCTCCATAGTGTCTGTATCAATTTACATTCCCACCAATAGTGGAAGAGGGCTCCTTTTGTCCACACCCTCCCCAGAATTTGTTGTTTGTAGATTTCCTGATGATGCCGATTCTAACAGGTGTGAGGTGATACCTCATTGTAGTTTTGATGTGCATTTCTCTAATAATTAGTGCTGTTGAGCAGCTTTGCATGTGCGTCTTGGCCATCTCTGTGTCTTCTTTGAAGAAACGTCTCTTTAGATCTTCTGCCCATTTTTGTATTGGGTTGTTTGTTTTTTTAATATTAAGCTGCATGAGCTGTTTATATATATATTGGAGATTAAACCTTTGTCCATTGATTCGTTTGCAACGATTTTCGCCCATTCTGAGGGATGCCTTTTTCCATTCCCGTTTTTTTTAACAAAAAAAGGAAAGAAAGAAAAAGAAGCAGAACACTAATGTGCGTAAAATCTGCCTTTTGAAACGGTCGTTTTGACATATGGACGTCCTTTGAATTTTTTGGTCGATATGTGACCCCAGGATTTGTTTTCAGGGCAGGTGTGACTTACAGGCCTGCAATGATTTTGAATATCAATGGACCATTAGCGCTGGGATTAAAGCTGCTGTTGTGTGAAACGGCCACAAGGTGGCAGCAGTTCTCCCTTACCAAATCTGGTTAAGAGGGCAACAGAGCCTCAATGGAAGTCGTGTCCTAGATTGGAATTTAGAATGGAATGTGCCAGGAGAAAGCCCCTCAAGTTTGTCTCACTACATCTTGTTCGTGTTTTTAATTTATTTTTTTTTATTTTTTATTACAGCAAGTTTGATTACAATGTTTGGCTTGTTGTAGGTGTGGAAGATGTGGTTCTTTTACACATATACAGATGTCTGATCTTCCTGGGATCCTTTTCCCATGTACGTTATGACCGAATGTTGAGTAGTCTTCTCTTGGTATTCCGTAGGTCTTTGGTGATTATATATGTCACCTGTGTTTGTATATGTCTGTTAACCCCGATATCGTAATGAAACCAATCCTCACACCTTTCCATTGGTGAACCATAAGTTTGTTTAATGAATCTGTGATTGCCCTTCTCCGTGGAAATATCTGCCCTGGTATCCACTTTTAGGTAACACCTATAAGTGATATGATACGATATGTGTCTTTCACTTTCTGACTTACTACAAGTCACGTGATTACCTCTAGACTCATCTACGGGGCTGCAAATGGCATTGTGTCCTTTTTTTCCTTGGCTTCTATTCTGCCTTAGCGAGGTCCATTTTCAACAATGTGATTCCCTGAGGGTTGTGGATTAGCTGACCTGGGCAGCCTTACCCTGCCGGCCGGCCCTCCCCAGGTGTGCCTGGTTGAGGTCAATATAAACAGCGCTCCAGGCAGCAATAGCCCCTGAAGCTGTGCCTGACTCCATATTCTCTGCCCCGTCAGCAGTCTCGGGGCTGTGCTGGTGGGAGGGAGTGAGGGGCCACAGCTTTGTTGGTGGCCCAGTGTGAGGGGGGCTCTGCTGGACTTTCTGCAGGGGTTTCCAGGCTGCCAGCTGTAAAGAAGAGGATGTGTCACCCATCCCTTCCCCTGGAATTTCTCTCCGGACAGAGGTGAGGAAGGAAAAAAGCAGTGGGGGCCGGGACAGGAGAGGTATCTCAGGCAGGGCAATGGAAAGCTTCTGGAAGAGCGCCCGGGGCCAGGAACACCCTGGCTGGCCTGCAGGCACCAAGTTGGACTGTGTGCTGTCGCTGGTGTGGCTCCGCGGCCCTTCCTCTAGGCTTTCAAGCCCTTGTACATATTCAGGTGTTTTACCTGGGAAGGGTGGGAACAGTTCAGCAGCAGCTGGCCTGGGGCTCAGCTCACGTTTTCTCACAGATGCCACAGCAGGGTCCCCCAGCTTTGCAATGAGGACGCTCCTTGCATGGGGGGTGGTTTGCTGGCTGTATGGGAGATGATTCCCCACCTCTGACCAATTTCAGAATTGTTGACCGCTGGAGCAAGTGCCCTGATAGGGTTTTCCTGTGTATAACTGGTGGGTTCAGGTTTTTTTTTTTTTTCTTTTATGGTTCAAGTTAGGTTTTATTCCTCTTTTATGTATTTATAGATATAAGCATGGAAATAATTCATTCCTATAAATACATCTGTGTGAAGGGAAGAACTTTTTTCTGTTTTATTTTTAAATTTTATTTTTTTAAAATTTTGAAATTTAATTTTACTTATTTTTTTATACAGCAGGTTATTATTAGTTATGCATTTTATGCATATACATGTATACAGGTCAATCCCAATCTCCCAACTCATCCCACCACCCCCACCCCATGGCTTCCCACACTTGGTGTCCATACGTTTGTTCTCTACCTCTGTGTCTCTATTTCTTCCCTGCAAACCAGTTCATCTGTACCATTTTTTAGGTTCCACATATATGCATTAATATACAATATTTGTTTTCCTCTTTCTGACTTACTTCATTCTGTATGACAGTCACTCGATCCATCGATGTCTCTACAAATGACCCAGTTTCATTCCTCTTTATGGCCGAGTAATATTCCATTTTATATATGTACCACATCTTTATCCATTCATCTGTCTGTGGGCATTTAGGTTGCTTCCATTACCTGGCTATTGTAAATAGTGCTGCAATGAACATTGTGGTGAATGTGCCTTTTTGATTTATGGTTTTCTCTGGGTATATGCCCAGAAGTGGGATTGCTGGATCAGATGGTAATTCTATTTCTAGTTTTTTTTAAGGAAACTCCATACTGTTCTCCATAGTGTCTGTATCAATTTACATTCCCACCAATAGTGGAAGAGGGCTCCTTTTGTCCACACCCTCCCCAGAATTTGTTGTTTGTAGATTTCCTGATGATGCCGATTCTAACAGGTGTGAGGTGATACCTCATTGTAGTTTTGATGTGCTTTTCTCTAATAATTAGTGCTGTTGAGCAGCTTTTCATGTGCGTCTTGGCCATCTCTGTGTCTTCTTTGAAGAAACGTCTCTTTAGATCTTCTGCCCATTTTTGTATTGGGTTGTTTGTTTTTGTAATATTAAGCTGCATGAGCTGTTTATATATATATTGGAGATTAAACCTTTGTCCATTGATTCGTTTGCAACGATTTTCGCCCATTCTGAGGGATGCCTTTTTCCATTCCCGTTTTTTTTTTAACAATAAAGGAAAGAAAGAAAAAGAAGCAGAACACTAATGTGCGTAAAATCTGCCTTTTGAAACGGTCGTTTTGAAATATGGACGTCCTTTGAATTTTTTGGTCGATATGTGACCCCAGGATTTGTTTTCAGGGCAGGTGTGATTTACAGGCCTGCAATGATTTTGAATATCAATGGACCATTAGCGCTGGGATTAAAGCTGCTGTTGTGTGAAACGGCCACAAGGTGGCAGCAGTTCTCCCTTACCAAATCTGGTTAAGAGGGCAACAGAGCCTCAATGGAAGTCGTGTCCTAGATTGGAATTTAGAATGGAATGTGCCAGGAGAAAGCCCCTCAAGTTTGTCTCACTACATCTTGTTCGTGTTTTTAATTTATTTTTTTTATTTTTTATTACAACAAGTTTGATTACAATGTTTGGCTTGTTGTAGGTGTGGAAGATGTGGTTCTTTTACACATATACAGATGTCTGATCTTCCTGGGATCCTTTTCCCATGTACGTTATGACCGAATGTTGAGTAGTCTTCTCTTGGTATTCCGTAGGTCTTTGGTGATTATATATGTCACCTGTGTTTGTATATGTCTGTTAACCCCGATATCGTAATGAAACCAATCCTCACACCTTTCCATTGGTGAACCATAAGTTTGTTTAATGAATCTGTGATTGCCCTTCTCCGTGGAAATATCTGCCCTGGTATCCACTTTTAGGTAACACCTATAAGTGATATGATACGATATGTGTCTTTCACTTTCTGACTTACTACAAGTCACCTGATTACCTCTAGACTCATCTACGGGGCTGCAAATGGCATTGTGTCCTTTTTTTCCTTGGCTTCTATTCTGCCTTAGCGAGGTCCATTTTCAACAATGTGATTCCCTGAGGGTTGTGGATTAGCTGACCTGGGCAGCCTTACCCTGCCGGCCGGCCCTCCCCAGGTGTGCCTGGTTGAGGTCAATATAAACAGCGCTCCAGGCAGCAATAGCCCCTGAAGCTGTGCCTGACTCCATATTCTCTGCCCCGTCAGCAGTCTCGGGGCTGTGCTGGTGGGAGGGAGTGAGGGGCCACAGCTTTGTTGGTGGCCCAGTGTGAGGGGGGCTCTGCTGGCCTTTCTGCAGGGGTTTCCAGGCTGCCAGCTGTAAAGAAGAGGATGTGTCACCCATCCCTTCCCCTGGAATTTCTCTCCGGACAGAGGTGAGGAAGGAAAAAAGCAGTGGGGGCCGGGACAGGAGGGGTATCTCAGGCAGGGCAATGGAAAGCTTCCGGAAGCGTGCCCGGGGCCAGGACCACCCTGGCTGGCCTGCAGGCACCAAGTTGGACTGTGTGCTGTCGCTGGTGTGGCTCCGCGGCCCTTCCTCTAGGCTTTCAAGCCCTTGTACATATTCAGGTGTTTTACCTGGGAAGGGTGGGAACAGTTCAGCAGCAGCTGGCCTGGGGCTCAGCTCACGTTTACTCACAGATGCCTCGGCAGGGTCCCCCAGCTTTGCAATGAGGACGCTCCTTGCGTGGGGGGTGGGTTGCTGGCTGTATGGGAGATGATTCCCCACCTCTGACCAATTTCAGAATTGTTGACCGCTGGAGCAAGTGCCCTGATAGGGTTTTCCTGTGTATAACTGGTGGGTTCAGGTTTTTTTTTTTCTTTTATGGTTCAAGTTAGATTTTATTCCTCTTTTATGTATTTATAGATATAAGCATGGAAATAATTCATTCCTATAAATACATCTGTGTGAAGGGAAGAACTTTTTCTGTTTTATTTTTAAATTTTATTTTTTTAAAATTTTGAAATTTAATTTTACTTATTTTTTTATACAGCAGGTTATTATTAGTTATGCATTTTATGCATATACATGTATACAGGTCAATCCCAATCTCCCAACTCATCCCACCACCACCACCCCATGGCTTCCCGCACTTGGTGTCCATACGTTTGTTCTCTACCTCTGTGTCTCTATTTCTTCCCTGCAAACCAGTTCATCTGTACCATTTTTTAGGTTCCACATATATGCATTAATATACAATATTTGTTTTCCTCTTTCTGACTTACTTCATTCTGTATGACAGTCACTCGATCCATCGATGTCTCTACAAATGACCCAGTTTCATTCCTCTTTATGGCCGAGTAATATTCCATTTTATATATGTACCACATCTTTATCCATTCATCTGTCTGTGGGCATTTAGGTTGCTTCCATTACCTGGCTATTGTAAATAGTGCTGCAATGAACATTGTGGTGAATGTGCCTTTTTGATTTATGGTTTTCTCTGGGTATATGCCCAGAAGTGGGATTGCTGGATCAGATGGTAATTCTATTTCTAGTTTTTTTTAAGGAAACTCCATACTGTTCTCCATAGTGTCTGTATCAATTTACATTCCCACCAATAGTGGAAGAGGGCTCCTTTTGTCCACACCCTCCCCAGAATTTGTTGTTTGTAGATTTCCTGATGATGCCGATTCTAACAGGTGTGAGGTGATACCTCATTGTAGTTTTGATGTGCATTTCTCTAATAATTAGTGCTGTTGAGCAGCTTTTCATGTGCGTCTTGGCCATCTCTGTGTCTTCTTTGAAGAAACGTCTCTTTAGATCTTCTGCCCATTTTTGTATTGGGTTGTTTGTTTTTGTAATATTAAGCTGCATGAGCTGTTTATATATATATTGGAGATTAAACCTTTGTCCATTGATTCGTTTGCAACGATTTTCGCCCATTCTGAGGGATGCCTTTTTCCATTCCCGTTTTTTTTAACAAAAAAAGGAAAGAAAGAAAAAGAAGCAGAACACTAATGTGCGTAAAATCTGCCTTTTGAAACGGTCGTTTTGAAATATGGACGTCCTTTGAATTTTTTGGTCGATATGTGGCCCCAGGATTTGTTTTCAGGGCAGGTGTGATTTACAGGCCTGCAATGATTTTGAATATCAATGGACCATTAGCGCTGGGATTAAAGCTGCTGTTGTGTGAAACGGCCACAAGGTGGCAGCAGTTCTCCCTTACCAAATCTGGTTAAGAGGGCAACAGAGCCTCAATGGAAGTCGTGTCCTAGATTGGAATTTAGAATGGAATGTGCCAGGAGAAAGCCCCTCAAGTTTGTCTCACTACATCTTGTTCGTGTTTTTAATTTATTTTTTTTATTTTTTATTACAACAAGTTTGATTACAATGTTTGGCTTGTTGTAGGTGTGGAAGATGTGGTTCTTTTACACATATACAGATGTCTGATCTTCCTGGGATCCTTTTCCCATGTACGTTATGACCGAATGTTGAGTAGTCTTCTCTTGGTATTCCGTAGGTCTTTGGTGATTATATATGTCACCTGTGTTTGTATATGTCTGTTAACCCCGATATCGTAATGAAACCAATCCTCACACCTTTCCATTGGTGAACCATAAGTTTGTTTAATGAATCTGTGATTGCCCTTCTCCGTGGAAATATCTGCCCTGGTATCCACTTTTAGGTAACACCTATAAGTGATATGATACGATATGTGTCTTTCACTTTCTGACTTACTACAAGTCACGTGATTACCTCTAGACTCATCTACGGGGCTGCAAATGGCATTGTGTCCTTTTTTTCCTTGGCTTCTATTCTGCCTTAGCGAGGTCCATTTTCAACAATGTGATTCCCTGAGGGTTGTGGATTAGCTGACCTGGGCAGCCTTACCCTGCCGGCCGGCCCTCCCCAGGTGTGCCTGGTTGAGGTCAATATAAACAGCGCTCCAGGCAGCAATAGCCCCTGAAGCTGTGCCTGACTCCATATTCTCTGCCCCGTCAGCAGTCTCGGGGCTGTGCTGGTGGGAGGGAGTGAGGGGCCACAGCTTTGTTGGTGGCCCAGTGTGAGGGGGGCTCTGCTGGCCTTTCTGCAGGGGTTTCCAGGCTGCCAGCTGTAAAGAAGAGGATGTGTCACCCATCCCTTCCCCTGGAATTTCTCTCCGGACAGAGGTGAGGAAGGAAAAAAGCAGTGGGGGCCGGGACAGGAGGGGTATCTCAGGCAGGGCAATGGAAAGCTTCCGGAAGCGTGCCCGGGGCCAGGACCACCCTGGCTGGCCTGCAGGCACCAAGTTGGACTGTGTGCTGTCGCTGGTGTGGCTCCGCGGCCCTTCCTCTAGGCTTTCAAGCCCTTGTACATATTCAGGTGTTTTACCTGGGAAGGGTGGGAACAGTTCAGCAGCAGCTGGCCTGGGGCTCAGCTCACGTTTACTCACAGATGCCTCGGCAGGGTCCCCCAGCTTTGCAATGAGGACGCTCCTTGCGTGGGGGGTGGGTTGCTGGCTGTATGGGAGATGATTCCCCACCTCTGACCAATTTCAGAATTGTTGACCGCTGGAGCAAGTGCCCTGATAGGGTTTTCCTGTGTATAACTGGTGGGTTCAGGTTTTTTTTTTTCTTTTATGGTTCAAGTTAGATTTTATTCCTCTTTTATGTATTTATAGATATAAGCATGGAAATAATTCATTCCTATAAATACATCTGTGTGAAGGGAAGAACTTTTTCTGTTTTATTTTTAAATTTTATTTTTTTAAAATTTTGAAATTTAATTTTACTTATTTTTTTATACAGCAGGTTATTATTAGTTATGCATTTTATGCATATACATGTATACAGGTCAATCCCAATCTCCCAACTCATCCCACCACCACCACCCCATGGCTTCCCGCACTTGGTGTCCATACGTTTGTTCTCTACCTCTGTGTCTCTATTTCTTCCCTGCAAACCAGTTCATCTGTACCATTTTTTAGGTTCCACATATATGCATTAATATACAATATTTGTTTTCCTCTTTCTGACTTACTTCATTCTGTATGACAGTCACTCGATCCATCGATGTCTCTACAAATGACCCAGTTTCATTCCTCTTTATGGCCGAGTAATATTCCATTTTATATATGTACCACATCTTTATCCATTCATCTGTCTGTGGGCATTTAGGTTGCTTCCATTACCTGGCTATTGTAAATAGTGCTGCAATGAACATTGTGGTGAATGTGCCTTTTTGATTTATGGTTTTCTCTGGGTATATGCCCAGAAGTGGGATTGCTGGATCAGATGGTAATTCTATTTCTAGTTTTTTTTAAGGAAACTCCATACTGTTCTCCATAGTGTCTGTATCAATTTACATTCCCACCAATAGTGGAAGAGGGCTCCTTTTGTCCACACCCTCCCCAGAATTTGTTGTTTGTAGATTTCCTGATGATGCCGATTCTAACAGGTGTGAGGTGATACCTCATTGTAGTTTTGATGTGCATTTCTCTAATAATTAGTGCTGTTGAGCAGCTTTTCATGTGCGTCTTGGCCATCTCTGTGTCTTCTTTGAAGAAACGTCTCTTTAGATCTTCTGCCCATTTTTGTATTGGGTTGTTTGTTTTTGTAATATTAAGCTGCATGAGCTGTTTATATATATATTGGAGATTAAACCTTTGTCCATTGATTCGTTTGCAACGATTTTCGCCCATTCTGAGGGATGCCTTTTTCCATTCCCGTTTTTTTTTAACAAAAAAAGGAAAGAAAGAAAAAGAAGCAGAACACTAATGTGCGTAAAATCTGCCTTTTGAAACGGTCGTTTTGAAATATGGACGTCCTTTGAATTTTTTGGTCGATATGTGGCCCCAGGATTTGTTTTCAGGGCAGGTGTGATTTACAGGCCTGCAATGATTTTGAATATCAATGGACCATTAGCGCTGGGATTAAAGCTGCTGTTGTGTGAAACGGCCACAAGGTGGCAGCAGTTCTCCCTTACCAAATCTGGTTAAGAGGGCAACAGAGCCTCAATGGAAGTCGTGTCCTAGATTGGAATTTAGAATGGAATGTGCCAGGAGAAAGCCCCTCAAGTTTGTCTCACTACATCTTGTTCGTGTTTTTAATTTATTTTTTTTAATTTTTTATTACAGCAAGTTTGATTACAATGTTTGGCTTGTTGTAGGTGTGGAAGATGTGGTTCTTTTACACATATACAGATGTCTGATCTTCCTGGGATCCTTTTCCCATGTACGTTATGACCGAATGTTGAGCAGTCTTCTCTTGGTATTCCGTAGGTCTTTGGTGATTATATATGTCACCTGTGTTTGTATATGTCTGTTAACCCCGATATCGTAATGAAACCAATCCTCACACCTTTCCATTGGTGAACCATAAGTTTGTTTAATGAATCTGTGATTGCCCTTCTCCGTGGAAATATCTGCCCTGGTATCCACTTTTAGGTAACACCTATAAGTGATATGATACGATATGTGTCTTTCACTTTCTGACTTACTACAAGTCACGTGATTACCTCTAGACTCATCTACGGGGCTGCAAATGGCATTGTGTCCTTTTTTTCCTTGGCTTCTATTCTGCCTTAGCGAGGTCCATTTTCAACAATGTGATTCCCTGAGGGTTGTGGATTAGCTGACCTGGGCAGCCTTACCCTGCCGGCCGGCCCTCCCCAGGTGTGCCTGGTTGAGGTCAATATAAACAGCGCTCCAGGCAGCAATAGCCCCTGAAGCTGTGCCTGACTCCATATTCTCTGCCCCGTCAGCAGTCTCGGGGCTGTGCTGGTGGGAGGGAGTGAGGGGCCACAGCTTTGTTGGTGGCCCAGTGTGAGGGGGGCTCTGCTGGCCTTTCTGCATGGGTTTCCAGGCTGCCAGCTGTAAAGAAGAGGATGTGTCACCCATCCCTTCCCCTGGAATTTCTCTCCGGACAGAGGTGAGGAAGGAAAAAAGCAGTGGGGGCCGGGACAGGAGGGGTATCTCAGGCAGGGCAATGGAAAGCTTCCGGAAGAGCGCCCGGGGCCAGGAACACCCTGGCTGGCCTGCAGGCACCAAGTTGGACTGTGTGCTGTCGCTGGTGTGGCTCCGCGGCCCTTCCTCTAGGCTTTCAAGCCCTTGTACATATTCAGGTGTTTTACCTGGGAAGGGTGGGAACAGTTCAGCAGCAGCTGGCCTGGGGCTCAGCTCATGTTTTCTCACAGATGCCTCGGCAGGGTCCCCCAGCTTTGCAATGAGGACGCTCCTTGCATGGGGGGTGGTTTGCTGGCTGTATGGGAGATGATTCCCCACCTCTGACCAATTTCAGAATTGTTGACCGCTGGAGCAAGTGCCCTGATAGGGTTTTCCTGTGTATAACTGGTGGGTTCAGGTTTTTTTTTTTTCTTTTATGGTTCAAGTTAGGTATTATTCCTCTTTTATGTATTTATAGATATAAGCATGGAAATAATTCATTCCTATAAATACATCTGTGTGAAGGGAAGAACTTTTTTCTGTTTTATTTTTAAATTTTATTTTTTTAAAATTTTGAAATTTAATTTTATTTATTTTTTTATACAGCAGGTTATTATTAGTTATGCATTTTATGCATATACATGTATACAGGTCAATCCCAATCTCCCAACTCATCCCACCACCACCACCCCATGGCTTCCCGCACTTGGTGTCCATACGTTTGTTCTCTACCTCTGTGTCTCTATTTCTTCCCTGCAAACCAGTTCATCTGTACCATTTTTTAGGTTCCACATATATGCATTAATATACAATATTTGTTTTCCTCTTTCTGACTTACTTCATTCTGTATGACAGTCACTCGATCCATCGATGTCTCTACAAATGACCCAGTTTCATTCCTCTTTATGGCCGAGTAATATTCCATTTTATATATGTACCACATCTTTATCCATTCATCTGTCTGTGGGCATTTAGGTTGCTTCCATTACCTGGCTATTGTAAATAGTGCTGCAATGAACATTGTGGTGAATGTGCCTTTTTGATTTATGGTTTTCTCTGGGTATATGCCCAGAAGTGGGATTGCTGGATCAGATGGTAATTCTATTTCTAGTTTTTTTTAAGGAAACTCCATACTGTTCTCCATAGTGTCTGTATCAATTTACATTCCCACCAATAGTGGAAGAGGGCTCCTTTTGTCCACACCCTCCCCAGAATTTGTTGTTTGTAGATTTCCTGATGATGCCGATTCTAACAGGTGTGAGGTGATACCTCATTGTAGTTTTGATGTGCATTTCTCTAATAATTAGTGCTGTTGAGCAGCTTTTCATGTGCGTCTTGGCCATCTCTGTGTCTTCTTTGAAGAAACGTCTCTTTAGATCTTCTGCCCATTTTTGTATTGGGTTGTTTGTTTTTGTAATATTAAGCTGCATGAGCTGTTTATATATATATTGGAGATTAAACCTTTGTCCATTGATTCGTTTGCAACGATTTTCGCCCATTCTGAGGGATGCCTTTTTCCATTCCCGTTTTTTTTTAACAAAAAAAGGAAAGAAAGAAAAAGAAGCAGAACACTAATGTGCGTAAAATCTGCCTTTTGAAACGGTCGTTTTGAAATATGGACGTCCTTTGAATTTTTTGGTCGATATGTGGCCCCAGGATTTGTTTTCAGGGCAGGTGTGATTTACAGGCCTGCAATGATTTTGAATATCAATGGACCATTAGCGCTGGGATTAAAGCTGCTGTTGTGTGAAACGGCCACAAGGTGGCAGCAGTTCTCCCTTACCAAATCTGGTTAAGAGGGCAACAGAGCCTCAATGGAAGTCGTGTCCTAGATTGGAATTTAGAATGGAATGTGCCAGGAGAAAGCCCCTCAAGTTTGTCTCACTACATCTTGTTCGTGTTTTTAATTTATTTTTTTTAATTTTTTATTACAGCAAGTTTGATTACAATGTTTGGCTTGTTGTAGGTGTGGAAGATGTGGTTCTTTTACACATATACAGATGTCTGATCTTCCTGGGATCCTTTTCCCATGTACGTTATGACCGAATGTTGAGTAGTCTTCTCTTGGTATTCCGTAGGTCTTTGGTGATTATATATGTCACCTGTGTTTGTATATGTCTGTTAACCCCGATATCGTAATGAAACCAATCCTCACACCTTTCCATTGGTGAACCATAAGTTTGTTTAATGAATCTGTGATTGCCCTTCTCCGTGGAAATATCTGCCCTGGTATCCACTTTTAGGTAACACCTATAAGTGATATGATACGATATGTGTCTTTCACTTTCTGACTTACTACAAGTCACGTGATTACCTCTAGACTCATCTACGGGGCTGCAAATGGCATTGTGTCCTTTTTTTCCTTGGCTTCTATTCTGCCTTAGCGAGGTCCATTTTCAACAATGTGATTCCCTGAGGGTTGTGGATTAGCTGACCTGGGCAGCCTTACCCTGCCGGCCGGCCCTCCCCAGGTGTGCCTGGTTGAGGTCAATATAAACAGCGCTCCAGGCAGCAATAGCCCCTGAAGCTGTGCCTGACTCCATATTCTCTGCCCCGTCAGCAGTCTCGGGGCTGTGCTGGTGGGAGGGAGTGAGGGGCCACAGCTTTGTTGGTGGCCCAGTGTGAGGGGGGCTCTGCTGGCCTTTCTGCAGGGGTTTCCAGGCTGCCAGCTGTAAAGAAGAGGATGTGTAACCCATCCCTTCCCCTGGAATTTCTCTCCGGACAGAGGTGAGGAAGGAAAAAAGCAGTGGGGGCCGGGACAGGAGGGGTATCTCAGGCAGGGCAATGGAAAGCTTCCGGAAGCGTGCCCGGGGCCAGGACCACCCTGGCTGGCCTGCAGGCACCAAGTTGGACTGTGTGCTGTCGCTGGTGTGGCTCCGCGGCCCTTCCTCTAGGCTTTCAAGCCCTTGTACATATTCAGGTGTTTTACCTGGGAAGGGTGGGAACAGTTCAGCAGCAGCTGGCCTGGGGCTCAGCTCACGTTTACTCACAGATGCCTCGGCAGGGTCCCCCAGCTTTGCAATGAGGACGCTCCTTGCGTGGGGGGTGGGTTGCTGGCTGTATGGGAGATGATTCCCCACCTCTGACCAATTTCAGAATTGTTGACCGCTGGAGCAAGTGCCCTGATAGGGTTTTCCTGTGTATAACTGGTGGGTTCAGGTTTTTTTTTTTCTTTTATGGTTCAAGTTAGATTTTATTCCTCTTTTATGTATTTATAGATATAAGCATGGAAATAATTCATTCCTATAAATACATCTGTGTGAAGGGAAGAACTTTTTCTGTTTTATTTTTAAATTTTATTTTTTTAAAATTTTGAAATTTAATTTTACTTATTTTTTTATACAGCAGGTTATTATTAGTTATGCATTTTATGCATATACATGTATACAGGTCAATCCCAATCTCCCAACTCATCCCACCACCACCACCCCATGGCTTCCCGCACTTGGTGTCCATACGTTTGTTCTCTACCTCTGTGTCTCTATTTCTTCCCTGCAAACCAGTTCATCTGTACCATTTTTTAGGTTCCACATATATGCATTAATATACAATATTTGTTTTCCTCTTTCTGACTTACTTCATTCTGTATGACAGTCACTCGATCCATCGATGTCTCTACAAATGACCCAGTTTCATTCCTCTTTATGGCCGAGTAATATTCCATTTTATATATGTACCACATCTTTATCCATTCATCTGTCTGTGGGCATTTAGGTTGCTTCCATTACCTGGCTATTGTAAATAGTGCTGCAATGAACATTGTGGTGAATGTGCCTTTTTGATTTATGGTTTTCTCTGGGTATATGCCCAGAAGTGGGATTGCTGGATCAGATGGTAATTCTATTTCTAGTTTTTTTTAAGGAAACTCCATACTGTTCTCCATAGTGTCTGTATCAATTTACATTCCCACCAATAGTGGAAGAGGGCTCCTTTTGTCCACACCCTCCCCAGAATTTGTTGTTTGTAGATTTCCTGATGATGCCGATTCTAACAGGTGTGAGGTGATACCTCATTGTAGTTTTGATGTGCATTTCTCTAATAATTAGTGCTGTTGAGCAGCTTTTCATGTGCGTCTTGGCCATCTCTGTGTCTTCTTTGAAGAAACGTCTCTTTAGATCTTCTGCCCATTTTTGTATTGGGTTGTTTGTTTTTGTAATATTAAGCTGCATGAGCTGTTTATATATATATTGGAGATTAAACCTTTGTCCATTGATTCGTTTGCAACGGTTTTCGCCCATTCTGAGGGATGCCTTTTTCCATTCCCGTTTTTTTTTAACAAAAAAAGGAAAGAAAGAAAAAGAAGCAGAACACTAATGTGCGTAAAATCTGCCTTTTGAAACGGTCGTTTTGAAATATGGACGTCCTTTGAATTTTTTGGTCGATATGTGGCCCCAGGATTTGTTTTCAGGGCAGGTGTGATTTACAGGCCTGCAATGATTTTGAATATCAATGGACCATTAGCGCTGGGATTAAAGCTGCTGTTGTGTGAAACGGCCACAAGGTGGCAGCAGTTCTCCCTTACCAAATCTGGTTAAGAGGGCAACAGAGCCTCAATGGAAGTCGTGTCCTAGATTGGAATTTAGAATGGAATGTGCCAGGAGAAAGCCCCTCAAGTTTGTCTCACTACATCTTGTTCGTGTTTTTAATTTATTTTTTTTAATTTTTTATTACAGCAAGTTTGATTACAATGTTTGGCTTGTTGTAGGTGTGGAAGATGTGGTTCTTTTACACATATACAGATGTCTGATCTTCCTGGGATCCTTTTCCCATGTACGTTATGACCGAATGTTGAGCAGTCTTCTCTTGGTATTCCGTAGGTCTTTGGTGATTATATATGTCACCTGTGTTTGTATATGTCTGTTAACCCCGATATCGTAATGAAACCAATCCTCACACCTTTCCATTGGTGAACCATAAGTTTGTTTAATGAATCTGTGATTGCCCTTCTCCGTGGAAATATCTGCCCTGGTATCCACTTTTAGGTAACACCTATAAGTGATATGATACGATATGTGTCTTTCACTTTCTGACTTACTACAAGTCACGTGATTACCTCTAGACTCATCTACGGGGCTGCAAATGGCATTGTGTCCTTTTTTTCCTTGGCTTCTATTCTGCCTTAGCGAGGTCCATTTTCAACAATGTGATTCCCTGAGGGTTGTGGATTAGCTGACCTGGGCAGCCTTACCCTGCCGGCCGGCCCTCCCCAGGTGTGCCTGGTTGAGGTCAATATAAACAGCGCTCCAGGCAGCAATAGCCCCTGAAGCTGTGCCTGACTCCATATTCTCTGCCCCGTCAGCAGTCTCGGGGCTGTGCTGGTGGGAGGGAGTGAGGGGCCACAGCTTTGTTGGTGGCCCAGTGTGAGGGGGGCTCTGCTGGCCTTTCTGCATGGGTTTCCAGGCTGCCAGCTGTAAAGAAGAGGATGTGTCACCCATCCCTTCCCCTGGAATTTCTCTCCGGACAGAGGTGAGGAAGGAAAAAAGCAGTGGGGGCCGGGACAGGAGGGGTATCTCAGGCAGGGCAATGGAAAGCTTCCGGAAGAGCGCCCGGGGCCAGGAACACCCTGGCTGGCCTGCAGGCACCAAGTTGGACTGTGTGCTGTCGCTGGTGTGGCTCCGCGGCCCTTCCTCTAGGCTTTCAAGCCCTTGTACATATTCAGGTGTTTTACCTGGGAAGGGTGGGAACAGTTCAGCAGCAGCTGGCCTGGGGCTCAGCTCATGTTTTCTCACAGATGCCTCGGCAGGGTCCCCCAGCTTTGCAATGAGGACGCTCCTTGCATGGGGGGTGGTTTGCTGGCTGTATGGGAGATGATTCCCCACCTCTGACCAATTTCAGAATTGTTGACCGCTGGAGCAAGTGCCCTGATAGGGTTTTCCTGTGTATAACTGGTGGGTTCAGGTTTTTTTTTTTTCTTTTATGGTTCAAGTTAGGTATTATTCCTCTTTTATGTATTTATAGATATAAGCATGGAAATAATTCATTCCTATAAATACATCTGTGTGAAGGGAAGAACTTTTTTCTGTTTTATTTTTAAATTTTATTTTTTTAAAATTTTGAAATTTAATTTTATTTATTTTTTTATACAGCAGGTTATTATTAGTTATGCATTTTATGCATATACATGTATACAGGTCAATCCCAATCTCCCAACTCATCCCACCACCACCACCCCATGGCTTCCCGCACTTGGTGTCCATACGTTTGTTCTCTACCTCTGTGTCTCTATTTCTTCCCTGCAAACCAGTTCATCTGTACCATTTTTTAGGTTCCACATATATGCATTAATATACAATATTTGTTTTCCTCTTTCTGACTTACTTCATTCTGTATGACAGTCACTCGATCCATCGATGTCTCTACAAATGACCCAGTTTCATTCCTCTTTATGGCCGAGTAATATTCCATTTTATATATGTACCACATCTTTATCCATTCATCTGTCTGTGGGCATTTAGGTTGCTTCCATTACCTGGCTATTGTAAATAGTGCTGCAATGAACATTGTGGTGAATGTGCCTTTTTGATTTATGGTTTTCTCTGGGTATATGCCCAGAAGTGGGATTGCTGGATCAGATGGTAATTCTATTTCTAGTTTTTTTTAAGGAAACTCCATACTGTTCTCCATAGTGTCTGTATCAATTTACATTCCCACCAATAGTGGAAGAGGGCTCCTTTTGTCCACACCCTCCCCAGAATTTGTTGTTTGTAGATTTCCTGATGATGCCGATTCTAACAGGTGTGAGGTGATACCTCATTGTAGTTTTGATGTGCATTTCTCTAATAATTAGTGCTGTTGAGCAGCTTTTCATGTGCGTCTTGGCCATCTCTGTGTCTTCTTTGAAGAAACGTCTCTTTAGATCTTCTGCCCATTTTTGTATTGGGTTGTTTGTTTTTGTAATATTAAGCTGCATGAGCTGTTTATATATATATTGGAGATTAAACCTTTGTCCATTGATTCGTTTGCAACGATTTTCGCCCATTCTGAGGGATGCCTTTTTCCATTCCCGTTTTTTTTTAACAAAAAAAGGAAAGAAAGAAAAAGAAGCAGAACACTAATGTGCGTAAAATCTGCCTTTTGAAACGGTCGTTTTGAAATATGGACGTCCTTTGAATTTTTTGGTCGATATGTGGCCCCAGGATTTGTTTTCAGGGCAGGTGTGATTTACAGGCCTGCAATGATTTTGAATATCAATGGACCATTAGCGCTGGGATTAAAGCTGCTGTTGTGTGAAACGGCCACAAGGTGGCAGCAGTTCTCCCTTACCAAATCTGGTTAAGAGGGCAACAGAGCCTCAATGGAAGTCGTGTCCTAGATTGGAATTTAGAATGGAATGTGCCAGGAGAAAGCCCCTCAAGTTTGTCTCACTACATCTTGTTCGTGTTTTTAATTTATTTTTTTTAATTTTTTATTACAGCAAGTTTGATTACAATGTTTGGCTTGTTGTAGGTGTGGAAGATGTGGTTCTTTTACACATATACAGATGTCTGATCTTCCTGGGATCCTTTTCCCATGTACGTTATGACCGAATGTTGAGTAGTCTTCTCTTGGTATTCCGTAGGTCTTTGGTGATTATATATGTCACCTGTGTTTGTATATGTCTGTTAACCCCGATATCGTAATGAAACCAATCCTCACACCTTTCCATTGGTGAACCATAAGTTTGTTTAATGAATCTGTGATTGCCCTTCTCCGTGGAAATATCTGCCCTGGTATCCACTTTTAGGTAACACCTATAAGTGATATGATACGATATGTGTCTTTCACTTTCTGACTTACTACAAGTCACGTGATTACCTCTAGACTCATCTACGGGGCTGCAAATGGCATTGTGTCCTTTTTTTCCTTGGCTTCTATTCTGCCTTAGCGAGGTCCATTTTCAACAATGTGATTCCCTGAGGGTTGTGGATTAGCTGACCTGGGCAGCCTTACCCTGCCGGCCGGCCCTCCCCAGGTGTGCCTGGTTGAGGTCAATATAAACAGCGCTCCAGGCAGCAATAGCCCCTGAAGCTGTGCCTGACTCCATATTCTCTGCCCCGTCAGCAGTCTCGGGGCTGTGCTGGTGGGAGGGAGTGAGGGGCCACAGCTTTGTTGGTGGCCCAGTGTGAGGGAGGCTCTGCTGGCCTTTCTGCAGGGGTTTCCAGGCTGCCAGCTGTAAAGAAGAGGATGTGTAACCCATCCCTTCCCCTGGAATTTCTCTCCGGACAGAGGTGAGGAAGGAAAAAAGCAGTGGGGGCCGGGACAGGAGGGGTATCTCAGGCAGGGCAATGGAAAGCTTCCGGAAGCGTGCCCGGGGCCAGGACCACCCTGGCTGGCCTGCAGGCACCAAGTTGGACTGTGTGCTGTCGCTGGTGTGGCTCCGCGGCCCTTCCTCTAGGCTTTCAAGCCCTTGTACATATTCAGGTGTTTTACCTGGGAAGGGTGGGAACAGTTCAGCAGCAGCTGGCCTGGGGCTCAGCTCACGTTTACTCACAGATGCCTCGGCAGGGTCCCCCAGCTTTGCAATGAGGACGCTCCTTGCGTGGGGGGTGGGTTGCTGGCTGTATGGGAGATGATTCCCCACCTCTGACCAATTTCAGAATTGTTGACCGCTGGAGCAAGTGCCCTGATAGGGTTTTCCTGTGTATAACTGGTGGGTTCAGGTTTTTTTTTTTCTTTTATGGTTCAAGTTAGATTTTATTCCTCTTTTATGTATTTATAGATATAAGCATGGAAATAATTCATTCCTATAAATACATCTGTGTGAAGGGAAGAACTTTTTCTGTTTTATTTTTAAATTTTATTTTTTTAAAATTTTGAAATTTAATTTTACTTATTTTTTTATACAGCAGGTTATTATTAGTTATGCATTTTATGCATATACATGTATACAGGTCAATCCCAATCTCCCAACTCATCCCACCACCACCACCCCATGGCTTCCCGCACTTGGTGTCCATACGTTTGTTCTCTACCTCTGTGTCTCTATTTCTTCCCTGCAAACCAGTTCATCTGTACCATTTTTTAGGTTCCACATATATGCATTAATATACAATATTTGTTTTCCTCTTTCTGACTTACTTCATTCTGTATGACAGTCACTCGATCCATCGATGTCTCTACAAATGACCCAGTTTCATTCCTCTTTATGGCCGAGTAATATTCCATTTTATATATGTACCACATCTTTATCCATTCATCTGTCTGTGGGCATTTAGGTTGCTTCCATTACCTGGCTATTGTAAATAGTGCTGCAATGAACATTGTGGTGAATGTGCCTTTTTGATTTATGGTTTTCTCTGGGTATATGCCCAGAAGTGGGATTGCTGGATCAGATGGTAATTCTATTTCTAGTTTTTTTTAAGGAAACTCCATACTGTTCTCCATAGTGTCTGTATCAATTTACATTCCCACCAATAGTGGAAGAGGGCTCCTTTTGTCCACACCCTCCCCAGAATTTGTTGTTTGTAGATTTCCTGATGATGCCGATTCTAACAGGTGTGAGGTGATACCTCATTGTAGTTTTGATGTGCATTTCTCTAATAATTAGTGCTGTTGAGCAGCTTTTCATGTGCGTCTTGGCCATCTCTGTGTCTTCTTTGAAGAAACGTCTCTTTAGATCTTCTGCCCATTTTTGTATTGGGTTGTTTGTTTTTGTAATATTAAGCTGCATGAGCTGTTTATATATATATTGGAGATTAAACCTTTGTCCATTGATTCGTTTGCAACGATTTTCGCCCATTCTGAGGGATGCCTTTTTCCATTCCCGTTTTTTTTTAACAAAAAAAGGAAAGAAAGAAAAAGAAGCAGAACACTAATGTGCGTAAAATCTGCCTTTTGAAACGGTCGTTTTGAAATATGGACGTCCTTTGAATTTTTTGGTCGATATGTGGCCCCAGGATTTGTTTTCAGGGCAGGTGTGATTTACAGGCCTGCAATGATTTTGAATATCAATGGACCATTAGCGCTGGGATTAAAGCTGCTGTTGTGTGAAACGGCCACAAGGTGGCAGCAGTTCTCCCTTACCAAATCTGGTTAAGAGGGCAACAGAGCCTCAATGGAAGTCGTGTCCTAGATTGGAATTTAGAATGGAATGTGCCAGGAGAAAGCCCCTCAAGTTTGTCTCACTACATCTTGTTCGTGTTTTTAATTTATTTTTTTTAATTTTTTATTACAGCAAGTTTGATTACAATGTTTGGCTTGTTGTAGGTGTGGAAGATGTGGTTCTTTTACACATATACAGATGTCTGATCTTCCTGGGATCCTTTTCCCATGTACGTTATGACCGAATGTTGAGCAGTCTTCTCTTGGTATTCCGTAGGTCTTTGGTGATTATATATGTCACCTGTGTTTGTATATGTCTGTTAACCCCGATATCGTAATGAAACCAATCCTCACACCTTTCCATTGGTGAACCATAAGTTTGTTTAATGAATCTGTGATTGCCCTTCTCCGTGGAAATATCTGCCCTGGTATCCACTTTTAGGTAACACCTATAAGTGATATGATACGATATGTGTCTTTCACTTTCTGACTTACTACAAGTCACGTGATTACCTCTAGACTCATCTACGGGGCTGCAAATGGCATTGTGTCCTTTTTTTCCTTGGCTTCTATTCTGCCTTAGCGAGGTCCATTTTCAACAATGTGATTCCCTGAGGGTTGTGGATTAGCTGACCTGGGCAGCCTTACCCTGCCGGCCGGCCCTCCCCAGGTGTGCCTGGTTGAGGTCAATATAAACAGCGCTCCAGGCAGCAATAGCCCCTGAAGCTGTGCCTGACTCCATATTCTCTGCCCCGTCAGCAGTCTCGGGGCTGTGCTGGTGGGAGGGAGTGAGGGGCCACAGCTTTGTTGGTGGCCCAGTGTGAGGGGGGCTCTGCTGGCCTTTCTGCAGGGGTTTCCAGGCTGCCAGCTGTAAAGAAGAGGATGTGTCACCCATCCCTTCCCCTGGAATTTCTCTCCGGACAGAGGTGAGGAAGGAAAAAAGCAGTGGGGGCCGGGACAGGAGGGGTATCTCAGGCAGGGCAATGGAAAGCTTCCGGAAGAGCGCCCGGGGCCAGGAACACCCTGGCTGGCCTGCAGGCACCAAGTTGGACTGTGTGCTGTCGCTGGTGTGGCTCCGCGGCCCTTCCTCTAGGCTTTCAAGCCCTTGTACATATTCAGGTGTTTTACCTGGGAAGGGTGGGAACAGTTCAGCAGCAGCTGGCCTGGGGCTCAGCTCATGTTTTCTCACAGATGCCTCGGCAGGGTCCCCCAGCTTTGCAATGAGGACGCTCCTTGCATGGGGGGTGGTTTGCTGGCTGTATGGGAGATGATTCCCCACCTCTGACCAATTTCAGAATTGTTGACCGCTGGAGCAAGTGCCCTGATAGGGTTTTCCTGTGTATAACTGGTGGGTTCAGGTTTTTTTTTTTTCTTTTATGGTTCAAGTTAGGTATTATTCCTCTTTTATGTATTTATAGATATAAGCATGGAAATAATTCATTCCTATAAATACATCTGTGTGAAGGGAAGAACTTTTTTCTGTTTTATTTTTAAATTTTATTTTTTTAAAATTTTGAAATTTAATTTTATTTATTTTTTTATACAGCAGGTTATTATTAGTTATGCATTTTATGCATATACATGTATACAGGTCAATCCCAATCTCCCAACTCATCCCACCACCACCACCCCATGGCTTCCCGCACTTGGTGTCCATACGTTTGTTCTCTACCTCTGTGTCTCTATTTCTTCCCTGCAAACCAGTTCATCTGTACCATTTTTTAGGTTCCACATATATGCATTAATATACAATATTTGTTTTCCTCTTTCTGACTTACTTCATTCTGTATGACAGTCACTCGATCCATCGATGTCTCTACAAATGACCCAGTTTCATTCCTCTTTATGGCCGAGTAATATTCCATTTTATATATGTACCACATCTTTATCCATTCATCTGTCTGTGGGCATTTAGGTTGCTTCCATTACCTGGCTATTGTAAATAGTGCTGCAATGAACATTGTGGTGAATGTGCCTTTTTGATTTATGGTTATCTCTGGGTATATGCCCAGAAGTGGGATTGCTGGATCAGATGGTAATTCTATTTCTAGTTTTTTTTAAGGAAACTCCATACTGTTCTCCATAGTGTCTGTATCAATTTACATTCCCACCAATAGTGGAAGAGGGCTCCTTTTGTCCACACCCTCCCCAGAATTTGTTGTTTGTAGATTTCCTGATGATGCCGATTCTAACAGGTGTGAGGTGATACCTCATTGTAGTTTTGATGTGCATTTCTCTAATAATTAGTGCTGTTGAGCAGCTTTTCATGTGCGTCTTGGCCATCTCTGTGTCTTCTTTGAAGAAACGTCTCTTTAGATCTTCTGCCCATTTTTGTATTGGGTTGTTTGTTTTTGTAATATTAAGCTGCATGAGCTGTTTATATATATATTGGAGATTAAACCTTTGTCCATTGATTCGTTTGCAACGATTTTCGCCCATTCTGAGGGATGCCTTTTTCCATTCCCGTTTTTTTTTAACAAAAAAAGGAAAGAAAGAAAAAGAAGCAGAACACTAATGTGCGTAAAATCTGCCTTTTGAAACGGTCGTTTTGAAATATGGACGTCCTTTGAATTTTTTGGTCGATATGTGGCCCCAGGATTTGTTTTCAGGGCAGGTGTGATTTACAGGCCTGCAATGATTTTGAATATCAATGGACCATTAGCGCTGGGATTAAAGCTGCTGTTGTGTGAAACGGCCACAAGGTGGCAGCAGTTCTCCCTTACCAAATCTGGTTAAGAGGGCAACAGAGCCTCAATGGAAGTCGTGTCCTAGATTGGAATTTAGAATGGAATGTGCCAGGAGAAAGCCCCTCAAGTTTGTCTCACTACATCTTGTTCGTGTTTTTAATTTATTTTTTTTAATTTTTTATTACAGCAAGTTTGATTACAATGTTTGGCTTGTTGTAGGTGTGGAAGATGTGGTTCTTTTACACATATACAGATGTCTGATCTTCCTGGGATCCTTTTCCCATGTACGTTATGACCGAATGTTGAGCAGTCTTCTCTTGGTATTCCGTAGGTCTTTGGTGATTATATATGTCACCTGTGTTTGTATATGTCTGTTAACCCCGATATCGTAATGAAACCAATCCTCACACCTTTCCATTGGTGAACCATAAGTTTGTTTAATGAATCTGTGATTGCCCTTCTCCGTGGAAATATCTGCCCTGGTATCCACTTTTAGGTAACACCTATAAGTGATATGATACGATATGTGTCTTTCACTTTCTGACTTACTACAAGTCACGTGATTACCTCTAGACTCATCTACGGGGCTGCAAATGGCATTGTGTCCTTTTTTTCCTTGGCTTCTATTCTGCCTTAGCGAGGTCCATTTTCAACAATGTGATTCCCTGAGGGTTGTGGATTAGCTGACCTGGGCAGCCTTACCCTGCCGGCCGGCCCTCCCCAGGTGTGCCTGGTTGAGGTCAATATAAACAGCGCTCCAGGCAGCAATAGCCCCTGAAGCTGTGCCTGACTCCATATTCTCTGCCCCGTCAGCAGTCTCGGGGCTGTGCTGGTGGGAGGGAGTGAGGGGCCACAGCTTTGTTGGTGGCCCAGTGTGAGGGGGGCTCTGCTGGCCTTTCTGCAGGGGTTTCCAGGCTGCCAGCTGTAAAGAAGAGGATGTGTCACCCATCCCTTCCCCTGGAATTTCTCTCCGGACAGAGGTGAGGAAGGAAAAAAGCAGTGGGGGCCGGGACAGGAGGGGTATCTCAGGCAGGGCAATGGAAAGCTTCCGGAAGAGTGCCCGGGGCCAGGACCACCCTGGCTGGCCTGCAGGCACCAAGTTGGACTGTGTGCTGTCGCTGGTGTGGCTCCGCGGCCCTTCCTCTAGGCTTTCAAGCCCTTGTACATATTCAGGTGTTTTACCTGGGAAGGGTGGGAACAGTTCAGCAGCAGCTGGCCTGGGGCTCAGCTCACGTTTACTCACAGATGCCTCGGCAGGGTCCCCCAGCTTTGCAATGAGGACGCTCCTTGCATGGGGGGTGGGTTGCTGGCTCTATGGGAGATGATTCCCCACCTCTGACCAATTTCAGAATTGTTGACCGCTGGAGCAAGTGCCCTGATAGGGTTTTCCTGTGTATAACTGGTGGGTTCAGGTTTTTTTTTTTCTTTTATGGTTCAAGTTAGATTTTATTCCTCTTTTATGTATTTATAGATATAAGCATGGAAATCATTCATTCCTATAAATACATCTGTGTGAAGGGAAGAACATTTTTCTGTTTTATTTTTAAATTTTATTTTTTTAAAATTTTGAAATTTAATTTTATTTATTTTTTTATACAGCAGGTTATTATTAGTTATGCATTTTATGCATATACATGTATACAGGTCAATCCCAATCTCCCAACTCATCCCACCACCACCACCCCATGGCTTCCCGCACTTGGTGTCCATACGTTTGTTCTCTACCTCTGTGTCTCTATTTCTTCCCTGCAAACCAGTTCATCTGTACCATTTTTTAGGTTCCACATATATGCATTAATATACAATATTTGTTTTCCTCTTTCTGACTTACTTCATTCTGTATGACAGTCACTCGATCCATCGATGTCTCTACAAATGACCCAGTTTCATTCCTCTTTATGGCCGAGTAATATTCCATTTTATATATGTACCACATCTTTATCCATTCATCTGTCTGTGGGCATTTAGGTTGCTTCCATTACCTGGCTATTGTAAATAGTGCTGCAATGAACATTGTGGTGAATGTGCCTTTTTGATTTATGGTTTTCTCTGGGTATATGCCCAGAAGTGGGATTGCTGGATCAGATGGTAATTCTATTTCTAGTTTTTTTTAAGGAAACTCCATACTGTTCTCCATAGTGTCTGTATCAATTTACATTCCCACCAATAGTGGAAGAGGGCTCCTTTTGTCCACACCCTCCCCAGAATTTGTTGTTTGTAGATTTCCTGATGATGCCGATTCTAACAGGTGTGAGGTGATACCTCATTGTAGTTTTGATGTGCATTTCTCTAATAATTAGTGCTGTTGAGCAGCTTTTCATGTGCGTCTTGGCCATCTCTGTGTCTTCTTTGAAGAAACGTCTCTTTAGATCTTCTGCCCATTTTTGTATTGGGTTGTTTGTTTTTGTAATATTAAGCTGCATGAGCTGTTTATATATATATTGGAGATTAAACCTTTGTCCATTGATTCGTTTGCAACGATTTTCGCCCATTCTGAGGGATGCCTTTTTCCATTCCCGTTTTTTTTTAACAAAAAAAGGAAAGAAAGAAAAAGAAGCAGAACACTAATGTGCGTAAAATCTGCCTTTTGAAACGGTCGTTTTGAAATATGGACGTCCTTTGAATTTTTTGGTCGATATGTGACCCCAGGATTTGTTTTCAGGGCAGGTGTGATTTACAGGCCTGCAATGATTTTGAATATCAATGGACCATTAGCGCTGGGATTAAAGCTGCTGTTGTGTGAAACGGCCACAAGGTGGCAGCAGTTCTCCCTTACCAAATCTGGTTAAGAGGGCAACAGAGCCTCAATGGAAGTCGTGTCCTAGATTGGAATTTAGAATGGAATGTGCCAGGAGAAAGCCCCTCAAGTTTGTCTCACTACATCTTGTTCGTGTTTTTAATTTATTTTTTTTAATTTTTTATTACAGCAAGTTTGATTACAATGTTTGGCTTGTTGTAGGTGTGGAAGATGTGGTTCTTTTACACATATACAGATGTCTGATCTTCCTGGGATCCTTTTCCCATGTACGTTATGACCGAATGTTGAGTAGTCTTCTCTTGGTATTCCGTAGGTCTTTGGTGATTATATATGTCACCTGTGTTTGTATATGTCTGTTAACCCCGATATCGTAATGAAACCAATCCTCACACCTTTCCATTGGTGAACCATAAGTTTGTTTAATGAATCTGTGATTGCCCTTCTCCGTGGAAATATCTGCCCTGGTATCCACTTTTAGGTAACACCTATAAGTGATATGATACGATATGTGTCTTTCACTTTCTGACTTACTACAAGTCACGTGATTACCTCTAGACTCATCTACGGGGCTGCAAATGGCATTGTGTCCTTTTTTCCTTGGCTTCTATTCTGCCTTAGCGAGGTCCATTTTCAACAATGTGATTCCCTGAGGGTTGTGGATTAGCTGACCTGGGCAGCCTTACCCAGCCGGCCGGCCCTCCCCAGGTGTGCCTGGTTGAGGTCAATATAAACAGCGCTCCAGGCAGCAATAGCCCCTGAAGCTGTGCCTGACTCCATATTCTCTGCCCCGTCAGCAGTCTCGGGGCTGTGCTGGTGGGAGGGAGTGAGGGGCCACAGCTTTGTTGGTGGCCCAGTGTGAGGGGGGCTCTGCTGGCCTTTCTGCAGGGGTTTCCAGGCTGCCAGCTGTAAAGAAGAGGATGTGTCACCCATCCCTTCCCCTGGAATTTCTCTCCGGACAGAGGTGAGGAAGGAAAAATGCAGTGGGGGCCGGGACAGGAGGGGTATCTCAGGCAGGGCAATGGAAAGCTTCTGGAAGAGCGCCCGGGGCCAGGACCACCCTGGCTGGCCTGCAGGCACCAAGTTGGACTGTGTGCTGTCACTGGTGTGGCTCCACGGCCCTTCCTCTAGGCTTTCAAGCCCTTGTACATATTCAGGTGTTTTACCTGGGAAGGGTGGGAACAGTTCAGCAGCAGCTGGCCTGGGGCTCAGCTCACGTTTTCTCACAGATGCCTCGGCAGGGTCCCCCAGCTTTGCAATGAGGACGCTCCTTGCGTGGGGGGTGGGTTGCTGGCTGTATGGGAGATGATTCCCCACCTCTGACCAATTTCAGAATTGTTGACCGCTGGAGCAAGTGCCCTGATAGGGTTTTCCTGTGTATAACTGGTGGGTTCAGGTTTTTTTTTTTTTTCTTTTATGGTTCAAGTTAGGTTTTATTCCTCTTTTATGTATTTATAGATATAAGCATGGAAATAATTCATTCCTATAAATACATCTGTGTGAAGGGAAGAACTTTTTTCTGTTTTATTTTTAAATTTTATTTTTTTAAAATTTTGAAATTTAATTTTATTTATTTTTTTATACAGCAGGTTATTATTAGTTATGCATTTTATGCATATACATGTATACAGGTCAATCCCAATCTCCCAACTCATCCCACCACCACCACCCCATGGCTTCCCACACTTGGTGTCCATACGTTTGTTCTCTACCTCTGTTTCTCTATTTTTTCCCTGCAAACCAGTTCATCTGTACCATTTTTTAGGTTCCACATATATGCATTAGTATACAATATTTGTTTTCCTCTTTCTGACTTACTTCATTCTGTATGACAGTCACTCGATCCATCGATGTCTCTACAAATGACCCAGTTTCATTCCTCTTTATGGCCGAGTAATATTCCATTTTATATATGTACCACATCTTTATCCATTCATCTGTCTGTGGGCATTTAGGTTGCTTCCATTACCTGGCTATTGTAAATAGTGCTGCAATGAACATTGTGGTGAATGTGCCTTTTTGATTTATGGTTTTCTCTGGGTATATGCCCAGAAGTGGGATTGCTGGATCAGATGGTAATTCTATTTCTAGTTTTTTTTAAGGAAACTCCATACTGTTCTCCATAGTGTCTGTATCAATTTACATTCCCACCAATAGTGGAAGAGGGCTCCTTTTGTCCACACCCTCCCCAGAATTTGTTGTTTGTAGATTTCCTGATGATGCCGATTGTAACAGGTGTGAGGTGATACCTCATTGTAGTTTTGATGTGCATTTCTCTAATAATTAGTGCTGTTGAGCAGCTTTTCATGTGCGTCTTGGCCATCTCTGTGTCTTCTTTGAAGAAACGTCTCTTTAGATCTTCTGCCCATTTTTGTATTGGGTTGTTTGTTTTTGTAATATTAAGCTGCATGAGCTGTTTATATATATATTGGAGATTAAACCTTTGTCCATTGATTCGTTTGCAACGATTTTCGCCCATTCTGAGGGATGCCTTTTTCCATTCCCGTTTTTTTTTAACAAAAAAAGGAAAGAAAGAAAAAGAAGCAGAACACTAATGTGCGTAAAATCTGCCTTTTGAAACGGTCGTTTTGAAATATGGACGTCCTTTGAATTTTTTGGTCGATATGTGGCCCCAGGATTTGTTTTCAGGGCAGGTGTGATTTACAGGCCTGCAATGATTTTGAATATCAATGGACCATTAGCGCTGGGATTAAAGCTGCTGTTGTGTGAAACGGCCACAAGGTGGCAGCAGTTCTCCCTTACCAAATCTGGTTAAGAGGGCAACAGAGCCTCAATGGAAGTCGTGTCCTAGATTGGAATTTAGAATGGAATGTGCCAGGAGAAAGCCCCTCAAGTTTGTCTCACTACATCTTGTTCGTGTTTTTAATTTATTTTTTTTAATTTTTTATTACAGCAAGTTTGATTACAATGTTTGGCTTGTTGTAGGTGTGGAAGATGTGGTTCTTTTACACATATACAGATGTCTGATCTTCCTGGGATCCTTTTCCCATGTACGTTATGACCGAATGTTGAGCAGTCTTCTCTTGGTATTCCGTAGGTCTTTGGTGATTATATATGTCACCTGTGTTTGTATATGTCTGTTAACCCCGATATCGTAATGAAACCAATCCTCACACCTTTCCATTGGTGAACCATAAGTTTGTTTAATGAATCTGTGATTGCCCTTCTCCGTGGAAATATCTGCCCTGGTATCCACTTTTAGGTAACACCTATAAGTGATATGATACGATATGTGTCTTTCACTTTCTGACTTACTACAAGTCACGTGGTTACCTCTAGACTCATCTACGGGGCTGCAAATGGCATTGTGTCCTTTTTTTCCTTGGCTTCTATTCTGCCTTAGCGAGGTCCATTTTCAACAATGTGATTCCCTGAGGGTTGTGGATTAGCTGACCTGGGCAGCCTTACCCTGCCGGCCGGCCCTCCCCAGGTGTGCCTGGTTGAGGTCAATATAAACAGCGCTCCAGGCAGCAATAGCCCCTGAAGCTGTGCCTGACTCCATATTCTCTGCCCCGTCAGCAGTCTCGGGGCTGTGCTGGTGGGAGGGAGTGAGGGGCCACAGCTTTGTTGGTGGCCCAGTGTGAGGGGGGCTCTGCTGGCCTTTCTGCAGGGGTTTCCAGGCTGCCAGCTGTAAAGAAGAGGATGTGTCACCCATCCCTTCCCCTGGAATTTCTCTCCGGACAGAGGTGAGGAAGGAAAAAAGCAGTGGGGGCCGGGACAGGAGGGGTATCTCAGGCAGGGCAATGGCAAGCTTCTGGAAGAGCGCCCGGGGCCAGGACCACCCTGGCTGGCCTGCAGGCACCAAGTTGGACTGTGTGCTGTCGCTGGTGTGGCTCCGCGGCCCTTCCTCTAGGCTTTCAAGCCCTTGTACATATTCAGGTGTTTTACCTGGGAAGGGTGGGAACAGTTCAGCAGCAGCTGGCCTGGGGCTCAGCTCACGTTTTCTCACAGATGCCTCGGCAGGGTCCCCCAGCTTTGCAATGAGGACGCTCCTTGCGTGGGGGGTGGGTTGCTGGCTGTATGGGAGATGATTCCCCACCTCTGACCAATTTCAGAATTGTTGACCGCTGGAGCAAGTGCCCTGATAGGGTTTTCCTGTGTATAACTGGTGGGTTCAGGTTTTTTTTTTTTTTCTTTTATGGTTCAAGTTAGGTTTTATTCCTCTTTTATGTATTTATAGATATAAGCATGGAAATAATTCATTCCTATAAATACATCTGTGTGAAGGGAAGAACTTTTTTCTGTTTTATTTTTAAATTTTATTTTTTTAAAATTTTGAAATTTAATTTTATTTATTTTTTTATACAGCAGGTTATTATTAGTTATGCATTTTATGCATATACATGTATACAGGTCAATCCCAATCTCCCAACTCATCCCACCACCACCACCCCATGGCTTCCCACACTTGGTGTCCATACGTTTGTTCTCTACCTCTGTTTCTCTATTTTTTCCCTGCAAACCAGTTCATCTGTACCATTTTTTAGGTTCCACATATATGCATTAGTATACAATATTTGTTTTCCTCTTTCTGACTTACTTCATTCTGTATGACAGTCACTCGATCCATCGATGTCTCTACAAATGACCCAGTTTCATTCCTCTTTATGGCCGAGTAATATTCCATTTTATATATGTACCACATCTTTATCCATTCATCTGTCTGTGGGCATTTAGGTTGCTTCCATTACCTGGCTATTGTAAATAGTGCTGCAATGAACATTGTGGTGAATGTGCCTTTTTGATTTATGGTTTTCTCTGGGTATATGCCCAGAAGTGGGATTGCTGGATCAGATGGTAATTCTATTTCTAGTTTTTTTTAAGGAAACTCCATACTGTTCTCCATAGTGTCTGTATCAATTTACATTCCCACCAATAGTGGAAGAGGGCTCCTTTTGTCCACACCCTCCCCAGAATTTGTTGTTTGTAGATTTCCTGATGATGCCGATTCTAACAGGTGTGAGGTGATACCTCATTGTAGTTTTGATGTGCATTTCTCTAATAATTAGTGCTGTTGAGCAGCTTTTCATGTGCGTCTTGGCCATCTCTGTGTCTTCTTTGAAGAAACGTCTCTTTAGATCTTCTGCCCATTTTTGTATTGGGTTGTTTGTTTTTGTAATATTAAGCTGCATGAGCTGTTTATATATATATTGGAGATTAAACCTTTGTCCATTGATTCGTTTGCAACGATTTTCGCCCATTCTGAGGGATGCCTTTTTCCATTCCCGTTTTTTTTTAACAAAAAAAGGAAAGAAAGAAAAAGAAGCAGAACACTAATGTGCGTAAAATCTGCCTTTTGAAACGGTCGTTTTGAAATATGGACGTCCTTTGAATTTTTTGGTCGATATGTGACCCCAGGATTTGTTTTCAGGGCAGGTGTGATTTACAGGCCTGCAATGATTTTGAATATCAATGGACCATTAGCGCTGGGATTAAAGCTGCTGTTGTGTGAAACGGCCACAAGGTGGCAGCAGTTCTCCCTTACCAAATCTGGTTAAGAGGGCAACAGAGCCTCAATGGAAGTCGTGTCCTAGATTGGAATTTAGAATGGAATGTGCCAGGAGAAAGCCCCTCAAGTTTGTCTCACTACATCTTGTTCGTGTTTTTAATTTATTTTTTTTAATTTTTTATTACAGCAAGTTTGATTACAATGTTTGGCTTGTTGTAGGTGTGGAAGATGTGGTTCTTTTACACATATACAGATGTCTGATCTTCCTGGGATCCTTTTCCCATGTACGTTATGACCGAATGTTGAGTAGTCTTCTCTTGGTATTCCGTAGGTCTTTGGTGATTATATATGTCACCTGTGTTTGTATATGTCTGTTAACCCCGATATCGTAATGAAACCAATCCTCACACCTTTCCATTGGTGAACCATAAGTTTGTTTAATGAATCTGTGATTGCCCTTCTCCGTGGAAATATCTGCCCTGGTATCCACTTTTAGGTAACACCTATAAGTGATATGATACGATATGTGTCTTTCACTTTCTGACTTACTACAAGTCACGTGGTTACCTCTAGACTCATCTACGGGGCTGCAAATGGCATTGTGTCCTTTTTTTCCTTGGCTTCTATTCTGCCTTAGCGAGGTCCATTTTCAACAATGTGATTCCCTGAGGGTTGTGGATTAGCTGACCTGGGCAGCCTTACCCTGCCGGCCGGCCCTCCCCAGGTGTGCCTGGTTGAGGTCAATATAAACAGCGCTCCAGGCAGCAATAGCCCCTGAAGCTGTGCCTGACTCCATATTCTCTGCCCCGTCAGCAGTCTCGGGGCTGTGCTGGTGGGAGGGAGTGAGGGGCCACAGCTTTGTTGGTGGCCCAGTGTGAGGGGGGCTCTGCTGGCCTTTCTGCAGGGGTTTCCAGGCTGCCAGCTGTAAAGAAGAGGATGTGTCACCCATCCCTTCCCCTGGAATTTCTCTCCGGACAGAGGTGAGGAAGGAAAAAAGCAGTGGGGGCCGGGACAGGAGGGGTATCTCAGGCAGGGCAATGGAAAGCTTCTGGAAGAGCGCCCGGGGCCAGGACCACCCTGGCTGGCCTGCAGGCACCAAGTTGGACTGTGTGCTGTCGCTGGTGTGGCTCCGCGGCCCTTCCTCTAGGCTTTCAAGCCCTTGTACATATTCAGGTGTTTTACCTGGGAAGGGTGGGAACAGTTCAGCAGCAGCTGGCCTGGGGCTCAGCTCACGTTTTCTCACAGATGCCTCGGCAGGGTCCCCCAGCTTTGCAATGAGGACGCTCCTTGCATGGGGGGTGGTTTGCTGGCTGTATGGGAGATGATTCCCCACCTCTGACCAATTTCAGAATTGTTGACCGCTGGAGCAAGTGCCCTGATAGGGTTTTCCTGTGTATAACTGGTGGGTTCAGGTTTTTTATTTTTTCTTTTATGGTTCAAGTTAGGTATTATTTCTCTTTTATGTATTTATAGATATAAGCATGGAAATAATTCATTCCTATAAATACATCTGTGTGAAGGGAAGAACTTTTTTCTGTTTTATTTTTAAATTTTATTTTTTTAAAATTTTGAAATTTAATTTTATTTATTTTTTTATACAGCAGGTTATTATTAGTTATGCATTTTATGCATATACATGTATACAGGTCAATCCCAATCTCCCAACTCATCCCACCACCACCACCCCATGGCTTCCCGCACTTGGTGTCCATACGTTTGTTCTCTACCTCTGTGTCTCTATTTCTTCCCTGCAAACCAGTTCATCTGTACCATTTTTTAGGTTCCACATATATGCATTAATATACAATATTTGTTTTCCTCTTTCTGACTTACTTCATTCTGTATGACAGTCACTCGATCCATCGATGTCTCTACAAATGACCCAGTTTCATTCCTCTTTATGGCCGAGTAATATTCCATTTTATATATGTACCACATCTTTATCCATTCATCTGTCTGTGGGCATTTAGGTTGCTTCCATTACCTGGCTATTGTAAATAGTGCTGCAATGAACATTGTGGTGAATGTGCCTTTTTGATTTATGGTTTTCTCTGGGTATATGCCCAGAAGTGGGATTGCTGGATCAGATGGTAATTCTATTTCTAGTTTTTTTTAAGGAAACTCCATACTGTTCTCCATAGTGTCTGTATCAATTTACATTCCCACCAATAGTGGAAGAGGGCTCCTTTTGTCCACACCCTCCCCAGAATTTGTTGTTTGTAGATTTCCTGATGATGCCGATTGTAACAGGTGTGAGGTGATACCTCATTGTAGTTTTGATGTGCATTTCTCTAATAATTAGTGCTGTTGAGCAGCTTTTCATGTGCGTCTTGGCCATCTCTGTGTCTTCTTTGAAGAAACGTCTCTTTAGATCTTCTGCCCATTTTTGTATTGGGTTGTTTGTTTTTGTAATATTAAGCTGCATGAGCTGTTTATATATATATTGGAGATTAAACCTTTGTCCATTGATTCGTTTGCAACGATTTTCGCCCATTCTGAGGGATGCCTTTTTCCATTCCCCTTTTTTTTTAACAAAAAAAGGAAAGAAAGAAAAAGAAGCAGAACACTAATGTGCGTAAAATCTGCCTTTTGAAACGGTCGTTTTGAAATATGGACGTCCTTTGAATTTTTTGGTCGATATGTGGCCCCAGGATTTGTTTTCAGGGCAGGTGTGATTTACAGGCCTGCAATGATTTTGAATATCAATGGACCATTAGCGCTGGGATTAAAGCTGCTGTTGTGTGAAACGGCCACAAGGTGGCAGCAGTTCTCCCTTACCAAATCTGGTTAAGAGGGCAACAGAGCCTCAATGGAAGTCGTGTCCTAGATTGGAATTTAGAATGGAATGTGCCAGGAGAAAGCCCCTCAAGTTTGTCTCACTACATCTTGTTCGTGTTTTTAATTTATTTTTTTTAATTTTTTATTACAGCAAGTTTGATTACAATGTTTGGCTTGTTGTAGGTGTGGAAGATGTGGTTCTTTTACACATATACAGATGTCTGATCTTCCTGGGATCCTTTTCCCATGTACGTTATGACCGAATGTTGAGTAGTCTTCTCTTGGTATTCCGTAGGTCTTTGGTGATTATATATGTCACCTGTGTTTGTATATGTCTGTTAACCCCGATATCGTAATGAAACCAATCCTCACACCTTTCCATTGGTGAACCATAAGTTTGTTTAATGAATCTGTGATTGCCCTTCTCCGTGGAAATATCTGCCCTGGTATCCACTTTTAGGTAACACCTATAAGTGATATGATACGATATGTGTCTTTCACTTTCTGACTTACTACAAGTCACGTGGTTACCTCTAGACTCATCTACGGGGCTGCAAATGGCATTGTGTCCTTTTTTTCCTTGGCTTCTATTCTGCCTTAGCGAGGTCCATTTTCAACAATGTGATTCCCTGAGGGTTGTGGATTAGCTGACCTGGGCAGCCTTACCCTGCCGGCCGGCCCTCCCCAGGTGTGCCTGGTTGAGGTCAATATAAACAGCGCTCCAGGCAGCAATAGCCCCTGAAGCTGTGCCTGACTCCATATTCTCTGCCCCGTCAGCAGTCTCGGGGCTGTGCTGGTGGGAGGGAGTGAGGGGCCACAGCTTTGTTGGTGGCCCAGTGTGAAGGGGGCTATGCTGGCCTTTCTGCAGGGGTTTCCAGGCTGCCACCTGTAAAGAAGAGGATGTGTCACCCATCCCTTCCCCTGGAATTTCTCTCCGGACAGAGGTGAGGAAGGAAAAAAGCAGTGGGGGCCGGGACAGGAGGGGTATCTCAGGCAGGGCAATGGAAAGCTTCTGGAAGAGCGCCCGGGGCCAGGACCACCCTGGCTGGCCTGCAGGCACCAAGTTGGACTGTGTGCTGTCACTGGTGTGGCTCCGCGGCCCTTCCTCTAGGCTTTCAAGCCCTTGTACATATTCAGGTGTTTTACCTGGGAAGGGTGGGAACAGTTCAGCAGCAGCTGGCCTGGGGCTCAGCTCACGTTTACTCACAGATGCCTCGGCAGGGTCCCCCAGCTTTGCAATGAGGACGCTCCTTGTGTGGGGGGTGGGTTGCTGGCTGTATGGGAGATGATTCCCCACCTCTGACCAATTTCAGAATTGTTGACCGCTGGAGCAAGTGCCCTGATAGGGTTTTCCTGTGTATAACTGGTGGGTTCAGGTTTTTTTTTTTTTTCTTTTATGGTTCAAGTTAGGTTTTATTCCTCTTTTATGTATTTATAGATATAAGCATGGAAATAATTCATTCCTATAAATACATCTGTGTGAAGGGAAGAACTTTTTTCTGTTTTATTTTTAAATTTTATTTTTTTAAAATTTTGAAATTTAATTTTATTTATTTTTTTTATACAGCAGGTTATTATTAGTTATGCATTTTATGCATATACATGTATACAGGTCAATCCCAATCTCCCAACTCATCCCACCACCACCACCCCATGGCTTCCCGCACTTGGTGTCCATACGTTTGTTCTCTACCTCTGTGTCTCTATTTCTTCCCTGCAAACCAGTTCATCTGTACCATTTTTTAGGTTCCACATATATGCATTAATATACAATATTTGTTTTCCTCTTTCTGACTTACTTTATTCTGTATGACAGTCACTCGATCCATCGATGTCTCTACAAATGACCCAGTTTCATTCCTCTTTATGGCCGAGTAATATTCCATTTTATATATGTACCACATCTTTATCCATTCATCTGTCTGTGGGCATTTAGGTTGCTTCCATTACCTGGCTATTGTAAATAGTGCTGCAATGAACATTGTGGTGAATGTGCCTTTTTGATTTATGGTTTTCTCTGGGTATATGCCCAGAAGTGGGATTGCTGGATCAGATGGTAATTCTATTTCTAGTTTTTTTTAAGGAAACTCCATACTGTTCTCCATAGTGTCTGTATCAATTTACATTCCCACCAATAGTGGAAGAGGGCTCCTTTTGTCCACACCCTCCCCAGAATTTGTTGTTTGTAGATTTCCTGATGATGCCGATTCTAACAGGTGTGAGGTGATACCTCATTGTAGTTTTGATGTGCATTTCTCTAATAATTAGTGCTGTTGAGCAGCTTTTCATGTGCGTCTTGGCCATCTCTGTGTCTTCTTTGAAGAAACGTCTCTTTAGATCTTCTGCCCATTTTTGTATTGGGTTGTTTGTTTTTGTAATATTAAGCTGCATGAGCTGTTTATATATATATTGGAGATTAAACCTTTGTCCATTGATTCGTTTGCAACGATTTTCGCCCATTCTGAGGGATGCCTTTTTCCATTCCCCTTTTTTTTTAACAAAAAAAGGAAAGAAAGAAAAAGAAGCAGAACACTAATGTGCGTAAAATCTGCCTTTTGAAACGGTCGTTTTGAAATATGGACGTCCTTTGAATTTTTTGGTCGATATGTGACCCCAGGATTTGTTTTCAGGGCAGGTGTGATTTACAGGCCTGCAATGATTTTGAATATCAATGGACCATTAGCGCTGGGATTAAAGCTGCTGTTGTGTGAAACGGCCACAAGGTGGCAGCAGTTCTCCCTTACCAAATCTGGTTAAGAGGGCAACAGAGCCTCAATGGAAGTCGTGTCCTAGATTGGAATTTAGAATGGAATGTGCCAGGAGAAAGCCCCTCAAGTTTGTCTCACTACATCTTGTTCGTGTTTTTAATTTATTTTTTTTAATTTTTTATTACAGCAAGTTTGATTACAATGTTTGGCTTGTTGTAGGTGTGGAAGATGTGGTTCTTTTACACATATACAGATGTCTGATCTTCCTGGGATCCTTTTCCCATGTACGTTATGACCGAATGTTGAGTAGTCTTCTCTTGGTATTCCGTAGGTCTTTGGTGATTATATATGTCACCTGTGTTTGTATATGTCTGTTAACCCCGATATCGTAATGAAACCAATCCTCACACCTTTCCATTGGTGAACCATAAGTCTGTTTAATGAATCTGTGATTGCCCTTCTCCGTGGAAATATCTGCCCTGGTATCCACTTTTAGGTAACACCTATAAGTGATATGATACGATATGTGTCTTTCACTTTCTGACTTACTACAAGTCACGTGGTTACCTCTAGACTCATCTACGGGGCTGCAAATGGCATTGTGTCCTTTTTTTCCTTGGCTTCTATTCTGCCTTAGCGAGGTCCATTTTCAACAATGTGATTCCCTGAGGGTTGTGGATTAGCTGACCTGGGCAGCCTTACCCTGCCGGCCGGCCCTCCCCAGGTGTGCCTGGTTGAGGTCAATATAAACAGCGCTCCAGGCAGCAATAGCCCCTGAAGCTGTGCCTGACTCCATATTCTCTGCCCCGTCAGCAGTCTCGGGGCTGTGCTGGTGGGAGGGAGTGAGGGGCCACAGCTTTGTTGGTGGCCCAGTGTGAAGGGGGCTCTGCTGGCCTTTCTGCAGGGGTTTCCAGGCTGCCACCTGTAAAGAAGAGGATGTGTCACCCATCCCTTCCCCTGGAATTTCTCTCCGGACAGAGGTGAGGAAGGAAAAAAGCAGTGGGGGCCGGGACAGGAGGGGTATCTCAGGCAGGGCAATGGAAAGCTTCTGGAAGAGCGCCCGGGGCCAGGACCACCCTGGCTGGCCTGCAGGCACCAAGTTGGACTGTGTGCTGTCGCTGGTGTGGCTCCGCGGCCCTTCCTCTAGGCTTTCAAGCCCTTGTACATATTCAGGTGTTTTACCTGGGAAGGGTGGGAACAGTTCAGCAGCAGCTGGCCTGGGGCTCAGCTCACGTTTACTCACAGATGCCTCGGCAGGGTCCCCCAGCTTTGCAATGAGGACGCTCCTTGCGTGGGGGGTGGGTTGCTGGCTGTATGGGAGATGATTCCCCACCTCTGACCAATTTCAGAATTGTTGACCGCTGGAGCAAGTGCCCTGATAGGGTTTTCCTGTGTATAACTGGTGGGTTCAGGTTTTTTTTTTTTTTCTTTTATGGTTCAAGTTAGGTTTTATTCCTCTTTTATGTATTTATAGATATAAGCATGGAAATAATTCATTCCTATAAATACATCTGTGTGAAGGGAAGAACTTTTTTCTGTTTTATTTTTAAATTTTATTTTTTTAAAATTTTGAAATTTAATTTTATTTATTTTTTTTATACAGCAGGTTATTATTAGTTATGCATTTTATGCATATACATGTATACAGGTCAATCCCAATCTCCCAACTCATCCCACCACCACCACCCCATGGCTTCCCGCACTTGGTGTCCATACGTTTGTTCTCTACCTCTGTGTCTCTATTTCTTCCCTGCAAACCAGTTCATCTGTACCATTTTTTAGGTTCCACATATATGCATTAATATACAATATTTGTTTTCCTCTTTCTGACTTACTTCATTCTGTATGACAGTCACTCGATCCATCGATGTCTCTACAAATGACCCAGTTTCATTCCTCTTTATGGCCGAGTAATATTCCATTTTATATATGTACCACATCTTTATCCATTCATCTGTCTGTGGGCATTTAGGTTGCTTCCATTACCTGGCTATTGTAAATAGTGCTGCAATGAACATTGTGGTGAATGTGCCTTTTTGATTTATGGTTTTCTCTGGGTATATGCCCAGAAGTGGGATTGCTGGATCAGATGGTAATTCTATTTCTAGTTTTTTTTAAGGAAACTCCATACTGTTCTCCATAGTGTCTGTATCAATTTACATTCCCACCAATAGTGGAAGAGGGCTCCTTTTGTCCACACCCTCCCCAGAATTTGTTGTTTGTAGATTTCCTGATGATGCCGATTCTAACAGGTGTGAGGTGATACCTCATTGTAGTTTTGATGTGCATTTCTCTAATAATTAGTGCTGTTGAGCAGCTTTTCATGTGCGTCTTGGCCATCTCTGTGTCTTCTTTGAAGAAACGTCTCTTTAGATCTTCTGCCCATTTTTGTATTGGGTTGTTTGTTTTTTTAATATTAAGCTGCATGAGCTGTTTATATATATATTGGAGATTAAACCTTTGTCCATTGATTCGTTTGCAACGATTTTCGCCCATTCTGAGGGATGCCTTTTTCCATTCCCCTTTTTTTTTAACAAAAAAAGGAAAGAAAGAAAAAGAAGCAGAACACTAATGTGCGTAAAATCTGCCTTTTGAAACGGTCGTTTTGAAATATGGACGTCCTTTGAATTTTTTGGTCGATATGTGGCCCCAGGATTTGTTTTCAGGGCAGGTGTGATTTACAGGCCTGCAATGATTTTGAATATCAATGGACCATTAGCGCTGGGATTAAAGCTGCTGTTGTGTGAAACGGCCACAAGGTGGCAGCAGTTCTCCCTTACCAAATCTGGTTAAGAGGGCAACAGAGCCTCAATGGAAGTCGTGTCCTAGATTGGAATTTAGAATGGAATGTGCCAGGAGAAAGCCCCTCAAGTTTGTCTCACTACATCTTGTTCGTGTTTTTAATTTATTTTTTTTAATTTTTTATTACAGCAAGTTTGATTACAATGTTTGGCTTGTTGTAGGTGTGGAAGATGTGGTTCTTTTACACATATACAGATGTCTGATCTTCCTGGGATCCTTTTCCCATGTACGTTATGACCGAATGTTGAGTAGTCTTCTCTTGGTATTCCGTAGGTCTTTGGTGATTATATATGTCACCTGTGTTTGTATATGTCTGTTAACCCCGATATCGTAATGAAACCAATCCTCACACCTTTCCATTGGTGAACCATAAGTTTGTTTAATGAATCTGTGATTGCCCTTCTCCGTGGAAATATCTGCCCTTGTATCCACTTTTAGGTAACACCTATAAGTGATATGATACGATATGTGTCTTTCACTTTCTGACTTACTACAAGTCACGTGATTACCTCTAGACTCATCTACGGGGCTGCAAATGGCATTGTGTCCTTTTTTTCCTTGGCTTCTATTCTGCCTTAGCGAGGTCCATTTTCAACAGTGTGATTCCCTGAGTGTTGTGGATTAGCTGATCTGGGCAGCCTTACACTGCCGGCCGGCCCTCCCCAGGTGTGCCTCGTTGAGGTCAATATAAACAGCGCTCCAGGCAGCAATAGCCCCTGAAGCTGTGCCTGACTCCATATTCTCTGCCCCGTCAGCAGTCTCGGGGCTGTGCTGGTGGGAGGGAGTGAGGGGCCACAGCTTTGTTGGTGGCCCAGTGTGAGGGGGGCTCTGCTGGCCTTTCTGCAGGGGTTTCCAGGCTGCCAGCTGTAAAGAAGAGGATGTGTCACCCATCCCTTCCCCTGGAATTTCTCTCCGGACAGAGGTGAGGAAGGAAAAATGCAGTGGGGGCCGGGACAGGAGGGGTATCTCAGGCAGGGCAATGGAAAGCTTCTGGAAGAGCGCCCGGGGCCAGGACCACCCTGGCTGGCCTGCAGGCACCAAGTTGGACTGTGTGCTGTCGCTGGTGTGGCTCCGCGGCCCTTCCTCTAGGCTTTCAAGCCCTTGTACATATTCAGGTGTTTTACCTGGGAAGGGTGGGAACAGTTCAGCAGCAGCTGGCCTGGGGCTCAGCTCACGTTTTCTCACAGATGCCTCGGCAGGGTCCCCCAGCTTTGCAATGAGGACGCTCCTTGCGTGGGGGGTGGGTTGCTGGCTGTATGGGAGATGATTCCCCACCTCTGACCAATTTCAGAATTGTTGACCGCTGGAGCAAGTGCCCTGATAGGGTTTTCCTGTGTATAACTGGTGGGTTCAGGTTTTTTTTTTTTCTTTTATGGTTCAAGTTAGGTTTTATTCCTCTTTTATGTATTTATAGATATAAGCATGGAAATAATTCATTCCTATAAATACATCTGTGTGAAGGGAAGAACTTTTTTCTGTTTTATTTTTAAATTTTATTTTTTTTAAATTTTGAAATTTAATTTTATTTATTTTTTTATACAGCAGTTTATTATTAGTTATGCATTTTATGCATATACATGTATACAGGTCAATCCCAATCTCCCAACTCATCCCACCACCACCACCCCATGGCTTCCCACACTTGGTGTCCATACGTTTGTTCTCTACCTCTGTGTCTCTATTTCTTCCCTGCAAACCAGTTCATCTGTACCATTTTTTAGGTTCCACATATATGCATTAATATACAATATTTGTTTTCCTCTTTCTGACTTACTTCATTCTGTATGACAGTCACTCGATCCATCGATGTCTCTACAAATGACCCAGTTTCATTCCTCTTTATGGCCGAGTAATATTCCATTTTATATATGTACCACATCTTTATCCATTCATCTGTCTGTGGGCATTTAGGTTGCTTCCATTACCTGGCTATTGTAAATAGTGCTGCAATGAACATTGTGGTGAATGTGCCTTTTTGATTTATGGTTTTCTCTGGGTATATGCCCAGAAGTGGGATTGCTGGATCAGATGGTAATTCTATTTCTAGTTTTTTTTAAGGAAACTCCATACTGTTCTCCATAGTGTCTGTATCAATTTACATTCCCACCAATAGTGGAAGAGGGCTCCTTTTGTCCACACCCTCCCCAGAATTTGTTGTTTGTAGATTTCCTGATGATGCCGATTCTAACAGGTGTGAGGTGATACCTCATTGTAGTTTTGATGTGCATTTCTCTAATAATTAGTGCTGTTGAGCAGCTTTTCATGTGCGTCTTGGCCATCTCTGTGTCTTCTTTGAAGAAACGTCTCTTTAGATCTTCTGCCCATTTTTGTATTGGGTTGTTTGTTTTTGTAATATTAAGCTGCATGAGCTGTTTATATATATATTGGAGATTAAACCTTTGTCCATTGATTCGTTTGCAACGATTTTCGCCCATTCTGAGGGATGCCTTTTTCCATTCCCGTTTTTTTTTAACAAAAAAAGGAAAGAAAGAAAAAGAAGCAGAACACTAATGTGCGTAAAATCTGCCTTTTGAAACGGTCGTTTTGAAATATGGACGTCCTTTGAATTTTTTGGTCGATATGTGGCCCCAGGATTTGTTTTCAGGGCAGGTGTGATTTACAGGCCTGCAATGATTTTGAATATCAATGGACCATTAGCGCTGGGATTAAAGCTGCTGTTGTGTGAAACGGCCACAAGGTGGCAGCAGTTCTCCCTTACCAAATCTGGTTAAGAGGGCAACAGAGCCTCAATGGAAGTCGTGTCCTAGATTGGAATTTAGAATGGAATGTGCCAGGAGAAAGCCCCTCAAGTTTGTCTCACTACATCTTGTTCGTGTTTTTAATTTATTTTTTTTTATTTTTTATTACAGCAAGTTTGATTACAATGTTTGGCTTGTTGTAGGTGTGGAAGATGTGGTTCTTTTACACATATACAGATGTCTGATCTTCCTGGGATCCTTTTCCCATGTACGTTATGACCGAATGTTGAGTAGTCTTCTCTTGGTATTCCGTAGGTCTTTGGTGATTATATATGTCACCTGTGTTTGTATATGTCTGTTAACCCCGATATCGTAATGAAACCAATCCTCACACCTTTCCATTGGTGAACCATAAGTTTGTTTAATGAATCTGTGATTGCCCTTCTCCGTGGAAATATCTGCCCTGGTATCCACTTTTAGGTAACACCTATAAGTGATATGATACGATATGTGTCTTTCACTTTCTGACTTACTACAAGTCACGTGGTTACCTCTAGACTCATCTACGGGGCTGCAAATGGCATTGTGTCCTTTTTTTCCTTGGCTTCTATTCTGCCTTAGCGAGGTCCATTTTCAACAATGTGATTCCCTGAGGGTTGTGGATTAGCTGACCTGGGCAGCCTTACCCTGCCGGCCGGCCCTCCCCAGGTGTGCCTGGTTGAGGTCAATATAAACAGCGCTCCAGGCAGCAATAGCCCCTGAAGCTGTGCCTGACTCCATATTCTCTGCCCCGTCAGCAGTCTCGGGGCTGTGCTGGTGGGAGGGAGTGAGGGGCCACAGCTTTGTTGGTGGCCCAGTGTGAGGGGGGCTCTGCTGGCCTTTCTGCAGGGGTTTCCAGGCTGCCAGCTGTAAAGAAGAGGATGTGTCACCCATCCCTTCCCCTGGAATTTCTCTCCGGACAGAGGTGAGGAAGGAAAAAAGCAGTGGGGGCCGGGACAGGAGGGGTATCTCAGGCAGGGCAATGGCAAGCTTCTGGAAGAGCGCCCGGGGCCAGGACCACCCTGGCTGGCCTGCAGGCACCAAGTTGGACTGTGTGCTGTCGCTGGTGTGGCTCCGCGGCCCTTCCTCTAGGCTTTCAAGCCCTTGTACATATTCAGGTGTTTTACCTGGGAAGGGTGGGAACAGTTCAGCAGCAGCTGGCCTGGGGCTCAGCTCACGTTTTCTCACAGATGCCTCGGCAGGGTCCCCCAGCTTTGCAATGAGGACGCTCCTTGCGTGGGGGGTGGGTTGCTGGCTGTATGGGAGATGATTCCCCACCTCTGACCAATTTCAGAATTGTTGACCGCTGGAGCAAGTGCCCTGATAGGGTTTTCCTGTGTATAACTGGTGGGTTCAGGTTTTTTTTTTTTTTCTTTTATGGTTCAAGTTAGGTTTTATTCCTCTTTTATGTATTTATAGATATAAGCATGGAAATAATTCATTCCTATAAATACATCTGTGTGAAGGGAAGAACTTTTTTCTGTTTTATTTTTAAATTTTATTTTTTTAAAATTTTGAAATTTAATTTTATTTATTTTTTTATACAGCAGGTTATTATTAGTTATGCATTTTATGCATATACATGTATACAGGTCAATCCCAATCTCCCAACTCATCCCACCACCACCACCCCATGGCTTCCCACACTTGGTGTCCATACGTTTGTTCTCTACCTCTGTTTCTCTATTTTTTCCCTGCAAACCAGTTCATCTGTACCATTTTTTAGGTTCCACATATATGCATTAGTATACAATATTTGTTTTCCTCTTTCTGACTTACTTCATTCTGTATGACAGTCACTCGATCCATCGATGTCTCTACAAATGACCCAGTTTCATTCCTCTTTATGGCCGAGTAATATTCCATTTTATATATGTACCACATCTTTATCCATTCATCTGTCTGTGGGCATTTAGGTTGCTTCCATTACCTGGCTATTGTAAATAGTGCTGCAATGAACATTGTGGTGAATGTGCCTTTTTGATTTATGGTTTTCTCTGGGTATATGCCCAGAAGTGGGATTGCTGGATCAGATGGTAATTCTATTTCTAGTTTTTTTTAAGGAAACTCCATACTGTTCTCCATAGTGTCTGTATCAATTTACATTCCCACCAATAGTGGAAGAGGGCTCCTTTTGTCCACACCCTCCCCAGAATTTGTTGTTTGTAGATTTCCTGATGATGCCGATTCTAACAGGTGTGAGGTGATACCTCATTGTAGTTTTGATGTGCATTTCTCTAATAATTAGTGCTGTTGAGCAGCTTTTCATGTGCGTCTTGGCCATCTCTGTGTCTTCTTTGAAGAAACGTCTCTTTAGATCTTCTGCCCATTTTTGTATTGGGTTGTTTGTTTTTTTAATATTAAGCTGCATGAGCTGTTTATATATATATTGGAGATTAAACCTTTGTCCATTGATTCGTTTGCAACGATTTTCGCCCATTCTGAGGGATGCCTTTTTCCATTCCCCTTTTTTTTTAACAAAAAAAGGAAAGAAAGAAAAAGAAGCAGAACACTAATGTGCGTAAAATCTGCCTTTTGAAACGGTCGTTTTGAAATATGGACGTCCTTTGAATTTTTTGGTCGATATGTGACCCCAGGATTTGTTTTCAGGGCAGGTGTGATTTACAGGCCTGCAATGATTTTGAATATCAATGGACCATTAGCGCTGGGATTAAAGCTGCTGTTGTGTGAAACGGCCACAAGGTGGCAGCAGTTCTCCCTTACCAAATCTGGTTAAGAGGGCAACAGAGCCTCAATGGAAGTCGTGTCCTAGATTGGAATTTAGAATGGAATGTGCCAGGAGAAAGCCCCTCAAGTTTGTCTCACTACATCTTGTTCGTGTTTTTAATTTATTTTTTTTAATTTTTTATTACAGCAAGTTTGATTACAATGTTTGGCTTGTTGTAGGTGTGGAAGATGTGGTTCTTTTACACATATACAGATGTCTGATCTTCCTGGGATCCTTTTCCCATGTACGTTATGACCGAATGTTGAGTAGTCTTCTCTTGGTATTCCGTAGGTCTTTGGTGATTATATATGTCACCTGTGTTTGTATATGTCTGTTAACCCCGATATCGTAATGAAACCAATCCTCACACCTTTCCATTGGTGAACCATAAGTCTGTTTAATGAATCTGTGATTGCCCTTCTCCGTGGAAATATCTGCCCTGGTATCCACTTTTAGGTAACACCTATAAGTGATATGATACGATATGTGTCTTTCACTTTCTGACTTACTACAAGTCACGTGGTTACCTCTAGACTCATCTACGGGGCTGCAAATGGCATTGTGTCCTTTTTTTCCTTGGCTTCTATTCTGCCTTAGCGAGGTCCATTTTCAACAATGTGATTCCCTGAGGGTTGTGGATTAGCTGACCTGGGCAGCCTTACCCTGCCGGCCGGCCCTCCCCAGGTGTGCCTGGTTGAGGTCAATATAAACAGCGCTCCAGGCAGCAATAGCCCCTGAAGCTGTGCCTGACTCCATATTCTCTGCCCCGTCAGCAGTCTCGGGGCTGTGCTGGTGGGAGGGAGTGAGGGGCCACAGCTTTGTTGGTGGCCCAGTGTGAGGGGGGCTCTGCTGGCCTTTCTGCAGGGGTTTCCAGGCTGCCAGCTGTAAAGAAGAGGATGTGTCACCCATCCCTTCCCCTGGAATATCTCTCCGGACAGAGGTGAGGAAGGAAAAATGCAGTGGGGGCCGGGACAGGAGGGGTATCTCAGGCAGGGCAATGGAAAGCTTCTGGAAGAGCGCCCGGGGCCAGGACCACCCTGGCTGGCCTGCAGGCACCAAGTTGGACTGTGTGCTGTCGCTGGTGTGGCTCCGCGGCCCTTCCTCTAGGCTTTCAAGCCCTTGTACATATTCAGGTGTTTTACCTGGGAAGGGTGGGAACAGTTCAGCAGCAGCTGGCCTGGGGCTCAGCTCACGTTTTCTCACAGATGCCTCGGCAGGGTCCCCCAGCTTTGCAATGAGAACGCTCCTTGCATGGGGGGTGGGTTGCTGGCTGTATGGGAGATGATTCCCCACCTCTGACCAATTTCAGAATTGTTGACCGCTGGAGCAAGTGCCCTGATAGGGTTTTCCTGTGTATAACTGGTGGGTTCAGGTTTTTTTTTTTTTTCTTTTATGGTTCAAGTTAGGTTTTATTCCTCTTTTATGTATTTATAGATATAAGCATGGAAATAATTCATTCCTATAAATACATCTGTGTGAAGGGAAGAACTTTTTTCTGTTTTATTTTTAAATTTTATTTTTTTAAAATTTTGAAATTTAATTTTATTTATTTTTTTATACAGCAGGTTATTATTAGTTATGCATTTTATGCATATACATGTATACAGGTCAATCCCAATCTCCCAACTCATCCCACCACCACCACCCCATGGCTTCCCACACTTGGTGTCCATACGTTTGTTCTCTACCTCTGTGTCTCTATTTCTTCCCTGCAAACCAGTTCATCTGTACCATATTTTAGGTTCCACATATATGCATTAGTATACAATATTTGTTTTCCTCTTTCTGACTTACTTCATTCTGTATGACAGTCACTCGATCCATCGATGTCTCTACAAATGACCCAGTTTCATTCCTCTTTATGGCCGAGTAATATTCCATTTTATATATGTACCACATCTTTATCCATTCATCTGTCTGTGGGCATTTAGGTTGCTTCCATTACCTGGCTATTGTAAATAGTGCTGCAATGAACATTGTGGTGAATGTGCCTTTTTGATTTATGGTTTTCTCTGGGTATATGCCCAGAAGTGGGATTGCTGGATCAGATGGTAATTCTATTTCTAGTTTTTTTTTAAGGAAACTCCATACTGTTCTCCATAGTGTCTGTATCAATTTACATTCCCACCAATAGTGGAAGAGGGCTCCTTTTGTCCACACCCTCCCCAGAATTTGTTGTTTGTAGATTTCCTGATGATGCCGATTCTAACAGGTGTGAGGTGATACCTCATTGTAGTTTTGATGTGCATTTCTCTAATAATTAGTGCTGTTGAGCAGCTTTTCATGTGCGTCTTGGCCATCTCTGTGTCTTCTTTGAAGAAACGTCTCTTTAGATCTTCTGCCCATTTTTGTATTGGGTTGTTTGTTTTTTTAATATTAAGCTGCATGAGCTGTTTATATATATATTGGAGATTAAACCTTTGTCCATTGATTCGTTTGCAACGATTTTCGCCCATTCTGAGGGATGCCTTTTTCCATTCCCGTTTTTTTTTAACAAAAAAAGGAAAGAAAGAAAAAGAAGCAGAACACTAATGTGCGTAAAATCTGCCTTTTGAAACGGTCGTTTTGAAATATGGACGTCCTTTGAATTTTTTGGTCGATATGTGACCCCAGGATTTGTTTTCAGGGCAGGTGTGATTTACAGGCCTGCAATGATTTTGAATATCAATGGACCATTAGCGCTGGGATTAAAGCTGCTGTTGTGTGAAACGGCCACAAGGTGGCAGCAGTTCTCCCTTACCAAATCTGGTTAAGAGGGCAACAGAGCCTCAATGGAAGTCGTGTCCTAGATTGGAATTTAGAATGGAATGTGCCAGGAGAAAGCCCCTCAAGTTTGTCTCACTACATCTTGTTCGTGTTTTTAATTTATTTTTTTTAATTTTTTATTACAGCAAGTTTGATTACAATGTTTGGCTTGTTGTAGGTGTGGAAGATGTGGTTCTTTTACACATATACAGATGTCTGATCTTCCTGGGATCCTTTTCCCATGTACGTTATGACCGAATGTTGAGTAGTCTTCTCTTGGTATTCCGTAGGTCTTTGGTGATTATATATGTCACCTGTGTTTGTATATGTCTGTTAACCCCGATATCGTAATGAAACCAATCCTCACACCTTTCCATTGGTGAACCATAAGTCTGTTTAATGAATCTGTGATTGCCCTTCTCCGTGGAAATATCTGCCCTGGTATCCACTTTTAGGTAACACCTATAAGTGATATGATACGATATGTGTCTTTCACTTTCTGACTTACTACAAGTCACGTGGTTACCTCTAGACTCATCTACGGGGCTGCAAATGGCATTGTGTCCTTTTTTTCCTTGGCTTCTATTCTGCCTTAGCGAGGTCCATTTTCAACAATGTGATTCCCTGAGGGTTGTGGATTAGCTGACCTGGGCAGCCTTACCCTGCCGGCCGGCCCTCCCCAGGTGTGCCTGGTTGAGGTCAATATAAACAGCGCTCCAGGCAGCAATAGCCCCTGAAGCTGTGCCTGACTCCATATTCTCTGCCCCGTCAGCAGTCTCGGGGCTGTGCTGGTGGGAGGGAGTGAGGGGCCACAGCTTTGTTGGTGGCCCAGTGTGAGGGGGGCTCTGCTGGCCTTTCTGCAGGGGTTTCCAGGCTGCCAGCTGTAAAGAAGAGGATGTGTCACCCATCCCTTCCCCTGGAATTTCTCTCCGGACAGAGGTGAGGAAGGAAAAATGCAGTGGGGGCCGGGACAGGAGGGGTATCTCAGGCAGGGCAATGGAAAGCTTCTGGAAGAGCGCCCGGGGCCAGGACCACCCTGGCTGGCCTGCAGGCACCAAGTTGGACTGTGTGCTGTCGCTGGTGTGGCTCCGCGGCCCTTCCTCTAGGCTTTCAAGCCCTTGTACATATTCAGGTGTTTTACCTGGGAAGGGTGGGAACAGTTCAGCAGCAGCTGGCCTGGGGCTCAGCTCACGTTTTCTCACAGATGCCTCGGCAGGGTCCCCCAGCTTTGCAATGAGAACGCTCCTTGCATGGGGGGTGGGTTGCTGGCTGTATGGGAGATGATTCCCCACCTCTGACCAATTTCAGAATTGTTGACCGCTGGAGCAAGTGCCCTGATAGGGTTTTCCTGTGTATAACTGGTGGGTTCAGGTTTTTTTTTTTTTTCTTTTATGGTTCAAGTTAGGTTTTATTCCTCTTTTATGTATTTATAGATATAAGCATGGAAATAATTCATTCCTATAAATACATCTGTGTGAAGGGAAGAACTTTTTTCTGTTTTATTTTTAAATTTTATTTTTTTAAAATTTTGAAATTTAATTTTATTTATTTTTTTATACAGCAGGTTATTATTAGTTATGCATTTTATGCATATACATGTATACAGGTCAATCCCAATCTCCCAACTCATCCCACCACCACCACCCCATGGCTTCCCACACTTGGTGTCCATACGTTTGTTCTCTACCTCTGTGTCTCTATTTCTTCCCTGCAAACCAGTTCATCTGTACCATATTTTAGGTTCCACATATATGCATTAGTATACAATATTTGTTTTCCTCTTTCTGACTTACTTCATTCTGTATGACAGTCACTCGATCCATCGATGTCTCTACAAATGACCCAGTTTCATTCCTCTTTATGGCCGAGTAATATTCCATTTTATATATGTACCACATCTTTATCCATTCATCTGTCTGTGGGCATTTAGGTTGCTTCCATTACCTGGCTATTGTAAATAGTGCTGCAATGAACATTGTGGTGAATGTGCCTTTTTGATTTATGGTTTTCTCTGGGTATATGCCCAGAAGTGGGATTGCTGGATCAGATGGTAATTCTATTTCTAGTTTTTTTTTAAGGAAACTCCATACTGTTCTCCATAGTGTCTGTATCAATTTACATTCCCACCAATAGTGGAAGAGGGCTCCTTTTGTCCACACCCTCCCCAGAATTTGTTGTTTGTAGATTTCCTGATGATGCCGATTCTAACAGGTGTGAGGTGATACCTCATTGTAGTTTTGATGTGCATTTCTCTAATAATTAGTGCTGTTGAGCAGCTTTTCATGTGCGTCTTGGCCATCTCTGTGTCTTCTTTGAAGAAACGTCTCTTTAGATCTTCTGCCCATTTTTGTATTGGGTTGTTTGTTTTTTTAATATTAAGCTGCATGAGCTGTTTATATATATATTGGAGATTAAACCTTTGTCCATTGATTCGTTTGCAACGATTTTCGCCCATTCTGAGGGATGCCTTTTTCCATTCCCGTTTTTTTTTAACAAAAAAAGGAAAGAAAGAAAAAGAAGCAGAACACTAATGTGCGTAAAATCTGCCTTTTGAAACGGTCGTTTTGAAATATGGACGTCCTTTGAATTTTTTGGTCGATATGTGACCCCAGGATTTGTTTTCAGGGCAGGTGTGATTTACAGGCCTGCAATGATTTTGAATATCAATGGACCATTAGCGCTGGGATTAAAGCTGCTGTTGTGTGAAACGGCCACAAGGTGGCAGCAGTTCTCCCTTACCAAATCTGGTTAAGAGGGCAACAGAGCCTCAATGGAAGTCGTGTCCTAGATTGGAATTTAGAATGGAATGTGCCAGGAGAAAGCCCCTCAAGTTTGTCTCACTACATCTTGTTCGTGTTTTTAATTTATTTTTTTTAATTTTTTATTACAGCAAGTTTGATTACAATGTTTGGCTTGTTGTAGGTGTGGAAGATGTGGTTCTTTTACACATATACAGATGTCTGATCTTCCTGGGATCCTTTTCCCATGTACGTTATGACCGAATGTTGAGTAGTCTTCTCTTGGTATTCCGTAGGTCTTTGGTGATTATATATGTCACCTGTGTTTGTATATGTCTGTTAACCCCGATATCGTAATGAAACCAATCCTCACACCTTTCCATTGGTGAACCATAAGTCTGTTTAATGAATCTGTGATTGCCCTTCTCCGTGGAAATATCTGCCCTGGTATCCACTTTTAGGTAACACCTATAAGTGATATGATACGATATGTGTCTTTCACTTTCTGACTTACTACAAGTCACGTGGTTACCTCTAGACTCATCTACGGGGCTGCAAATGGCATTGTGTCCTTTTTTTCCTTGGCTTCTATTCTGCCTTAGCGAGGTCCATTTTCAACAATGTGATTCCCTGAGGGTTGTGGATTAGCTGACCTGGGCAGCCTTACCCTGCCGGCCGGCCCTCCCCAGGTGTGCCTGGTTGAGGTCAATATAAACAGCGCTCCAGGCAGCAATAGCCCCTGAAGCTGTGCCTGACTCCATATTCTCTGCCCCGTCAGCAGTCTCGGGGCTGTGCTGGTGGGAGGGAGTGAGGGGCCACAGCTTTGTTGGTGGCCCAGTGTGAGGGGGGCTCTGCTGGCCTTTCTGCAGGGGTTTCCAGGCTGCCAGCTGTAAAGAAGAGGATGTGTCACCCATCCCTTCCCCTGGAATTTCTCTCCGGACAGAGGTGAGGAAGGAAAAATGCAGTGGGGGCCGGGACAGGAGGGGTATCTCAGGCAGGGCAATGGAAAGCTTCTGGAAGAGCGCCCGGGGCCAGGACCACCCTGGCTGGCCTGCAGGCACCAAGTTGGACTGTGTGCTGTCGCTGGTGTGGCTCCACGGCCCTTCCTCTAGGCTTTCAAGCCCTTGTACATATTCAGGTGTTTTACCTGGGAAGGGTGGGAACAGTTCAGCAGCAGCTGGCCTGGGGCTCAGCTCACGTTTTCTCACAGATGCCTCGGCAGGGTCCCCCAGCTTTGCAATGAGAACGCTCCTTGCATGGGGGGTGGGTTGCTGGCTGTATGGGAGATGATTCCCCACCTCTGACCAATTTCAGAATTGTTGACCGCTGGAGCAAGTGCCCTGATAGGGTTTTCCTGTGTATAACTGGTGGGTTCAGGTTTTTTTTTTTTTTTCTTTTATGGTTCAAGTTAGGTTTTATTCCTCTTTTATGTATTTATAGATATAAGCATGGAAATAATTCATTCCTATAAATACATCTGTGTGAAGGGAAGAACTTTTTTCTGTTTTATTTTTAAATTTTATTTTTTTAAAATTTTGAAATTTAATTTTATTTATTTTTTTATACAGCAGGTTATTATTAGTTATGCATTTTATGCATATACATGTATACAGGTCAATCCCAATCTCCCAACTCATCCCACCACCACCACCCCATGGCTTCCCACACTTGGTGTCCATACGTTTGTTCTCTACCTCTGTGTCTCTATTTCTTCCCTGCAAACCAGTTCATCTGTACCATTTTTTAGGTTCCACATATATGCATTAGTATACAATATTTGTTTTCCTCTTTCTGACTTACTTCATTCTGTATGACAGTCACTCGATCCATCGATGTCTCTACAAATGACCCAGTTTCATTCCTCTTTATGGCCGAGTAATATTCCATTTTATATATGTACCACATCTTTATCCATTCATCTGTCTGTGGGCATTTAGGTTGCTTCCATTACCTGGCTATTGTAAATAGTGCTGCAATGAACATTGTGGTGAATGTGCCTTTTTGATTTATGGTTTTCTCTGGGTATATGCCCAGAAGTGGGATTGCTGGATCAGATGGTAATTCTATTTCTAGTTTTTTTTAAGGAAACTCCATACTGTTCTCCATAGTGTCTGTATCAATTTACATTCCCACCAATAGTGGAAGAGGGCTCCTTTTGTCCACACCCTCCCCAGAATTTGTTGTTTGTAGATTTCCTGATGATGCCGATTCTAACAGGTGTGAGGTGATACCTCATTGTAGTTTTGATGTGCATTTCTCTAATAATTAGTGCTGTTGAGCAGCTTTTCATGTGCGTCTTGGCCATCTCTGTGTCTTCTTTGAAGAAACGTCTCTTTAGATCTTCTGCCCATTTTTGTATTGGGTTGTTTGTTTTTTTAATATTAAGCTGCATGAGCTGTTTATATATATATTGGAGATTAAACCTTTGTCCATTGATTCGTTTGCAACGATTTTCGCCCATTCTGAGGGATGCCTTTTTCCATTCCCGTTTTTTTTTAACAAAAAAAGGAAAGAAAGAAAAAGAAGCAGAACACTAATGTGCGTAAAATCTGCCTTTTGAAACGGTCGTTTTGAAATATGGACGTCCTTTGAATTTTTTGGTCGATATGTGGCCCCAGGATTTGTTTTCAGGGCAGGTGTGATTTACAGGCCTGCAATGATTTTGAATATCAATGGACCATTAGCGCTGGGATTAAAGCTGCTGTTGTGTGAAACGGCCACAAGGTGGCAGCAGTTCTCCCTTACCAAATCTGGTTAAGAGGGCAACAGAGCCTCAATGGAAGTCGTGTCCTAGATTGGAATTTAGAATGGAATGTGCCAGGAGAAAGCCCCTCAAGTTTGTCTCACTACATCTTGTTCGTGTTTTTAATTTATTTTTTTTAATTTTTTATTACAGCAAGTTTGATTACAATGTTTGGCTTGTTGTAGGTGTGGAAGATGTGGTTCTTTTACACATATACAGATGTCTGATCTTCCTGGGATCCTTTTCCCATGTACGTTATGACCGAATGTTGAGTAGTCTTCTCTTGGTATTCCGTAGGTCTTTGGTGATTATATATGTCACCTGTGTTTGTATATGTCTGTTAACCCCGATATCGTAATGAAACCAATCCTCACACCTTTCCATTGGTGAACCATAAGTCTGTTTAATGAATCTGTGATTGCCCTTCTCCGTGGAAATATCTGCCCTGGTATCCACTTTTAGGTAACACCTATAAGTGATATGATACGATATGTGTCTTTCACTTTCTGACTTACTACAAGTCACGTGGTTACCTCTAGACTCATCTACGGGGCTGCAAATGGCATTGTGTCCTTTTTTTCCTTGGCTTCTATTCTGCCTTAGCGAGGTCCATTTTCAACAATGTGATTCCCTGAGGGTTGTGGATTAGCTGACCTGGGCAGCCTTACCCTGCCGGCCGGCCCTCCCCAGGTGTGCCTGGTTGAGGTCAATATAAACAGCGCTCCAGGCAGCAATAGCCCCTGAAGCTGTGCCTGACTCCATATTCTCTGCCCCGTCAGCAGTCTCGGGGCTGTGCTGGTGGGAGGGAGTGAGGGGCCACAGCTTTGTTGGTGGCCCAGTGTGAGGGGGGCTCTGCTGGCCTTTCTGCAGGGGTTTCCAGGCTGCCAGCTGTAAAGAAGAGGATGTGTCACCCATCCCTTCCCCTGGAATTTCTCTCCGGACAGAGGTGAGGAAGGAAAAAAGCAGTGGGGGCCGGGACAGGAGGGGTATCTCAGGCAGGGCAATGGAAAGCTTCTGGAAGAGCGCCCGGGGCCAGGACCACCCTGGCTGGCCTGCAGGCACCAAGTTGGACTGTGTGCTGTCGCTGGTGTGGCTCCGCGGCCCTTCCTCTAGGCTTTCAAGCCCTTGTACATATTCAGGTGTTTTACCTGGGAAGGGTGGGAACAGTTCAGCAGCAGCTGGCCTGGGGCTCAGCTCACGTTTTCTCACAGATGCCTCGGCAGGGTCCCCCAGCTTTGCAATGAGAACGCTCCTTGCATGGGGGGTGGGTTGCTGGCTGTATGGGAGATGATTCCCCACCTCTGACCAATTTCAGAATTGTTGACCGCTGGAGCAAGTGCCCTGATAGGGTTTTCCTGTGTATAACTGGTGGGTTCAGGTTTTTTTTTTTTTTCTTTTATGGTTCAAGTTAGGTTTTATTCCTCTTTTATGTATTTATAGATATAAGCATGGAAATAATTCATTCCTATAAATACATCTGTGTGAAGGGAAGAACTTTTTTCTGTTTTATTTTTAAATTTTATTTTTTTAAAATTTTGAAATTTAATTTTATTTATTTTTTTATACAGCAGGTTATTATTAGTTATGCATTTTATGCATATACATGTATACAGGTCAATCCCAATCTCCCAACTCATCCCACCACCACCACCCCATGGCTTCCCGCACTTGGTGTCCATACGTTTGTTCTCTACCTCTGTGTCTCTATTTCTTCCCTGCAAACCAGTTCATCTGTACCATTTTTTAGGTTCCACATATATGCATTAATATACAATATTTGTTTTCCTCTTTCTGACTTACTTCATTCTGTATGACAGTCACTCGATCCATCGATGTCTCTACAAATGACCCAGTTTCATTCCTCTTTATGGCCGAGTAATATTCCATTTTATATATGTACCACATCTTTATCCATTCATCTGTCTGTGGGCATTTAGGTTGCTTCCATTACCTGGCTATTGTAAATAGTGCTGCAATGAACATTGTGGTGAATGTGCCTTTTTGATTTATGGTTTTCTCTGGGTATATGCCCAGAAGTGGGATTGCTGGATCAGATGGTAATTCTATTTCTAGTTTTTTTTAAGGAAACTCCATACTGTTCTCCATAGTGTCTGTATCAATTTACATTCCCACCAATAGTGGAAGAGGGCTCCTTTTGTCCACACCCTCCCCAGAATTTGTTGTTTGTAGATTTCCTGATGATGCCGATTCTAACAGGTGTGAGGTGATACCTCATTGTAGTTTTGATGTGCATTTCTCTAATAATTAGTGCTGTTGAGCAGCTTTTCATGTGCGTCTTGGCCATCTCTGTGTCTTCTTTGAAGAAACGTCTCTTTAGATCTTCTGCCCATTTTTGTATTGGGTTGTTTGTTTTTGTAATATTAAGCTGCATGAGCTGTTTATATATATATATTGGAGATTAAACCTTTGTCCATTGATTCGTTTGCAACGATTTTCGCCCATTCTGAGGGATGCCTTTTTCCATTCCCGTTTTTTTTTAACAAAAAAAGGAAAGAAAGAAAAAGAAGCAGAACACTAATGTGCGTAAAATCTGCCTTTTGAAACGGTCGTTTTGAAATATGGACGTCCTTTGAATTTTTTGGTCGATATGTGACCCCAGGATTTGTTTTCAGGGCAGGTGTGACTTACAGGCCTGCAATGATTTTGAATATCAATGGACCATTAGCGCTGGGATTAAAGCTGCTGTTGTGTGAAACGGCCACAAGGTGGCAGCAGTTCTCCCTTACCAAATCTGGTTAAGAGGGCAACAGAGCCTCAATGGAAGTCGTGTCCTAGATTGGAATTTAGAATGGAATGTGCCAGGAGAAAGCCCCTCAAGTTTGTCTCACTACATCTTGTTCGTGTTTTTAATTTATTTTTTTTAATTTTTTATTACAGCAAGTTTGATTACAATGTTTGGCTTGTTGTAGGTGTGGAAGATGTGGTTCTTTTACACATATACAGATGTCTGATCTTCCTGGGATCCTTTTCCCATGTACGTTATGACCGAATGTTGAGTAGTCTTCTCTTGGTATTCCGTAGGTCTTTGGTGATTATATATGTCACCTGTGTTTGTATATGTCTGTTAACCCCGATATCGTAATGAAACCAATCCTCACACCTTTCCATTGGTGAACCATAAGTTTGTTTAATGAATCTGTGATTGCCCTTCTCCGTGGAAATATCTGCCCTGGTATCCACTTTTAGGTAACACCTATAAGTGATATGATACGATATGTGTCTTTCACTTTCTGACTTACTACAAGTCACGTGGTTACCTCTAGACTCATCTACGGGGCTGCAAATGGCATTGTGTCCTTTTTTTCCTTGGCTTCTATTCTGCCTTAGCGAGGTCCATTTTCAACAATGTGATTCCCTGAGGGTTGTGGATTAGCTGACCTGGGCAGCCTTACCCTGCCGGCCGGCCCTCCCCAGGTGTGCCTGGTTGAGGTCAATATAAACAGCGCTCCAGGCAGCAATAGCCCCTGAAGCTGTGCCTGACTCCATATTCTCTGCCCCGTCAGCAGTCTCGGGGCTGTGCTGGTGGGAGGGAGTGAGGGGCCACAGCTTTGTTGGTGGCCCAGTGTGAGGGGGGCTCTGCTGGCCTTTCTGCAGGGGTTTCCAGGCTGCCAGCTGTAAAGAAGAGGATGTGTCACCCATCCCTTCCCCTGGAATTTCTCTCCGGACAGAGGTGAGGAAGGAAAAAAGCAGTGGGGGCCGGGACAGGAGGGGTATCTCAGGCAGGGCAATGGAAAGCTTCTGGAAGAGCGCCCGGCGCCAGGACCACCCTGGCTGGCCTGCAGGCACCAAGTTGGACTGTGTGCTGTCGCTGGTGTGGCTCCGCGGCCCTTCCTCTAGGCTTTCAAGCCCTTGTACATATTCAGGTGTTTTACCTGGGAAGGGTGGGAACAGTTCAGCAGCAGCTGGCCTGGGGCTCAGCTCACGTTTTCTCACAGATGCCTCGGCAGGGTCCCCCAGCTTTGTAATGAGGACGCTCCTTGCGTGGGGGGTGGGTTGCTGGCTGTATGGGAGATGATTCCCCACCTCTGACCAATTTCAGAATTGTTGACCGCTGGAGCAAGTGCCCTGATAGGGTTTTCCTGTGTATAACTGGTGGGTTCAGGTTTTTTTTTTTTTCTTTTATGGTTCAAGTTAGGTTTTATTCCTCTTTTATGTATTTATAGATATAAGCATGGAAATAATTCATTCCTATAAATACATCTGTGTGAAGGGAAGAACTTTTTTCTGTTTTATTTTTAAATTTTATTTTTTTAAAATTTTGAAATTTAATTTTATTTATTTTTTTATACAGCAGGTTATTATTAGTTATGCATTTTATGCATATACATGTATACAGGTCAATCCCAATCTCCCAACTCATCCCACCACCACCACCCCATGGCTTCCCGCACTTGGTGTCCATACGTTTGTTCTCTACCTCTGTGTCTCTATTTCTTCCCTGCAAACCAGTTCATCTGTACCATTTTTTAGGTTCCACATATATGCATTAATATACAATATTTGTTTTCCCCTTTCTGACTTACTTCATTCTGTATGACAGTCACTCGATCCATCGATGTCTCTACAAATGACCCTGTTTCATTCCTCTTTATGGCCGAGTAATATTCCATTTTATATATGTACCACATCTTTATCCATTCATCTGTCTGTGGGCATTTAGGTTGCTTCCATTACCTGGCTATTGTAAATAGTGCTGCAATGAACATTGTGGTGAATGTGCCTTTTTGATTTATGGTTTTCTCTGGGTATATGCCCAGAAGTGGGATTGCTGGATCAGATGGTAATTCTATTTCTAGTTTTTTTTAAGGAAACTCCATACTGTTCTCCATAGTGTCTGTATCAATTTACATTCCCACCAATAGTGGAAGAGGGCTCCTTTTGTCCACACCCTCCCCAGAATTTGTTGTTTGTAGATTTCCTGATGATGCCGATTCTAACAGGTGTGAGGTGATACCTCATTGTAGTTTTGATGTGCATTTCTCTAATAATTAGTGCTGTTGAGCAGCTTTTCATGTGCGTCTTGGCCATCTCTGTGTCTTCTTTGAAGAAACGTCTCTTTAGATCTTCTGCCCATTTTTGTATTGGGTTGTTTGTTTTTTTAATATTAAGCTGCATGAGCTGTTTATATATATATTGGAGATTAAACCTTTGTCCATTGATTCGTTTGCAACGATTTTCGCCCATTCTGAGGGATGCCTTTTTCCATTCCCGTTTTTTTTTTAACAAAAAAAGGAAAGAAAGAAAAAGAAGCAGAACACTAATGTGCGTAAAATCTGCCTTTTGAAACGGTCGTTTTGAAATATGGACGTCCTTTGAATTTTTTGGTCGATATGTGACCCCAGGATTTGTTTTCAGGGCAGGTGTGATTTACAGGCCTGCAATGATTTTGAATATCAATGGACCATTAGCGCTGGGATTAAAGCTGCTGTTGTGTGAAACGGCCACAAGGTGGCAGCAGTTCTCCCTTACCAAATCTGGTTAAGAGGGCAACAGAGCCTCAATGGAAGTCGTGTCCTAGATTGGAATTTAGAATGGAATGTGCCAGGAGAAAGCCCCTCAAGTTTGTCTCACTACATCTTGTTCGTGTTTTTAATTTATTTTTTTTAATTTTTTATTACAGCAAGTTTGATTACAATGTTTGGCTTGTTGTAGGTGTGGAAGATGTGGTTCTTTTACACATATACAGATGTCTGATCTTCCTGGGATCCTTTTCCCATATACGTTATGACCGAATGTTGAGTAGTCTTCTCTTGGTATTCCGTAGGTCTTTGGTGATTATATATGTCACCTGTGTTTGTATATGTCTGTTAACCCCGATATCGTAATGAAACCAATCCTCACACCTTTCCATTGGTGAACCATAAGTCTGTTTAATGAATCTGTGATTGCCCTTCTCCGTGGAAATATCTGCCCTGGTATCCACTTTTAGGTAACACCTATAAGTGATATGATACGATATGTGTCTTTCACTTTCTGACTTACTACAAGTCACGTGGTTACCTCTAGACTCATCTACGGGGCTGCAAATGGCATTGTGTCCTTTTTTTCCTTGGCTTCTATTCTGCCTTAGCGAGGTCCATTTTCAACAATGTGATTCCCTGAGGGTTGTGGATTAGCTGACCTGGGCAGCCTTACCCTGCCGGCCGGCCCTCCCCAGGTGTGCCTCGTTGAGGTCAATATAAACAGCGCTCCAGGCAGCAATAGCCCCTGAAGCTGTGCCTGACTCCATATTCTCTGCCCCGTCAGCAGTCTCGGGGCTGTGCTGGTGGGAGGGAGTGAGGGGCCACAGCTTTGTTGGTGGCCCAGTGTGAGGGGGGCTCTGCTGGCCTTTCTGCAGGGGTTTCCAGGCTGCCAGCTGTAAAGAAGAGGATGTGTCACCCATCCCTTCCCCTGGAATTTCTCTCCGGACAGAGGTGAGGAAGGAAAAATGCAGTGGGGGCCGGGACAGGAGGGGTATCTCAGGCAGGGCAATGGAAAGATTCTGGAAGAGCGCCCGGGGCCAGGACCACCCTGGCTGGCCTGCAGGCACCAAGTTGGACTGTGTGCTGTCGCTGGTGTGGCTCCGCGGCCCTTCCTCTAGGCTTTCAAGCCCTTGTACATATTCAGGTGTTTTACCTGGGAAGGGTGGGAACAGTTCAGCAGCAGCTGGCCTGGGGCTCAGCTCACGTTTTCTCACAGATGCCTCGGCAGGGTCCCCCAGCTTTGCAATGAGGACGCTCCTTGCGTGGGGGGTGGGTTGCTGGCTGTATGGGAGATGATTCCCCACCTCTGACCAATTTCAGAATTGTTGACCGCTGGAGCAAGTGCCCTGATAGGGTTTTCCTGTGTATAACTGGTGGGTTCAGGATTTTTTTTTTTTCTTTTATGGTTCAAGTTAGGTTTTTTTCCTCTTTTATGTATTTATAGATATAAGCATGGAAATAATTCATTCCTATAAATACATCTGTGTGAAGGGAAGAACTTTTTTCTGTTTTATTTTTAAATTTTATTTTTTTAAAATTTTGAAATTTAATTTTATTTATTTTTTTATACAGCAGGTTATTATTAGTTATGCATTTTATGCATATACATGTATACAGGTCAATCCCAATCTCCCAACTCATCCCACCACCACCACCCCATGGCTTCCCACACTTGGTGTCCATACGTTTGTTCTCTACCTCTGTGTCTCTATTTCTTCCCTGCAAACCAGTTCATCTGTACCATTTTTTAGGTTCCACATATATGCATTAGTATACAATATTTGTTTTCCTCTTTCTGACTTACTTCATTCTGTATGACAGTCACTCGATCCATCGATGTCTCTACAAATGACCCTGTTTCATTCCTCTTTATGGCCGAGTAATATTCCATTTTATATATGTACCACATCTTTATCCATTCATCTGTCTGTGGGCATTTAGGTTGCTTCCATTACCTGGCTATTGTAAATAGTGCTGCAATGAACATTGTGGTGAATGTGCCTTTTTGATTTATGGTTTTCTCTGGGTATATGCCCAGAAGTGGGATTGCTGGATCAGATGGTAATTCTATTTCTAGTTTTTTTTAAGGAAACTCCATACTGTTCTCCATAGTGTCTGTATCAATTTACATTCCCACCAATAGTGGAAGAGGGCTCCTTTTGTCCACACCCTCCCCAGAATTTGTTGTTTGTAGATTTCCTGATGATGCCGATTCTAACAGGTGTGAGGTGATACCTCATTGTAGTTTTGATGTGCATTTCTCTAATAATTAGTGCTGTTGAGCAGCTTTTCATGTGCGTCTTGGCCATCTCTGTGTCTTCTTTGAAGAAACGTCTCTTTAGATCTTCTGCCCATTTTTGTATTGGGTTGTTTGTTTTTTTAATATTAAGCTGCATGAGCTGTTTATATATATATTGGAGATTAAACCTTTGTCCATTGATTCGTTTGCAACGATTTTCGCCCATTCTGAGGGATGCCTTTTTCCATTCCCGTTTTTTTTTAACAAAAAAAGGAAAGAAAGAAAAAGAAGCAGAACACTAATGTGCGTAAAATCTGCCTTTTGAAACGGTCGTTTTGAAATATGGACGTCCTTTGAATTTTTTGGTCGATATGTGACCCCAGGATTTGTTTTCAGGGCAGGTGTGATTTACAGGCCTGCAATGATTTTGAATATCAATGGACCATTAGCGCTGGGATTAAAGCTGCTGTTGTGTGAAACGGCCACAAGGTGGCAGCAGTTCTCCCTTACCAAATCTGGTTAAGAGGGCAACAGAGCCTCAATGGAAGTCGTGTCCTAGATTGGAATTTAGAATGGAATGTGCCAGGAGAAAGCCCCTCAAGTTTGTCTCACTACATCTTGTTCGTGTTTTTAATTTATTTTTTTTAATTTTTTATTACAGCAAGTTTGATTACAATGTTTGGCTTGTTGTAGGTGTGGAAGATGTGGTTCTTTTACACATATACAGATGTCTGATCTTCCTGGGATCCTTTTCCCATGTACGTTATGACCGAATGTTGAGTAGTCTTCTCTTGGTATTCCGTAGGTCTTTGGTGATTATATATGTCACCTGTGTTTGTATATGTCTGTTAACCCCGATATCGTAATGAAACCAATCCTCACACCTTTCCATTGGTGAACCATAAGTTTGTTTAATGAATCTGTGATTGCCCTTCTCCGTGGAAATATCTGCCCTGGTATCCACTTTTAGGTAACACCTATAAGTGATATGATACGATATGTGTCTTTCACTTTCTGACTTACTACAAGTCACGTGGTTACCTCTAGACTCATCTACGGGGCTGCAAATGGCATTGTGTCCTTTTTTTCCTTGGCTTCTATTCTGCCTTAGCGAGGTCCATTTTCAACAATGTGATTCCCTGAGGGTTGTGGATTAGCTGACCTGGGCAGCCTTACCCTGCCGGCCGGCCCTCCCCAGGTGTGCCTGGTTGAGGTCAATATAAACAGCGCTCCAGGCAGCAATAGCCCCTGAAGCTGTGCCTGACTCCATATTCTCTGCCCCGTCAGCAGTCTCGGGGCTGTGCTGGTGGGAGGGAGTGAGGGGCCACAGCTTTGTTGGTGGCCCAGTGTGAGGGGGGCTCTGCTGGCCTTTCTGCAGGGGTATCCAGGCTGCCACCTGTAAAGAAGAGGATGTGTCACCCATCCCTTCCCCTGGAATTTCTCTCCGGACAGAGGTGAGGAAGGAAAAAAGCAGTGGGGGCCGGGACAGGAGGGGTATCTCAGGCAGGGCAATGGAAAGCTTCTGGAAGAGCGCCCGGGGCCAGGACCACCCTGGCTGGCCTGCAGGCACCAAGTTGGACTGTGTGCTGTCGCTGGTGTGGCTCCGCGGCCCTTCCTCTAGGCTTTCAAGCCCTTGTACATATTCAGGTGTTTTACCTGGGAAGGGTGGGAACAGTTCAGCAGCAGCTGGCCTGGGGCTCAGCTCACGTTTTCTCACAGATGCCTCGGCAGGGTCCCCCAGCTTTGCAATGAGGACGCTCCTTGCGTGGGGGGTGGGTTGCTGGCTGTATGGGAGATGATTCCCCACCTCTGACCAATTTCAGAATTGTTGACCGCTGGAGCAAGTGCCCTGATAGGGTTTTCCTGTGTATAACTGGTGGGTTCAGGTTTTTTTTTTTTTTTTTTCTTTTATGGTTCAAGATAGGTTTTATTCCTCTTTTATGTATTTATAGATATAAGCATGGAAATAATTCATTCCTATGAATACATCTGTGTGAAGGGAAGAACTTTTTTCTGTTTTATTTTTAAATTTTATTTTTTTAAAATTTTGAAATTTAATTTTATTTATTTTTTTATACAGCAGGTTATTATTAGTTATGCATTTTATGCATATACATGTATACAGGTCAATCCCAATCTCCCAACTCATCCCACCACCACCACCCCATGGCTTCCCGCACTTGGTGTCCATACGTTTGTTCTCTACCTCTGTGTCTCTATTTCTTCCCTGCAAACCAGTTCATCTGTACCATTTTTTAGGTTCCACATATATGCATTAATATACAATATTTGTTTTCCTCTTTCTGACTTACTTCATTCTGTATGACAGTCACTCGATCCATCGATGTCTCTACAAATGACCCAGTTTCATTCCTCTTTATGGCCGAGTAATATTCCATTTTATATATGTACCACATCTTTATCCATTCATCTGTCTGTGGGCATTTAGGTTGCTTCCATTACCTGGCTATTGTAAATAGTGCTGCAATGAACATTGTGGTGAATGTGCCTTTTTGATTTATGGTTATCTCTGGGTATATGCCCAGAAGTGGGATTGCTGGATCAGATGGTAATTCTATTTCTAGTTTTTTTTAAGGAAACTCCATACTGTTCTCCATAGTGTCTGTATCAATTTACATTCCCACCAATAGTGGAAGAGGGCTCCTTTTGTCCACACCCTTCCCAGAATTTGTTGTTTGTAGATTTCCTGATGATGCCGATTCTAACAGGTGTGAGGTGATACCTCATTGTAGTTTTGATGTGCATTTCTCTAATAATTAGTGCTGTTGAGCAGCTTTTCATGTGCGTCTTGGCCATCTCTGTGTGTTCTTTGAAGAAACGTCTCTTTAGATCTTCTGCCCATTTTTGTATTGGGTTGTTTGTTTTTTTAATATTAAGCTGCATGAGCTGTTTATATATATATTGGAGATTAAACCTTTGTCCATTGATTCGTTTGCAACGATTTTCGCCCATTCTGAGGGATGCCTTTTTCCATTCCCGTTTTTTTTTAACAAAAAAAGGAAAGAAAGAAAAAGAAGCAGAACACTAATGTGCGTAAAATCTGCCTTTTGAAACGGTCGTTTTGAAATATGGACGTCCTTTGAATTTTTTGGTCGATATGTGACCCCAGGATTTGTTTTCAGGGCAGGTGTGATTTACAGGCCTGCAATGATTTTGAATATCAATGGACCATTAGCGCTGGGATTAAAGCTGCTGTTGTGTGAAACGGCCACAAGGTGGCAGCAGTTCTCCCTTACCAAATCTGGTTAAGAGGGCAACAGAGCCTCAATGGAAGTCGTGTCCTAGATTGGAATTTAGAATGGAATGTGCCAGGAGAAAGCCCCTCAAGTTTGTCTCACTACATCTTGTTCGTGTTTTTAATTTATTTTTTTTAATTTTTTATTACAGCAAGTTTGATTACAATGTTTGGCTTGTTGTAGGTGTGGAAGATGTGGTTCTTTTACACATATACAGATGTCTGATCTTCCTGGGATCCTTTTCCCATGTACGTTATGACCGAATGTTGAGTAGTCTTCTCTTGGTATTCCGTAGGTCTTTGGTGATTATATATGTCACCTGTGTTTGTATATGTCTGTTAACCCCGATATCGTAATGAAACCAATCCTCACACCTTTCCATTGGTGAACCATAAGTTTGTTTAATGAATCTGTGATTGCCCTTCTCCGTGGAAATATCTGCCCTGGTATCCACTTTTAGGTAACACCTATAAGTGATATGATACGATATGTGTCTTTCACTTTCTGACTTACTACAAGTCACGTGGTTACCTCTAGACTCATCTACGGGGCTGCAAATGGCATTGTGTCCTTTTTTTCCTTGGCTTCTATTCTGCCTTAGCGAGGTCCATTTTCAACAATGTGATTCCCTGAGGGTTGTGGATTAGCTGACCTGGGCAGCCTTACCCTGCCGGCCGGCCCTCCCCAGGTGTGCCTGGTTGAGGTCAATATAAACAGCGCTCCAGGCAGCAATAGCCCCTGAAGCTGTGCCTGACTCCATATTCTCTGCCCCGTCAGCAGTCTCGGGGCTGTGCTGGTGGGAGGGAGTGAGGGGCCACAGCTTTGTTGGTGGCCCAGTGTGAGGGGGGCTCTGCTGGCCTTTCTGCAGGGGTATCCAGGCTGCCACCTGTAAAGAAGAGGATGTGTCACCCATCCCTTCCCCTGGAATTTCTCTCCGGACAGAGGTGAGGAAGGAAAAAAGCAGTGGGGGCCGGGACAGGAGGGGTATCTCAGGCAGGGCAATGGAAAGCTTCTGGAAGAGCGCCCGGGGCCAGGACCACCCTGGCTGGCCTGCAGGCACCAAGTTGGACTGTGTGCTGTCGCTGGTGTGGCTCCGCGGCCCTTCCTCTAGGCTTTCAAGCCCTTGTACATATTCAGGTGTTTTACCTGGGAAGGGTGGGAACAGTTCAGCAGCAGCTGGCCTGGGGCTCAGCTCACGTTTTCTCACAGATGCCTCGGCAGGGTCCCCCAGCTTTGCAATGAGGACGCTCCTTGCGTGGGGGGTGGGTTGCTGGCTGTATGGGAGATGATTCCCCACCTCTGACCAATTTCAGAATTGTTGACCGCTGGAGCAAGTGCCCTGATAGGGTTTTCCTGTGTATAACTGGTGGGTTCAGGTTTTTTTTTTTTTCTTTTATGGTTCAAGTTAGGTTTTATTCCTCTTTTATGTATTTATAGATATAAGCATGGAAATAATTCATTCCTATAAATACATCTGTGTGAAGGGAAGAACTTTTTTCTGTTTTATTTTTAAATTTTATTTTTTTAAAATTTTGAAATTTAATTTTATTTATTTTTTTATACAGCAGGTTATTATTAGTTATGCATTTTATGCATATACATGTATACAGGTCAATCCCAATCTCCCAACTCATCCCACCACCACCACCCCATGGCTTCCCGCACTTGGTGTCCATACGTTTGTTCTCTACCTCTGTGTCTCTATTTCTTCCCTGCAAACCAGTTCATCTGTACCATTTTTTAGGTTCCACATATATGCATTAATATACAATATTTGTTTTCCTCTTTCTGACTTACTTCATTCTGTATGACAGTCACTCGATCCATCGATGTCTCTACAAATGACCCAGTTTCATTCCTCTTTATGGCCGAGTAATATTCCATTTTATATATGTACCACATCTTTATCCATTCATCTGTCTGTGGGCATTTAGGTTGCTTCCATTACATGGCTATTGTAAATAGTGCTGCAATGAACATTGTGGTGAATGTGCCTTTTTGATTTATGGTTATCTCTGGGTATATGCCCAGAAGTGGGATTGCTGGATCAGATGGTAATTCTATTTCTAGTTTTTTTTAAGGAAACTCCATACTGTTCTCCATAGTGTCTGTATCAATTTACATTCCCACCAATAGTGGAAGAGGGCTCCTTTTGTCCACACCCTTCCCAGAATTTGTTGTTTGTAGATTTCCTGATGATGCCGATTCTAACAGGTGTGAGGTGATACCTCATTGTAGTTTTGATGTGCATTTCTCTAATAATTAGTGCTGTTGAGCAGCTTTTCATGTGCGTCTTGGCCATCTCTGTGTGTTCTTTGAAGAAACGTCTCTTTAGATCTTCTGCCCATTTTTGTATTGGGTTGTTTGTTTTTTTAATATTAAGCTGCATGAGCTGTTTATATATATATTGGAGATTAAACCTTTGTCCATTGATTCGTTTGCAACGATTTTCGCCCATTCTGAGGGATGCCTTTTTCCATTCCCGTTTTTTTTTAACAAAAAAAGGAAAGAAAGAAAAAGAAGCAGAACACTAATGTGCGTAAAATCTGCCTTTTGAAACGGTCGTTTTGAAATATGGACGTCCTTTGAATTTTTTGGTCGATATGTGACCCCAGGATTTGTTTTCAGGGCAGGTGTGATTTACAGGCCTGCAATGATTTTGAATATCAATGGACCATTAGCGCTGGGATTAAAGCTGCTGTTGTGTGAAACGGCCACAAGGTGGCAGCAGTTCTCCCTTACCAAATCTGGTTAAGAGGGCAACAGAGCCTCAATGGAAGTCGTGTCCTAGATTGGAATTTAGAATGGAATGTGCCAGGAGAAAGCCCCTCAAGTTTGTCTCACTACATCTTGTTCGTGTTTTTAATTTATTTTTTTTAATTTTTTATTACAGCAAGTTTGATTACAATGTTTGGCTTGTTGTAGGTGTGGAAGATGTGGTTCTTTTACACATATACAGATGTCTGATCTTCCTGGGATCCTTTTCCCATGTACGTTATGACCGAATGTTGAGTAGTCTTCTCTTGGTATTCCGTAGGTCTTTGGTGATTATATATGTCACCTGTGTTTGTATATGTCTGTTAACCCCGATATCGTAATGAAACCAATCCTCACACCTTTCCATTGGTGAACCATAAGTTTGTTTAATGAATCTGTGATTGCCCTTCTCCGTGGAAATATCTGCCCTGGTATCCACTTTTAGGTAACACCTATAAGTGATATGATACGATATGTGTCTTTCACTTTCTGACTTACTACAAGTCACGTGGTTACCTCTAGACTCATCTACGGGGCTGCAAATGGCATTGTGTCCTTTTTTTCCTTGGCTTCTATTCTGCCTTAGCGAGGTCCATTTTCAACAATGTGATTCCCTGAGGGTTGTGGATTAGCTGACCTGGGCAGCCTTACCCTGCCGGCCGGCCCTCCCCAGGTGTGCCTGGTTGAGGTCAATATAAACAGCGCTCCAGGCAGCAATAGCCCCTGAAGCTGTGCCTGACTCCATATTCTCTGCCCCGTCAGCAGTCTCGGGGCTGTGCTGGTGGGAGGGAGTGAGGGGCCACAGCTTTGTTGGTGGCCCAGTGTGAGGGGGGCTCTGCTGGCCTTTCTGCAGGGGTATCCAGGCTGCCACCTGTAAAGAAGAGGATGTGTCACCCATCCCTTCCCCTGGAATTTCTCTCCGGACAGAGGTGAGGAAGGAAAAAAGCAGTGGGGGCCGGGACAGGAGGGGTATCTCAGGCAGGGCAATGGAAAGCTTCTGGAAGAGCGCCCGGGGCCAGGACCACCCTGGCTGGCCTGCAGGCACCAAGTTGGACTGTGTGCTGTCGCTGGTGTGGCTCCGCGGCCCTTCCTCTAGGCTTTCAAGCCCTTGTACATATTCAGGTGTTTTACCTGGGAAGGGTGGGAACAGTTCAGCAGCAGCTGGCCTGGGGCTCAGCTCACGTTTTCTCACAGATGCCTCGGCAGGGTCCCCCAGCTTTGCAATGAGGACGCTCCTTGCGTGGGGGGTGGGTTGCTGGCTGTATGGGAGATGATTCCCCACCTCTGACCAATTTCAGAATTGTTGACCGCTGGAGCAAGTGCCCTGATAGGGTTTTCCTGTGTATAACTGGTGGGTTCAGGTTTTTTTTTTTTTCTTTTATGGTTCAAGTTAGGTTTTATTCCTCTTTTATGTATTTATAGATATAAGCATGGAAATAATTCATTCCTATAAATACATCTGTGTGAAGGGAAGAACTTTTTTCTGTTTTATTTTTAAATTTTATTTTTTTAAAATTTTGAAATTTAATTTTATTTATTTTTTTATACAGCAGGTTATTATTAGTTATGCATTTTATGCATATACATGTATACAGGTCAATCCCAATCTCCCAACTCATCCCACCACCACCACCCCATGGCTTCCCGCACTTGGTGTCCATACGTTTGTTCTCTACCTCTGTGTCTCTATTTCTTCCCTGCAAACCAGTTCATCTGTACCATTTTTTAGGTTCCACATATATGCATTAATATACAATATTTGTTTTCCTCTTTCTGACTTACTTCATTCTGTATGACAGTCACTCGATCCATCGATGTCTCTACAAATGACCCAGTTTCATTCCTCTTTATGGCCGAGTAATATTCCATTTTATATATGTACCACATCTTTATCCATTCATCTGTCTGTGGGCATTTAGGTTGCTTCCATTACATGGCTATTGTAAATAGTGCTGCAATGAACATTGTGGTGAATGTGCCTTTTTGATTTATGGTTATCTCTGGGTATATGCCCAGAAGTGGGATTGCTGGATCAGATGGTAATTCTATTTCTAGTTTTTTTTAAGGAAACTCCATACTGTTCTCCATAGTGTCTGTATCAATTTACATTCCCACCAATAGTGGAAGAGGGCTCCTTTTGTCCACACCCTCCCCAGAATTTGTTGTTTGTAGATTTCCTGATGATGCCGATTCTAACAGGTGTGAGGTGATACCTCATTGTAGTTTTGATGTGCATTTCTCTAATAATTAGTGCTGTTGAGCAGCTTTTCATGTGCGTCTTGGCCATCTCTGTGTCTTCTTTGAAGAAACGTCTCTTTAGATCTTCTGCCCATTTTTGTATTGGGTTGTTTGTTTTTTTAATATTAAGCTGCATGAGCTGTTTATATATATATTGGAGATTAAACCTTTGTCCATTGATTCGTTTGCAACGATTTTCGCCCATTCTGAGGGATGCCTTTTTCCATTCCCGTTTTTTTTTAACAAAAAAAGGAAAGAAAGAAAAAGAAGCAGAACACTAATGTGCGTAAAATCTGCCTTTTGAAACGGTCGTTTTGAAATATGGACGTCCTTTGAATTTTTTGGTCGATATGTGACCCCAGGATTTGTTTTCAGGGCAGGTGTGACTTACAGGCCTGCAATGATTTTGAATATCAATGGACCATGAGCGCTGGGATTAAAGCTGCTGTTGTGTGAAACGGCCACAAGGTGGCAGCAGTTCTCCCTTACCAAATCTGGTTAAGAGGGCAACAGAGCCTCAATGGAAGTCGTGTCCTAGATTGGAATTTAGAATGGAATGTGCCAGGAGAAAGCCCCTCAAGTTTGTCTCACTACATCTTGTTCGTGTTTTTAATTTATTTTTTTTAATTTTTTATTACAGCAAGTTTGATTACAATGTTTGGCTTGTTGTAGGTGTGGAAGATGTGGTTCTTTTACACATATACAGATGTCTGATCTTCCTGGGATCCTTTTCCCATGTACGTTATGACCGAATGTTGAGTAGTCTTCTCTTGGTATTCCGTAGGTCTTTGGTGATTATATATGTCACCTGTGTTTGTATATGTCTGTTAACCCCGATATCGTAATGAAACCAATCCTCACACCTTTCCATTGGTGAACCATAAGTTTGTTTAATGAATCTGTGATTGCCCTTCTCCGTGGAAATATCTGCCCTGGTATCCACTTTTAGGTAACACCTATAAGTGATATGATACGATATGTGTCTTTCACTTTCTGACTTACTACAAGTCACGTGGTTACCTCTAGACTCATCTACGGGGCTGCAAATGGCATTGTGTCCTTTTTTTCCTTGGCTTCTATTCTGCCTTAGCGAGGTCCATTTTCAACAATGTGATTCCCTGAGGGTTGTGGATTAGCTGACCTGGGCAGCCTTACCCTGCCGGCCGGCCCTCCCCAGGTGTGCCTGGTTGAGGTCAATATAAACAGCGCTCCAGGCAGCAATAGCCCCTGAAGCTGTGCCTGACTCCATATTCTCTGCCCCGTCAGCAGTCTCGGGGCTGTGCTGGTGGGAGGGAGTGAGGGGCCACAGCTTTGTTGGTGGCCCAGTGTGAGGGGGGCTCTGCTGGCCTTTCTGCAGGGGTATCCAGGCTGCCACCTGTAAAGAAGAGGATGTGTCACCCATCCCTTCCCCTGGAATTTCTCTCCGGACAGAGGTGAGGAAGGAAAAAAGCAGTGGGGGCCGGGACAGGAGGGGTATCTCAGGCAGGGCAATGGAAAGCTTCTGGAAGAGCGCCCGGGGCCAGGACCACCCTGGCTGGCCTGCAGGCACCAAGTTGGACTGTGTGCTGTCGCTGGTGTGGCTCCGCGGCCCTTCCTCTAGGCTTTCAAGCCCTTGTACATATTCAGGTGTTTTACCTGGGAAGGGTGGGAACAGTTCAGCAGCAGCTGGCCTGGGGCTCAGCTCACGTTTTCTCACAGATGCCTCGGCAGGGTCCCCCAGCTTTGCAATGAGGACGCTCCTTGCGTGGGGGGTGGGTTGCTGGCTGTATGGGAGATGATTCCCCACCTCTGACCAATTTCAGAATTGTTGACCGCTGGAGCAAGTGCCCTGATAGGGTTTTCCTGTGTATAACTGGTGGGTTCAGGTTTTTTTTTTTTTTTTCTTTTATGGTTCAAGTTAGGTTTTATTCCTCTTTTATGTATTTATAGATATAAGCATGGAAATAATTCATTCCTATAAATACATCTGTGTGAAGGGAAGAACTTTTTTCTGTTTTATTTTTAAATTTTATTTTTTTTAAATTTTGAAATTTAATTTTATTTATTTTTTTATACAGCAGGTTATTATTAGTTATGCATTTTATGCATATACATGTATACAGGTCAATCCCAATCTCCCAACTCATCCCACCACCACCACCCCATGGCTTCCCGCACTTGGTGTCCATACGTTTGTTCTCTACCTCTGTGTCTCTATTTCTTCCCTGCAAACCAGTTCATCTGTACCATTTTTTAGGTTCCACATATATGCATTAATATACAATATTTGTTTTCCTCTTTCTGACTTACTTCATTCTGTATGACAGTCACTCGATCCATCGATGTCTCTACAAATGACCCAGTTTCATTCCTCTTTATGGCCGAGTAATATTCCATTTTATATATGTACCACATCTTTATCCATTCATCTGTCTGTGGGCATTTAGGTTGCTTCCATTACCTGGCTATTGTAAATAGTGCTGCAATGAACATTGTGGTGAATGTGCCTTTTTGATTTATGGTTATCTCTGGGTATATGCCCAGAAGTGGGATTGCTGGATCAGATGGTAATTCTATTTCTAGTTTTTTTTAAGGAAACTCCATACTGTTCTCCATAGTGTCTGTATCAATTTACATTCCCACCAATAGTGGAAGAGGGCTCCTTTTGTCCACACCCTCCCCAGAATTTGTTGTTTGTAGATTTCCTGATGATGCCGATTCTAACAGGTGTGAGGTGATACCTCATTGTAGTTTTGATGTGCATTTCTCTAATAATTAGTGCTGTTGAGCAGCTTTTCATGTGCGTCTTGGCCATCTCTGTGTCTTCTTTGAAGAAACGTCTCTTTAGATCTTCTGCCCATTTTTGTATTGGGTTGTTTGTTTTTTTAATATTAAGCTGCATGAGCTGTTTATATATATATTGGAGATTAAACCTTTGTCCATTGATTCGTTTGCAACGATTTTCGCCCATTCTGAGGGATGCCTTTTTCCATTCCCGTTTTTTTTTAACAAAAAAAGGAAAGAAAGAAAAAGAAGCAGAACACTAATGTGCGTAAAATCTGCCTTTTGAAACGGTCGTTTTGAAATATGGACGTCCTTTGAATTTTTTGGTCGATATGTGACCCCAGGATTTGTTTTCAGGGCAGGTGTGACTTACAGGCCTGCAATGATTTTGAATATCAATGGACCATTAGCGCTGGGATTAAAGCTGCTGTTGTGTGAAACGGCCACAAGGTGGCAGCAGTTCTCCCTTACCAAATCTGGTTAAGAGGGCAACAGAGCCTCAATGGAAGTCGTGTCCTAGATTGGAATTTAGAATGGAATGTGCCAGGAGAAAGCCCCTCAAGTTTGTCTCACTACATCTTGTTCGTGTTTTTAATTTATTTTTTTTAATTTTTTATTACAGCAAGTTTGATTACAATGTTTGGCTTGTTGTAGGTGTGGAAGATGTGGTTCTTTTACACATATACAGATGTCTGATCTTCCTGGGATCCTTTTCCCATGTACGTTATGACCGAATGTTGAGCAGTCTTCTCTTGGTATTCCGTAGGTCTTTGGTGATTATATATGTCACCTGTGTTTGTATATGTCTGTTAACCCCGATATCGTAATGAAACCAATCCTCACACCTTTCCATTGGTGAACCATAAGTTTGTTTAATGAATCTGTGATTGCCCTTCTCCGTGGAAATATCTGCCCTGGTATCCACTTTTAGGTAACACCTATAAGTGATATGATACGATATGTGTCTTTCACTTTCTGACTTACTACAAGTCACGTGGTTACCTCTAGACTCATCTACGGGGCTGCAAATGGCATTGTGTCCTTTTTTTCCTTGGCTTCTATTCTGCCTTAGCGAGGTCCATTTTCAACAATGTGATTCCCTGAGGGTTGTGGATTAGCTGACCTGGGCAGCCTTACCCTGCCGGCCGGCCCTCCCCAGGTGTGCCTGGTTGAGGTCAATATAAACAGTGCTCCAGGCAGCAATAGCCCCTGAAGCTGTGCCTGACTCCATATTCTCTGCCCCGTCAGCAGTCTCGGGGCTGTGCTGGTGGGAGGGAGTGAGGGGCCACAGCTTTGTTGGTGGCCCAGTGTGAGGGGGGCTCTGCTGGCCTTTCTGCAGGGGTATCCAGGCTGCCACCTGTAAAGAAGAGGATGTGTCACCCATCCCTACCCCTGGAATTTCTCTCCGGACAGAGGTGAGGAAGGAAAAAAGCAGTGGGGGCCGGGACAGGAGGGGTATCTCAGGCAGGGCAATGGAAAGCTTCTGGAAGAGCGCCCGGGGCCAGGACCACCCTGGCTGGCCTGCAGGCACCAAGTTGGACTGTGTGCTGTCGCTGGTGTGGCTCCGCGGCCCTTCCTCTAGGCTTTCAAGCCCTTGTACATATTCAGGTGTTTTACCTGGGAAGGGTGGGAACAGTTCAGCAGCAGCTGGCCTGGGGCTCAGCTCACGTTTTCTCACAGATGCCTCGGCAGGGTCCCCCAGCTTTGCAATGAGGACGCTCCTTGCGTGGGGGGTGGGTTGCTGGCTGTATGGGAGATGATTCCCCACCTCTGACCAATTTCAGAATTGTTGACCGCTGGAGCAAGTGCCCTGATAGGGTTTTCCTGTGTATAACTGGTGGGTTCAGGTTTTTTTTTTTTCTTTTATGGTTCAAGTTAGGTTTTATTCCTCTTTTATGTATTTATAGATATAAGCATGGAAATAATTCATTCCTATAAATACATCTGTGTGAAGGGAAGAACTTTTTTCTGTTTTATTTTTAAATTTTATTTTTTTAAAATTTTGAAATTTAATTTTATTTATTTTTTTATACAGCAGGTTATTATTAGTTATGCATTTTATGCATATACATGTATACAGGTCAATCCCAATCTCCCAACTCATCCCACCACCACCACCCCATGGCTTCCCGCACTTGGTGTCCATACGTTTGTTCTCTACCTCTGTGTCTCTATTTCTTCCCTGCAAACCAGTTCATCTGTACCATTTTTTAGGTTCCACATATATGCATTAATATACAATATTTGTTTTCCTCTTTCTGACTTACTTCATTCTGTATGACAGTCACTCGATCCATCGATGTCTCTACAAATGACCCAGTTTCATTCCTCTTTATGGCCGAGTAATATTCCATTTTATATATGTACCACATCTTTATCCATTCATCTGTCTGTGGGCATTTAGGTTGCTTCCATTACCTGGCTATTGTAAATAGTGCTGCAATGAACATTGTGGTGAATGTGCCTTTTTGATTTATGGTTATCTCTGGGTATATGCCCAGAAGTGGGATTGCTGGATCAGATGGTAATTCTATTTCTAGTTTTTTTTAAGGAAACTCCATACTGTTCTCCATAGTGTCTGTATCAATTTACATTCCCACCAATAGTGGAAGAGGGCTCCTTTTGTCCACACCCTCCCCAGAATTTGTTGTTTGTAGATTTCCTGATGATGCCGATTCTAACAGGTGTGAGGTGATACCTCATTGTAGTTTTGATGTGCATTTCTCTAATAATTAGTGCTGTTGAGCAGCTTTTCATGTGCGTCTTGGCCATCTCTGTGTCTTCTTTGAAGAAACGTCTCTTTAGATCTTCTGCCCATTTTTGTATTGGGTTGTTTGTTTTTTTAATATTAAGCTGCATGAGCTGTTTATATATATATTGGAGATTAAACCTTTGTCCATTGATTCGTTTGCAACGATTTTCGCCCATTCTGAGGGATGCCTTTTTCCATTCCCGTTTTTTTTTAACAAAAAAAGGAAAGAAAGAAAAAGAAGCAGAACACTAATGTGCGTAAAATCTGCCTTTTGAAACGGTCGTTTTGAAATATGGACGTCCTTTGAATTTTTTGGTCGATATGTGACCCCAGGATTTGTTTTCAGGGCAGGTGTGACTTACAGGCCTGCAATGATTTTGAATATCAATGGACCATTAGCGCTGGGATTAAAGCTGCTGTTGTGTGAAACGGCCACAAGGTGGCAGCAGTTCTCCCTTACCAAATCTGGTTAAGAGGGCAACAGAGCCTCAATGGAAGTCGTGTCCTAGATTGGAATTTAGAATGGAATGTGCCAGGAGAAAGCCCCTCAAGTTTGTCTCACTACATCTTGTTCGTGTTTTTAATTTATTTTTTTTAATTTTTTATTACAGCAAGTTTGATTACAATGTTTGGCTTGTTGTAGGTGTGGAAGATGTGGTTCTTTTACACATATACAGATGTCTGATCTTCCTGGGATCCTTTTCCCATGTACGTTATGACCGAATGTTGAGTAGTCTTCTCTTGGTATTCTGTAGGTCTTTGGTGATTATATATGTCACCTGTGTTTGTATATGTCTGTTAACCCCGATATCGTAATGAAACCAATCCTCACACCTTTCCATTGGTGAACCATAAGTTTGTTTAATGAATCTGTGATTGCCCTTCTCCGTGGAAATATCTGCCCTGGTATCCACTTTTAGGTAACACCTATAAGTGATATGATACGATATGTGTCTTTCACTTTCTGACTTACTACAAGTCACGTGGTTACCTCTAGACTCATCTACGGGGCTGCAAATGGCATTGTGTCCTTTTTTTCCTTGGCTTCTATTCTGCCTTAGCGAGGTCCATTTTCAACAATGTGATTCCCTGAGGGTTGTGGATTAGCTGACCTGGGCAGCCTTACCCTGCCGGCCGGCCCTCCCCAGGTGTGCCTGGTTGAGGTCAATATAAACAGCGCTCCAGGCAGCAATAGCCCCTGAAGCTGTGCCTGACTCCATATTCTCTGCCCCGTCAGCAGTCTCGGGGCTGTGCTGGTGGGAGGGAGTGAGGGGCCACAGCTTTGTTGGTGGCCCAGTGTGAGGGGGGCTCTGCTGGCCTTTCTGCAGGGGTTTCCAGGCTGCCACCTGTAAAGAAGAGGATGTGTCACCCATCCCTTCCCCTGGAATTTCTCTCCGGACAGAGGTGAGGAAGGAAAAAAGCAGTGGGGGCCGGGACAGGAGGGGTATCTCAGGCAGGGCAATGGAAAGCTTCTGGAAGAGCGCCCGGGGCCAGGACCACCCTGGCTGGCCTGCAGGCACCAAGTTGGACTGTGTGCTGTCGCTGGTGTGGCTCCGCGGCCCTTCCTCTAGGCTTTCAAGCCCTTGTACATATTCAGGTGTTTTACCTGGGAAGGGTGGGAACAGTTCAGCAGCAGCTGGCCTGGGGCTCAGCTCACGTTTTCTCACAGATGCCTCGGCAGGGTCCCCCAGCTTTGCAATGAGGACGCTCCTTGCGTGGGGGGTGGGTTGCTGGCTGTATGGGAGATGATTCCCCACCTCTGACCAATTTCAGAATTGTTGACCGCTGGAGCAAGTGCCCTGATAGGGTTTTCCTGTGTATAACTGGTGGGTTCAGGTTTTTTTTTTTTTCTTTTATGGTTCAAGTTAGGTTTTATTCCTCTTTTATGTATTTATAGATATAAGCATGGAAATAATTCATTCCTATAAATACATCTGTGTGAAGGGAAGAACTTTTTTCTGTTTTATTTTTAAATTTTATTTTTTTAAAATTTTGAAATTTAATTTTATTTATTTTTTTATACAGCAGGTTATTATTAGTTATGCATTTTATGCATATACATGTATACAGGTCAATCCCAATCTCCCAACTCATCCCACCACCACCACCCCATGGCTTCCCGCACTTGGTGTCCATACGTTTGTTCTCTACCTCTGTGTCTCTATTTCTTCCCTGCAAACCAGTTCATCTGTACCATTTTTTAGGTTCCACATATATGCATTAATATACAATATTTGTTTTCCTCTTTCTGACTTACTTCATTCTGTATGACAGTCACTCGATCCATCGATGTCTCTACAAATGACCCAGTTTCATTCCTCTTTATGGCCGAGTAATATTCCATTTTATATATGTACCACATCTTTATCCATTCATCTGTCTGTGGGCATTTAGGTTGCTTCCATTACCTGGCTATTGTAAATAGTGCTGCAATGAACATTGTGGTGAATGTGCCTTTTTGATTTATGGTTATCTCTGGGTATATGCCCAGAAGTGGGATTGCTGGATCAGATGGTAATTCTATTTCTAGTTTTTTTTAAGGAAACTCCATACTGTTCTCCATAGTGTCTGTATCAATTTACATTCCCACCAATAGTGGAAGAGGGCTCCTTTTGTCCACACCCTCCCCAGAATTTGTTGTTTGTAGATTTCCTGATGATGCCGATTCTAACAGGTGTGAGGTGATACCTCATTGTAGTTTTGATGTGCATTTCTCTAATAATTAGTGCTGTTGAGCAGCTTTTCATGTGCGTCTTGGCCATCTCTGTGTCTTCTTTGAAGAAACGTCTCTTTAGATCTTCTGCCCATTTTTGTATTGGGTTGTTTGTTTTTTTAATATTAAGCTGCATGAGCTGTTTATATATATATTGGAGATTAAACCTTTGTCCATTGATTCGTTTGCAACGATTTTCGCCCATTCTGAGGGATGCCTTTTTCCATTCCCGTTTTTTTTTAACAAAAAAAGGAAAGAAAGAAAAAGAAGCAGAACACTAATGTGCGTAAAATCTGCCTTTTGAAACGGTCGTTTTGAAATATGGACGTCCTTTGAATTTTTTGGTCGATATGTGACCCCAGGATTTGTTTTCAGGGCAGGTGTGACTTACAGGCCTGCAATGATTTTGAATATCAATGGACCATTAGCGCTGGGATTAAAGCTGCTGTTGTGTGAAACGGCCACAAGGTGGCAGCAGTTCTCCCTTACCAAATCTGGTTAAGAGGGCAACAGAGCCTCAATGGAAGTCGTGTCCTAGATTGGAATTTAGAATGGAATGTGCCAGGAGAAAGCCCCTCAAGTTTGTCTCACTACATCTTGTTCGTGTTTTTAATTTATTTTTTTTAATTTTTTATTACAGCAAGTTTGATTACAATGTTTGGCTTGTTGTAGGTGTGGAAGATGTGGTTCTTTTACACATATACAGATGTCTGATCTTCCTGGGATCCTTTTCCCATGTACGTTATGACCGAATGTTGAGTAGTCTTCTCTTGGTATTCTGTAGGTCTTTGGTGATTATATATGTCACCTGTGTTTGTATATGTCTGTTAACCCCGATATCGTAATGAAACCAATCCTCACACCTTTCCATTGGTGAACCATAAGTTTGTTTAATGAATCTGTGATTGCCCTTCTCCGTGGAAATATCTGCCCTGGTATCCACTTTTAGGTAACACCTATAAGTGATATGATACGATATGTGTCTTTCACTTTCTGACTTACTACAAGTCACGTGGTTACCTCTAGACTCATCTACGGGGCTGCAAATGGCATTGTGTCCTTTTTTTCCTTGGCTTCTATTCTGCCTTAGCGAGGTCCATTTTCAACAATGTGATTCCCTGAGGGTTGTGGATTAGCTGACCTGGGCAGCCTTACCCTGCCGGCCGGCCCTCCCCAGGTGTGCCTGGTTGAGGTCAATATAAACAGCGCTCCAGGCAGCAATAGCCCCTGAAGCTGTGCCTGACTCCATATTCTCTGCCCCGTCAGCAGTCTCGGGGCTGTGCTGGTGGGAGGGAGTGAGGGGCCACAGCTTTGTTGGTGGCCCAGTGTGAGGGGGGCTCTGCTGGCCTTTCTGAAGGGGTTTCCAGGCTGCCACCTGTAAAGAAGAGGATGTGTCACCCATCCCTTCCCCTGGAATTTCTCTCCGGACAGAGGTGAGGAAGGAAAAAAGCAGTGGGGGCCGGGACAGGAGGGGTATCTCAGGCAGGGCAATGGAAAGCTTCTGGAAGAGCGCCCGGGGCCAGGACCACCCTGGCTGGCCTGCAGGCACCAAGTTGGACTGTGTGCTGTCGCTGGTGTGGCTCCGCGGCCCTTCCTCTAGGCTTTCAAGCCCTTGTACATATTCAGGTGTTTTACCTGGGAAGGGTGGGAACAGTTCAGCAGCAGCTGGCCTGGGGCTCAGCTCACGTTTTCTCACAGATGCCTCGGCAGGGTCCCCCAGCTTTGCAATGAGGACGCTCCTTGCGTGGGGGGTGGGTTGCTGGCTGTATGGGAGATGATTCCCCACCTCTGACCAATTTCAGAATTGTTGACCGCTGGAGCAAGTGCCCTGATAGGGTTTTCCTGTGTATAACTGGTGGGTTCAGGTTTTTTTTTTTTTCTTTTATGGTTCAAGTTAGGTTTTATTCCTCTTTTATGTATTTATAGATATAAGCATGGAAATAATTCATTCCTATAAATACATCTGTGTGAAGGGAAGAACTTTTTTCTGTTTTATTTTTAAATTTTATTTTTTTAAAATTTTGAAATTTAATTTTATTTATTTTTTTATACAGCAGGTTATTATTAGTTATGCATTTTATGCATATACATGTATACAGGTCAATCCCAATCTCCCAACTCATCCCACCACCACCACCCCATGGCTTCCCGCACTTGGTGTCCATACGTTTGTTCTCTACCTCTGTGTCTCTATTTCTTCCCTGCAAACCAGTTCATCTGTACCATTTTTTAGGTTCCACATATATGCATTAATATACAATATTTGTTTTCCTCTTTCTGACTTACTTCATTCTGTATGACAGTCACTCGATCCATCGATGTCTCTACAAATGACCCAGTTTCATTCCTCTTTATGGCCGAGTAATATTCCATTTTATATATGTACCACATCTTTATCCATTCATCTGTCTGTGGGCATTTAGGTTGCTTCCATTACCTGGCTATTGTAAATAGTGCTGCAATGAACATTGTGGTGAATGTGCCTTTTTGATTTATGGTTATCTCTGGGTATATGCCCACAAGTGGGATTGCTGGATCAGATGGTAATTCTATTTCTAGTTTTTTTTAAGGAAACTCCATACTGTTCTCCATAGTGTCTGTATCAATTTACATTCCCACCAATAGTGGAAGAGGGCTCCTTTTGTCCACACCCTCCCCAGAATTTGTTGTTTGTAGATTTCCTGATGATGCCGATTCTAACAGGTGTGAGGTGATACCTCATTGTAGTTTTGATGTGCATTTCTCTAATAATTAGTGCTGTTGAGCAGCTTTTCATGTGCGTCTTGGCCATCTCTGTGTCTTCTTTGAAGAAACGTCTCTTTAGATCTTCTGCCCATTTTTGTATTGGGTTGTTTGTTTTTTTAATATTAAGCTGCATGAGCTGTTTATATATATATTGGAGATTAAACCTTTGTCCATTGATTCGTTTGCAACGATTTTCGCCCATTCTGAGGGATGCCTTTTTCCATTCCCGTTTTTTTTTAACAAAAAAAGGAAAGAAAGAAAAAGAAGCAGAACACTAATGTGCGTAAAATCTGCCTTTTGAAACGGTCGTTTTGAAATATGGACGTCCTTTGAATTTTTTGGTCGATATGTGACCCCAGGATTTGTTTTCAGGGCAGGTGTGACTTACAGGCCTGCAATGATTTTGAATATCAATGGACCATTAGCGCTGGGATTAAAGCTGCTGTTGTGTGAAACGGCCACAAGGTGGCAGCAGTTCTCCCTTACCAAATCTGGTTAAGAGGGCAACAGAGCCTCAATGGAAGTCGTGTCCTAGATTGGAATTTAGAATGGAATGTGCCAGGAGAAAGCCCCTCAAGTTTGTCTCACTACATCTTGTTCGTGTTTTTAATTTATTTTTTTTAATTTTTTATTACAGCAAGTTTGATTACAATGTTTGGCTTGTTGTAGGTGTGGAAGATGTGGTTCTTTTACACATATACAGATGTCTGATCTTCCTGGGATCCTTTTCCCATGTACGTTATGACCGAATGTTGAGTAGTCTTCTCTTGGTATTCCGTAGGTCTTTGGTGATTATATATGTCACCTGTGTTTGTATATGTCTGTTAACCCCGATATCGTAATGAAACCAATCCTCACACCTTTCCATTGGTGAACCATAAGTTTGTTTAATGAATCTGTGATTGCCCTTCTCCGTGGAAATATCTGCCCTGGTATCCACTTTTAGGTAACACCTATAAGTGATATGATACGATATGTGTCTTTCACTTTCTGACTTACTACAAGTCACGTGGTTACCTCTAGACTCATCTACGGGGCTGCAAATGGCATTGTGTCCTTTTTTTCCTTGGCTTCTATTCTGCCTTAGCGAGGTCCATTTTCAACAATGTGATTCCCTGAGGGTTGTGGATTAGCTGACCTGGGCAGCCTTACCCTGCCGGCCGGCCCTCCCCAGGTGTGCCTGGTTGAGGTCAATATAAACAGCGCTCCAGGCAGCAATAGCCCCTGAAGCTGTGCCTGACTCCATATTCTCTGCCCCGTCAGCAGTCTCGGGGCTGTGCTGGTGGGAGGGAGTGAGGGGCCACAGCTTTGTTGGTGGCCCAGTGTGAGGGGGGCTCTGCTGGCCTTTCTGCAGGGGTATCCAGGCTGCCACCTGTAAAGAAGAGGATGTGTCACCCATCCCTTCCCCTGGAATTTCTCTCCGGACAGAGGTGAGGAAGGAAAAAAGCAGTGGGGGCCGGGACAGGAGGGGTATCTCAGGCAGGGCAATGGAAAGCTTCTGGAAGAGCGCCCGGGGCCAGGACCACCCTGGCTGGCCTGCAGGCACCAAGTTGGACTGTGTGCTGTCGCTGGTGTGGCTCCGCGGCCCTTCCTCTAGGCTTTCAAGCCCTTGTACATATTCAGGTGTTTTACCTGGGAAGGGTGGGAACAGTTCAGCAGCAGCTGGCCTGGGGCTCAGCTCACGTTTTCTCACAGATGCCTCGGCAGGGTCCCCCAGCTTTGCAATGAGGACGCTCCTTGCGTGGGGGGTGGGTTGCTGGCTGTATGGGAGATGATTCCCCACCTCTGACCAATTTCAGAATTGTTGACCGCTGGAGCAAGTGCCCTGATAGGGTTTTCCTGTGTATAACTGGTGGGTTCAGGTTTTTTTTTTTTTTTCTTTTATGGTTCAAGTTAGGTTTTATTCCTCTTTTATGTATTTATAGATATAAGCATGGAAATAATTCATTCCTATAAATACATCTGTGTGAAGGGAAGAACTTTTTTCTGTTTTATTTTTAAATTTTATTTTTTTTAAATTTTGAAATTTAATTTTATTTATTTTTTTATACAGCAGGTTATTATTAGTTATGCATTTTATGCATATACATGTATACAGGTCAATCCCAATCTCCCAACTCATCCCACCACCACCACCCCATGGCTTCCCGCACTTGGTGTCCATACGTTTGTTCTCTACCTCTGTGTCTCTATTTCTTCCCTGCAAACCAGTTCATCTGTACCATTTTTTAGGTTCCACATATATGCATTAATATACAATATTTGTTTTCCTCTTTCTGACTTACTTCATTCTGTATGACAGTCACTCGATCCATCGATGTCTCTACAAATGACCCAGTTTCATTCCTCTTTATGGCCGAGTAATATTCCATTTTATATATGTACCACATCTTGATCCATTCATCTGTCTGTGGGCATTTAGGTTGCTTCCATTACCTGGCTATTGTAAATAGTGCTGCAATGAACATTGTGGTGAATGTGCCTTTTTGATTTATGGTTTTCTCTGGGTATATGCCCAGAAGTGGGATTGCTGGATCAGATGGTAATTCTATTTCTAGTTTTTTTTAAGGAAACTCCATACTGTTCTCCATAGTGTCTGTATCAATTTACATTCCCACCAATAGTGGAAGAGGGCTCCTTTTGTCCACACCCTCCCCAGAATTTGTTGTTTGTAGATTTCCTGATGATGCCGATTCTAACAGGTGTGAGGTGATACCTCATTGTAGTTTTGATGTGCATTTCTCTAATAATTAGTGCTGTTGAGCAGCTTTTCATGTGCGTCTTGGCCATCTCTGTGTCTTCTTTGAAGAAACGTCTCTTTAGATCTTCTGCCCATTTTTGTATTGGGTTGTTTGTTTTTTTAATATTAAGCTGCATGAGCTGTTTATATATATATTGGAGATTAAACCTTTGTCCATTGATTCGTTTGCAACGATTTTCGCCCATTCTGAGGGATGCCTTTTTCCATTCCCGTTTTTTTTTAACAAAAAAAGGAAAGAAAGAAAAAGAAGCAGAACACTAATGTGCGTAAAATCTGCCTTTTGAAACGGTCGTTTTGAAATATGGACGTCCTTTGAATTTTTTGGTCGATATGTGACCCCAGGATTTGTTTTCAGGGCAGGTGTGACTTACAGGCCTGCAATGATTTTGAATATCAATGGACCATTAGCGCTGGGATTAAAGCTGCTGTTGTGTGAAACGGCCACAAGGTGGCAGCAGTTCTCCCTTACCAAATCTGGTTAAGAGGGCAACAGAGCCTCAATGGAAGTCGTGTCCTAGATTGGAATTTAGAATGGAATGTGCCAGGAGAAAGCCCCTCAAGTTTGTCTCACTACATCTTGTTCGTGTTTTTAATTTATTTTTTTTAATTTTTTATTACAGCAAGTTAGATTACAATGTTTGGCTTGTTGTAGGTGTGGAAGATGTGGTTCTTTTACACATATACAGATGTCTGATCTTCCTGGGATCCTTTTCCCATGTACGTTATGACCGAATGTTGAGTAGTCTTCTCTTGGTATTCCGTAGGTCTTTGGTGATTATATATGTCACCTGTGTTTGTATATGTCTGTTAACCCCGATATCGTAATGAAACCAATCCTCACACCTTTCCATTGGTGAACCATAAGTTTGTTTAATGAATCTGTGATTGCCCTTCTCCGTGGAAATATCTGCCCTGGTATCCACTTTTAGGTAACACCTATAAGTGATATGATACGATATGTGTCTTTCACTTTCTGACTTACTACAAGTCACGTGGTTACCTCTAGACTCATCTACGGGGCTGCAAATGGCATTGTGTCCTTTTTTTCCTTGGCTTCTATTCTGCCTTAGCGAGGTCCATTTTCAACAATGTGATTCCCTGAGGGTTGTGGATTAGCTGACCTGGGCAGCCTTACCCTGCCGGCCGGCCCTCCCCAGGTGTGCCTGGTTGAGGTCAATATAAACAGCGCTCCAGGCAGCAATAGCCCCTGAAGCTGTGCCTGACTCCATATTCTCTGCCCCGTCAGCAGTCTCGGGGCTGTGCTGGTGGGAGGGAGTGAGGGGCCACAGCTTTGTTGGTGGCCCAGTGTGAGGGGGGCTCTGCTGGCCTTTCTGCAGGGGTTTCCAGGCTGCCACCTGTAAAGAAGAGGATGTGTCACCCATCCCTTCCCCTGGAATTTCTCTCCGGACAGAGGTGAGGAAGGAAAAAAGCAGTGGGGGCCGGGACAGGAGGGGTATCTCTGGCAGGGCAATGGAAAGCTTCTGGAAGAGCGCCCGGGGCCAGGACCACCCTGGCTGGCCTGCAGGCACCAAGTTGGACTGTGTGCTGTCGCTGGTGTGGCTCCGCGGCCCTTCCTCTAGGCTTTCAAGCCCTTGTACATATTCAGGTGTTTTACCTGGGAAGGGTGGGAACAGTTCAGCAGCAGCTGGCCTGGGGCTCAGCTCACGTTTTCTCACAGATGCCTCGGCAGGGTCCCCCAGCTTTGCAATGAGGACGCTCCTTGCGTGGGGGGTGGGTTGCTGGCTGTATGGGAGATGATTCCCCACCTCTGACCAATTTCAGAATTGTTGACCGCTGGAGCAAGTGCCCTGATAGGGTTTTCCTGTGTATAACTGGTGGGTTCAGGTTTTTTTTTTTTTTTCTTTTATGGTTCAAGTTAGGTTTTATTCCTCTTTTATGTATTTATAGATATAAGCATGGAAATAATTCATTCCTATAAATACATCTGTGTGAAGGGAAGAACTTTTTTCTGTTTTATTTTTAAATTTTATTTTTTTAAAATTTTGAAATTTAATTTTATTTATTTTTTTATACAGCAGGTTATTATTAGTTATGCATTTTATGCATATACATGTATACAGGTCAATCCCAATCTCCCAACTCATCCCACCACCACCACCCCATGGCTTCCCGCACTTGGTGTCCATACGTTTGTTCTCTACCTCTGTGTCTCTATTTCTTCCCTGCAAACCAGTTCATCTGTACCATTTTTTAGGTTCCACATATATGCATTAATATACAATATTTGTTTTCCTCTTTCTGACTTACTTCATTCTGTATGACAGTCACTCGATCCATCGATGTCTCTACAAATGACCCAGTTTCATTCCTCTTTATGGCCGAGTAATATTCCATTTTATATATGTACCACATCTTTATCCATTCATCTGTCTGTGGGCATTTAGGTTGCTTCCATTACCTGGCTATTGTAAATAGTGCTGCAATGAACATTGTGGTGAATGTGCCTTTTTGATTTATGGTTATCTCTGGGTATATGCCCAGAAGTGGGATTGCTGGATCAGATGGTAATTCTATTTCTAGTTTTTTTTAAGGAAACTCCATACTGTTCTCCATAGTGTCTGTATCAATTTACATTCCCACCAATAGTGGAAGAGGGCTCCTTTTGTCCACACCCTTCCCAGAATTTGTTGTTTGTAGATTTCCTGATGATGCCGATTCTAACAGGTGTGAGGTGATACCTCATTGTAGTTTTGATGTGCATTTCTCTAATAATTAGTGCTGTTGAGCAGCTTTTCATGTGCGTCTTGGCCATCTCTGTGTCTTCTTTGAAGAAACGTCTCTTTAGATCTTCTGCCCATTTTTGTATTGGGTTGTTTGTTTTTTTTAATATTAAGCTGCATGAGCTGTTTATATATATATTGGAGATTAAACCTTTGTCCATTGATTCGTTTGCAACGATTTTCGCCCATTCTGAGGGATGCCTTTTTCCATTCCCGTTTTTTTTTAACAAAAAAAGGAAAGAAAGAAAAAGAAGCAGAACACTAATGTGCGTAAAATCTGCCTTTTGAAACGGTCGTTTTGAAATATGGACGTCCTTTGAATTTTTTGGTCGATATGTGACCCCAGGATTTGTTTTCAGGGCAGGTGTGACTTACAGGCCTGCAATGATTTTGAATATCAATGGACCATTAGCGCTGGGATTAAAGCTGCTGTTGTGTGAAACGGCCACAAGGTGGCAGCAGTTCTCCCTTACCAAATCTGGTTAAGAGGGCAACAGAGCCTCAATGGAAGTCGTGTCCTAGATTGGAATTTAGAATGGAATGTGCCAGGAGAAAGCCCCTCAAGTTTGTCTCACTACATCTTGTTCGTGTTTTTAATTTATTTTTTTTAATTTTTTATTACAGCAAGTTTGATTACAATGTTTGGCTTGTTGTAGGTGTGGAAGATGTGGTTCTTTTACACATATACAGATGTCTGATCTTCCTGGGATCCTTTTCCCATGTACGTTATGACCGAATGTTGAGTAGTCTTCTCTTGGTATTCCGTAGGTCTTTGGTGATTATATATGTCACCTGTGTTTGTATATGTCTGTTAACCCCGATATCGTAATGAAACCAATCCTCACACCTTTCCATTGGTGAACCATAAGTTTGTTTAATGAATCTGTGATTGCCCTTCTCCGTGGAAATATCTGCCCTGGTATCCACTTTTAGGTAACACCTATAAGTGATATGATACGATATGTGTCTTTCACTTTCTGACTTACTACAAGTCACGTGGTTACCTCTAGACTCATCTACGGGGCTGCAAATGGCATTGTGTCCTTTTTTTCCTTGGCTTCTATTCTGCCTTAGCGAGGTCCATTTTCAACAATGTGATTCCCTGAGGGTTGTGGATTAGCTGACCTGGGCAGCCTTACCCTGCCGGCCGGCCCTCCCCAGGTGTGCCTGGTTGAGGTCAATATAAACAGCGCTCCAGGCAGCAATAGCCCCTGAAGCTGTGCCTGACTCCATATTCTCTGCCCCGTCAGCAGTCTCGGGACTGTGCTGGTGGGAGGGAGTGAGGGGCCACAGCTTTGTTGGTGGCCCAGTGTGAGGGGGGCTCTGCTGGCCTTTCTGCAGGGGTTTCCAGGCTGCCACCTGTAAAGAAGAGGATGTGTCACCCATCCCTTCCCCTGGAATTTCTCTCCGGACAGAGGTGAGGAAGGAAAAAAGCAGTGGGGGCCGGGACAGGAGGGGTATCTCAGGCAGGGCAATGGAAAGCTTCTGGAAGAGCGCCCGGGGCCAGGACCACCCTGGCTGGCCTGCAGGCACCAAGTTGGACTGTGTGCTGTCGCTGGTGTGGCTCCGCGGCCCTTCCTCTAGGCTTTCAAGCCCTTGTACATATTCAGGTGTTTTACCTGGGAAGGGTGGGAACAGTTCAGCAGCAGCTGGCCTGGGGCTCAGCTCACGTTTTCTCACAGATGCCTCGGCAGGGTCCCCCAGCTTTGCAATGAGGACGCTCCTTGCGTGGGGGGTGGGTTGCTGGCTGTATGGGAGATGATTCCCCACCTCTGACCAATTTCAGAATTGTTGACCGCTGGAGCAAGTGCCCTGATAGGGTTTTCCTGTGTATAACTGGTGGGTTCAGGTTTTTTTTTTTTTTCTTTTATGGTTCAAGTTAGGTTTTATTCCTCTTTTATGTATTTATAGATATAAGCATGGAAATAATTCATTCCTATAAATACATCTGTGTGAAGGGAAGAACTTTTTTCTGTTTTATTTTTAAATTTTATTTTTTTAAAATTTTGAAATTTAATTTTATTTATTTTTTTATACAGCAGGTTATTATTAGTTATGCATTTTATGCATATACATGTATACAGGTCAATCCCAATCTCCCAACTCATCCCACCACCACCACCCCATGGCTTCCCGCACTTGGTGTCCATACGTTTGTTCTCTACCTCTGTGTCTCTATTTCTTCCCTGCAAACCAGTTCATCTGTACCATTTTTTAGGTTCCACATATATGCATTAATATACAATATTTGTTTTCCTCTTTCTGACTTACTTCATTCTGTATGACAGTCACTCGATCCATCGATGTCTCTACAAATGACCCAGTTTCATTCCTCTTTATGGCCGAGTAATATTCCATTTTATATATGTACCACATCTTTATCCATTCATCTGTCTGTGGGCATTTAGGTTGCTTCCATTACCTGGCTATTGTAAATAGTGCTGCAATGAACATTGTGGTGAATGTGCCTTTTTGATTTATGGTTTTCTCTGGGTATATGCCCAGAAGTGGGATTGCTGGATCAGATGGTAATTCTATTTCTAGTTTTTTTTAAGGAAACTCCATACTGTTCTCCATAGTGTCTGTATCAATTTACATTCCCACCAATAGTGGAAGAGGGCTCCTTTTGTCCACACCCTCCCCAGAATTTGTTGTTTGTAGATTTCCTGATGATGCCGATTCTAACAGGTGTGAGGTGATACCTCATTGTAGTTTTGATGTGCATTTCTCTAATAATTAGTGCTGTTGAGCAGCTTTTCATGTGCGTCTTGGCCATCTCTGTGTCTTCTTTGAAGAAACGTCTCTTTAGATCTTCTGCCCATTTTTGTATTGGGTTGTTTGTTTTTTTAATATTAAGCTGCATGAGCTGTTTATATATATATTGGAGATTAAACCTTTGTCCATTGATTCGTTTGCAACGATTTTCGCCCATTCTGAGGGATGCCTTTTTCCATTCCCGTTTTTTTTTAACAAAAAAAGGAAAGAAAGAAAAAGAAGCAGAACACTAATGTGCGTAAAATCTGCCTTTTGAAACGGTCGTTTTGAAATATGGACGTCCTTTGAATTTTTTGGTCGATATGTGACCCCAGGATTTGTTTTCAGGGCAGGTGTGACTTACAGGCCTGCAATGATTTTGAATATCAATGGACCATTAGCACTGGGATTAAAGCTGCTGTTGTGTGAAACGGCCACAAGGTGGCAGCAGTTCTCCCTTACCAAATCTGGATAAGAGTGCAACAGAGCCTCAATGGAAGTCGTGTCCTAGATTGGAATTTAGAATGGAATGTGCCAGGAGAAAGCCCCTCAAGTTTGTCTCACTACATCTTGTTCGTGTTTTTAATTTATTTTTTTTAATTTTTTATTACAGCAAGTTTGATTACAATGTTTGGCTTGTTGTAGGTGTGGAAGATGTGGTTCTTTTACACATATACAGATGTCTGATCTTCCTGGGATCCTTTTCCCATGTACGTTATGACCAAATGTTGAGTAGTCTTCTCTTGGTATTCCGTAGGTCTTTGGTGATTATATATGTCACCTGTGTTTGTATATGTCTGTTAACCCCGATATCGTAATGAAACCAATCCTCACACCTTTCCATTGGTGAACCATAAGTTTGTTTAATGAATCTGTGATTGCCCTTCTCCGTGGAAATATCTGCCCTGGTATCCACTTTTAGGTAACACCTATAAGTGATATGATACGATATGTGTCTTTCACTTTCTGACTTACTACAAGTCACGTGGTTACCTCTAGACTCATCTACGGGGCTGCAAATGGCATTGTGTCCTTTTTTTCCTTGGCTTCTATTCTGCCTTAGCGAGGTCCATTTTCAACAATGTGATTCCCTGAGGGTTGTGGATTAGCTGACCTGGGCAGCCTTACCCTGCCGGCCGGCCCTCCCCAGGTGTGCCTGGTTGAGGTCAATATAAACAGCGCTCCAGGCAGCAATAGCCCCTGAAGCTGTGCCTGACTCCATATTCTCTGCCCCGTCAGCAGTCTCGGGGCTGTGCTGGTGGGAGGGAGTGAGGGGCCACAGCTTTGTTGGTGGCCCAGTGTGAGGGGGGCTCTGCTGGCCTTTCTGCAGGGGTTTCCAGGCTGCCAGCTGTAAAGAAGAGGATGTGTCACCCATCCCTTCCCCTGGAATTTCTCTCCGGACAGAGGTGAGGAAGGAAAAAAGCAGTGGGGGCCGGGACAGGAGGGGTATCTCAGGCAGGGCAATGGAAAGCTTCTGGAAGAGCGCCCGGGGCCAGGACCACCCTGGCTGGCCTGCAGGCACCAAGTTGGACTGTGTGCTGTCGCTGGTGTGGCTCCGCGGCCCTTCCTCTAGGCTTTCAAGCCCTTGTACATATTCAGGTGTTTTACCTGGGAAGGGTGGGAACAGTTCAGCAGCAGCTGGCCTGGGGCTCAGCTCACGTTTTCTCACAGATGCCTCGGCAGGGTCCCCCAGCTTTGCAATGAGGACGCTCCTTGCGTGGGGGGTGGGTTGCTGGCTGTATGGGAGATGATTCCCCACCTCTGACCAATTTCAGAATTGTTGACCGCTGGAGCAAGTGCCCTGATAGGGTTTTCCTGTGTATAACTGGTGGGTTCAGGTTTTTTTTTTTTTTTCTTTTATGGTTCAAGTTAGGTTTTATTCCTCTTTTATGTATTTATAGATATAAGCATGGAAATAATTCATTCCTATAAATACATCTGTGTGAAGGGAAGAACTTTTTTCTGTTTTATTTTTAAATTTTATTTTTTTAAAATTTTGAAATTTAATTTTATTTATTTTTTTATACAGCAGGTTATTATTAGTTATGCATTTTATGCATATACATGTATACAGGTCAATCCCAATCTCCCAACTCATCCCACCACCACCACCCCATGGCTTCCCGCACTTGGTGTCCATACGTTTGTTCTCTACCTCTGTGTCTCTATTTCTTCCCTGCAAACCAGTTCATCTGTACCATTTTTTAGGTTCCACATATATGCATTAATATACAATATTTGTTTTCCTCTTTCTGACTTACTTCATTCTGTATGACAGTCACTCGATCCATCGATGTCTCTACAAATGACCCAGTTTCATTCCTCTTTATGGCCGAGTAATATTCCATTTTATATATGTACCACATCTTTATCCATTCATCTGTCTGTGGGCATTTAGGTTGCTTCCATTACCTGGCTATTGTAAATAGTGCTGCAATGAACATTGTGGTGAATGTGCCTTTTTGATTTATGGTTTTCTCTGGGTATATGCCCAGAAGTGGGATTGCTGGATCAGATGGTAATTCTATTTCTAGTTTTTTTTAAGGAAACTCCATACTGTTCTCCATAGTGTCTGTATCAATTTACATTCCCACCAATAGTGGAAGAGGGCTCCTTTTGTCCACACCCTCCCCAGAATTGGTTGTTTGTAGATTTCCTGATGATGCCGATTCTAACAGGTGTGAGGTGATACCTCATTGTAGTTTTGATGTGCATTTCTCTAATAATTAGTGCTGTTGAGCAGCTTTTCATGTGCGTCTTGGCCATCTCTGTGTCTTCTTTGAAGAAACGTCTCTTTAGATCTTCTGCCCATTTTTGTATTGGGTTGTTTGTTTTTTTAATATTAAGCTGCATGAGCTGTTTATATATATATTGGAGATTAAACCTTTGTCCATTGATTCGTTTGCAACGATTTTCGCCCATTCTGAGGGATGCCTTTTTCCATTCCCGTTTTTTTTTAACAAAAAAAGGAAAGAAAGAAAAAGAAGCAGAACACTAATGTGCGTAAAATCTGCCTTTTGAAACGGTCGTTTTGAAATATGGACGTCCTTTGAATTTTTTGGTCGATATGTGACCCCAGGATTTGTTTTCAGGGCAGGTGTGACTTACAGGCCTGCAATGATTTTGAATATCAATGGACCATTAGCGCTGGGATTAAAGCTGCTGTTGTGTGAAACGGCCACAAGGTGGCAGCAGTTCTCCCTTACCAAATCTGGTTAAGAGGGCAACAGAGCCTCAATGGAAGTCGTGTCCTAGATTGGAATTTAGAATGGAATGTGCCAGGAGAAAGCCCCTCAAGTTTGTCTCACTACATCTTGTTCGTGTTTTTAATTTATTTTTTTTAATTTTTTATTACAGCAAGTTTGATTACAATGTTTGGCTTGTTGTAGGTGTGGAAGATGTGGTTCTTTTACACATATACAGATGTCTGATCTTCCTGGGATCCTTTTCCCATGTACGTTATGACCGAATGTTGAGTAGTCTTCTCTTGGTATTCCGTAGGTCTTTGGTGATTATATATGTCACCTGTGTTTGTATATGTCTGTTAACCCCGATATCGTAATGAAACCAATCCTCACACCTTTCCATTGGTGAACCATAAGTTTGTTTAATGAATCTGTGATTGCCCTTCTCCGTGGAAATATCTGCCCTGGTATCCACTTTTAGGTAACACCTATAAGTGATATGATACGATATGTGTCTTTCACTTTCTGACTTACTACAAGTCACGTGGTTACCTCTAGACTCATCTACGGGGCTGCAAATGGCATTGTGTCCTTTTTTTCCTTGGCTTCTATTCTGCCTTAGCGAGGTCCATTTTCAACAATGTGATTCCCTGAGGGTTGTGGATTAGCTGACCTGGGCAGCCTTACCCTGCCGGCCGGCCCTCCCCAGGTGTGCCTGGTTGAGGTCAATATAAACAGCGCTCCAGGCAGCAATAGCCCCTGAAGCTGTGCCTGACTCCATATTCTCTGCCCCGTCAGCAGTCTCGGGGCTGTGCTGGTGGGAGGGAGTGAGGGGCCACAGCTTTGTTGGTGGCCCAGTGTGAGGGGGGCTCTGCTGGCCTTTCTGCAGGGGTTTCCAGGCTGCCAGCTGTAAAGAAGAGGATGTGTCACCCATCCCTTCCCCTGGAATTTCTCTCCGGACAGAGGTGAGGAAGGAAAAAAGCAGTGGGGGCCGGGACAGGAGGGGTATCTCAGGCAGGGCAATGGAAAGCTTCTGGAAGAGCGCCCGGGGCCAGGACCACCCTGGCTGGCCTGCAGGCACCAAGTTGGACTGTGTGCTGTCGCTGGTGTGGCTCCGCGGCCCTTCCTCTAGGCTTTCAAGCCCTTGTACATATTCAGGTGTTTTACCTGGGAAGGGTGGGAACAGTTCAGCAGCAGCTGGCCTGGGGCTCAGCTCACGTTTTCTCACAGATGCCTCGGCAGGGTCCCCCAGCTTTGCAATGAGGACGCTCCTTGCGTGGGGGGTGGGTTGCTGGCTGTATGGGAGATGATTCCCCACCTCTGACCAATTTCAGAATTGTTGACCGCTGGAGCAAGTGCCCTGATAGGGTTTTCCTGTGTATAACTGGTGGGTTCAGGTTTTTTTTTTTTTTCTTTTATGGTTCAAGTTAGGTTTTATTCCTCTTTTATGTATTTATAGATATAAGCATGGAAATAATTCATTCCTATAAATACATCTGTGTGAAGGGAAGAACTTTTTTCTGTTTTATTTTTAAATTTTATTTTTTTAAAATTTTGAAATTTAATTTTATTTATTTTTTTATACAGCAGGTTATTATTAGTTATGCATTTTATGCATATACATGTATACAGGTCAATCCCAATCTCCCAACTCATCCCACCACCACCACCCCATGGCTTCCCGCACTTGGTGTCCATACGTTTGTTCTCTACCTCTGTGTCTCTATTTCTTCCCTGCAAACCAGTTCATCTGTACCATTTTTTAGGTTCCACATATATGCATTAATATACAATATTTGTTTTCCTCTTTCTGACTTACTTCATTCTGTATGACAGTCACTCGATCCATCGATGTCTCTACAAATGACCCAGTTTCATTCCTCTTTATGGCCGAGTAATATTCCATTTTATATATGTACCACATCTTTATCCATTCATCTGTCTGTGGGCATTTAGGTTGCTTCCATTACCTGGCTATTGTAAATAGTGCTGCAATGAACATTGTGGTGAATGTGCCTTTTTGATTTATGGTTTTCTCTGGGTATATGCCCAGAAGTGGGATTGCTGGATCAGATGGTAATTCTATTTCTAGTTTTTTTTAAGGAAACTCCATACTGTTCTCCATAGTGTCTGTATCAATTTACATTCCCACCAATAGTGGAAGAGGGCTCCTTTTGTCCACACCCTCCCCAGAATTTGTTGTTTGTAGATTTCCTGATGATGCCGATTCTAACAGGTGTGAGGTGATACCTCATTGTAGTTTTGATGTGCATTTCTCTAATAATTAGTGCTGTTGAGCAGCTTTTCATGTGCGTCTTGGCCATCTCTGTGTCTTCTTTGAAGAAACGTCTCTTTAGATCTTCTGCCCATTTTTGTATTGGGTTGTTTGTTTTTTTAATATTAAGCTGCATGAGCTGTTTATATATATATTGGAGATTAAACCTTTGTCCATTGATTCGTTTGCAACGATTTTCGCCCATTCTGAGGGATGCCTTTTTCCATTCCCGTTTTTTTTTAACAAAAAAAGGAAAGAAAGAAAAAGAAGCAGAACACTAATGTGCGTAAAATCTGCCTTTTGAAACGGTCGTTTTGAAATATGGACGTCCTTTGAATTTTTTGGTCGATATGTGACCCCAGGATTTGTTTTCAGGGCAGGTGTGACTTACAGGCCTGCAATGATTTTGAATATCAATGGACCATTAGCGCTGGGATTAAAGCTGCTGTTGTGTGAAACGGCCACAAGGTGGCAGCAGTTCTCCCTTACCAAATCTGGATAAGAGTGCAACAGAGCCTCAATGGAAGTCGTGTCCTAGATTGGAATTTAGAATGGAATGTGCCAGGAGAAAGCCCCTCAAGTTTGTCTCACTACATCTTGTTCGTGTTTTTAATTTATTTTTTTTAATTTTTTATTACAGCAAGTTTGATTACAATGTTTGGCTTGTTGTAGGTGTGGAAGATGTGGTTCTTTTACACATATACAGATGTCTGATCTTCCTGGGATCCTTTTCCCATGTACGTTATGACCGAATGTTGAGTAGTCTTCTCTTGGTATTCCGTAGGTCTTTGGTGATTATATATGTCACCTGTGTTTGTATATGTCTGTTAACCCCGATATCGTAATGAAACCAATCCTCACACCTTTCCATTGGTGAACCATAAGTTTGTTTAATGAATCTGTGATTGCCCTTCTCCGTGGAAATATCTGCCCTGGTATCCACTTTTAGGTAACACCTATAAGTGATATGATACGATATGTGTCTTTCACTTTCTGACTTACTACAAGTCACGTGGTTACCTCTAGACTCATCTACGGGGCTGCAAATGGCATTGTGTCCTTTTTTTCCTTGGCTTCTATTCTGCCTTAGCGAGGTCCATTTTCAACAATGTGATTCCCTGAGGGTTGTGGATTAGCTGACCTGGGCAGCCTTACCCTGCCGGCCGGCCCTCCCCAGGTGTGCCTGGTTGAGGTCAATATAAACAGCGCTCCAGGCAGCAATAGCCCCTGAAGCTGTGCCTGACTCCATATTCTCTGCCCCGTCAGCAGTCTCGGGGCTGTGCTGGTGGGAGGGAGTGAGGGGCCACAGCTTTGTTGGTGGCCCAGTGTGAGGGGGGCTCTGCTGGCCTTTCTGCAGGGGTTTCCAGGCTGCCAGCTGTAAAGAAGAGGATGTGTCACCCATCCCTTCCCCTGGAATTTCTCTCCGGACAGAGGTGAGGAAGGAAAAAAGCAGTGGGGGCCGGGACAGGAGGGGTATCTCAGGCAGGGCAATGGAAAGCTTCTGGAAGAGCGCCCGGGGCCAGGACCACCCTGGCTGGCCTGCAGGCACCAAGTTGGACTGTGTGCTGTCGCTGGTGTGGCTCCGCGGCCCTTCCTCTAGGCTTTCAAGCCCTTGTACATATTCAGGTGTTTTACCTGGGAAGGGTGGGAACAGTTCAGCAGCAGCTGGCCTGGGGCTCAGCTCACGTTTTCTCACAGATGCCTCGGCAGGGTCCCCCAGCTTTGCAATGAGGACGCTCCTTGCGTGGGGGGTGGGTTGCTGGCTGTATGGGAGATGATTCCCCACCTCTGACCAATTTCAGAATTGTTGACCGCTGGAGCAAGTGCCCTGATAGGGTTTTCCTGTGTATAACTGGTGGGTTCAGGTTTTTTTTTTTTTTTCTTTTATGGTTCAAGTTAGGTTTTATTCCTCTTTTATGTATTTATAGATATAAGCATGGAAATAATTCATTCCTATAAATACATCTGTGTGAAGGGAAGAACTTTTTTCTGTTTTATTTTTAAATTTTATTTTTTTAAAATTTTGAAATTTAATTTTATTTATTTTTTTATACAGCAGGTTATTATTAGTTATGCATTTTATGCATATACATGTATACAGGTCAATCCCAATCTCCCAACTCATCCCACCACCACCACCCCATGGCTTCCCGCACTTGGTGTCCATACGTTTGTTCTCTACCTCTGTGTCTCTATTTCTTCCCTGCAAACCAGTTCATCTGTACCATTTTTTAGGTTCCACATATATGCATTAATATACAATATTTGTTTTCCTCTTTCTGACTTACTTCATTCTGTATGACAGTCACTCGATCCATCGATGTCTCTACAAATGACCCAGTTTCATTCCTCTTTATGGCCGAGTAATATTCCATTTTATATATGTACCACATCTTTATCCATTCATCTGTCTGTGGGCATTTAGGTTGCTTCCATTACCTGGCTATTGTAAATAGTGCTGCAATGAACATTGTGGTGAATGTGCCTTTTTGATTTATGGTTTTCTCTGGGTATATGCCCAGAAGTGGGATTGCTGGATCAGATGGTAATTCTATTTCTAGTTTTTTTTAAGGAAACTCCATACTGTTCTCCATAGTGTCTGTATCAATTTACATTCCCACCAATAGTGGAAGAGGGCTCCTTTTGTCCACACCCTCCCCAGAATTTGTTGTTTGTAGATTTCCTGATGATGCCGATTCTAACAGGTGTGAGGTGATACCTCATTGTAGTTTTGATGTGCATTTCTCTAATAATTAGTGCTGTTGAGCAGCTTTTCATGTGCGTCTTGGCCATCTCTGTGTCTTCTTTGAAGAAACGTCTCTTTAGATCTTCTGCCCATTTTTGTATTGGGTTGTTTGTTTTTTTAATATTAAGCTGCATGAGCTGTTTATATATATATTGGAGATTAAACCTTTGTCCATTGATTCGTTTGCAACGATTTTCGCCCATTCTGAGGGATGCCTTTTTCCATTCCCGTTTTTTTTTAACAAAAAAAGGAAAGAAAGAAAAAGAAGCAGAACACTAATGTGCGTAAAATCTGCCTTTTGAAACGGTCGTTTTGAAATATGGACGTCCTTTGAATTTTTTGGTCGATATGTGACCCCAGGATTTGTTTTCAGGGCAGGTGTGACTTACAGGCCTGCAATGATTTTGAATATCAATGGACCATTAGCGCTGGGATTAAAGCTGCTGTTGTGTGAAACGGCCACAAGGTGGCAGCAGTTCTCCCTTACCAAATCTGGTTAAGAGGGCAACAGAGCCTCAATGGAAGTCGTGTCCTAGATTGGAATTTAGAATGGAATGTGCCAGGAGAAAGCCCCTCAAGTTTGTCTCACTACATCTTGTTCGTGTTTTTAATTTATTTTTTTTAATTTTTTATTACAGCAAGTTTGATTACAATGTTTGGCTTGTTGTAGGTGTGGAAGATGTGGTTCTTTTACACATATACAGATGTCTGATCTTCCTGGGATCCTTTTCCCATGTACGTTATGACCGAATGTTGAGTAGTCTTCTCTTGGTATTCCGTAGGTCTTTGGTGATTATATATGTCACCTGTGTTTGTATATGTCTGTTAACCCCGATATCGTAATGAAACCAATCCTCACACCTTTCCATTGGTGAACCATAAGTTTGTTTAATGAATCTGTGATTGCCCTTCTCCGTGGAAATATCTGCCCTGGTATCCACTTTTAGGTAACACCTATAAGTGATATGATACGATATGTGTCTTTCACTTTCTGACTTACTACAAGTCACGTGGTTACCTCTAGACTCATCTACGGGGCTGCAAATGGCATTGTGTCCTTTTTTTCCTTGGCTTCTATTCTGCCTTAGCGAGGTCCATTTTCAACAATGTGATTCCCTGAGGGTTGTGGATTAGCTGACCTGGGCAGCCTTACCCTGCCGGCCGGCCCTCCCCAGGTGTGCCTGGTTGAGGTCAATATAAACAGCGCTCCAGGCAGCAATAGCCCCTGAAGCTGTGCCTGACTCCATATTCTCTGCCCCGTCAGCAGTCTCGGGGCTGTGCTGGTGGGAGGGAGTGAGGGGCCACAGCTTTGTTGGTGGCCCAGTGTGAGGGGGGCTCTGCTGGCCTTTCTGCAGGGGTTTCCAGGCTGCCAGCTGTAAAGAAGAGGATGTGTCACCCATCCCTTCCCCTGGAATTTCTCTCCGGACAGAGGTGAGGAAGGAAAAAAGCAGTGGGGGCCGGGACAGGAGGGGTATCTCAGGCAGGGCAATGGAAAGCTTCTGGAAGAGCGCCCGGGGCCAGGACCACCCTGGCTGGCCTGCAGGCACCAAGTTGGACTGTGTGCTGTCGCTGGTGTGGCTCCGCGGCCCTTCCTCTAGGCTTTCAAGCCCTTGTACATATTCAGGTGTTTTACCTGGGAAGGGTGGGAACAGTTCAGCAGCAGCTGGCCTGGGGCTCAGCTCACGTTTTCTCACAGATGCCTCGGCAGGGTCCCCCAGCTTTGCAATGAGGACGCTCCTTGCGTGGGGGGTGGGTTGCTGGCTGTATGGGAGATGATTCCCCACCTCTGACCAATTTCAGAATTGTTGACCGCTGGAGCAAGTGCCCTGATAGGGTTTTCCTGTGTATAACTGGTGGGTTCAGGTTTTTTTTTTTTTTCTTTTATGGTTCAAGTTAGGTTTTATTCCTCTTTTATGTATTTATAGATATAAGCATGGAAATAATTCATTCCTATAAATACATCTGTGTGAAGGGAAGAACTTTTTTCTGTTTTATTTTTAAATTTTATTTTTTTAAAATTTTGAAATTTAATTTTATTTATTTTTTTTATACAGCAGGTTATTATTAGTTATGCATTTTATGCATATACATGTATACAGGTCAATCCCAATCTCCCAACTCATCCCACCACCACCACCCCATGGCTTCCCGCACTTGGTGTCCATACGTTTGTTCTCTACCTCTGTGTCTCTATTTCTTCCCTGCAAACCAGTTCATCTGTACCATTTTTTAGGTTCCACATATATGCATTAATATACAATATTTGTTTTCCTCTTTCTGACTTACTTCATTCTGTATGACAGTCACTCGATCCATCGATGTCTCTACAAATGACCCAGTTTCATTCCTCTTTATGGCCGAGTAATATTCCATTTTATATATGTACCACATCTTTATCCATTCATCTGTCTGTGGGCATTTAGGTTGCTTCCATTACCTGGCTATTGTAAATAGTGCTGCAATGAACATTGTGGTGAATGTGCCTTTTTGATTTATGGTTTTCTCTGGGTATATGCCCAGAAGTGGGATTGCTGGATCAGATGGTAATTCTATTTCTAGTTTTTTTTAAGGAAACTCCATACTGTTCTCCATAGTGTCTGTATCAATTTACATTCCCACCAATAGTGGAAGAGGGCTCCTTTTGTCCACACCCTCCCCAGAATTTGTTGTTTGTAGATTTCCTGATGATGCCGATTCTAACAGGTGTGAGGTGATACCTCATTGTAGTTTTGATGTGCATTTCTCTAATAATTAGTGCTGTTGAGCAGCTTTTCATGTGCGTCTTGGCCATCTCTGTGTCTTCTTTGAAGAAACGTCTCTTTAGATCTTCTGCCCATTTTTGTATTGGGTTGTTTGTTTTTTTAATATTAAGCTGCATGAGCTGTTTATATATATATTGGAGATTAAATCTTTGTCCATTGATTCGTTTGCAACGATTTTCGCCCATTCTGAGGGATGCCTTTTTCCATTCCCGTTTTTTTTTAACAAAAAAAGGAAAGAAAGAAAAAGAAGCAGAACACTAATGTGCGTAAAATCTGCCTTTTGAAACGGTCGTTTTGAAATATGGACGTCCTTTGAATTTTTTGGTCGATATGTGACCCCAGGATTTGTTTTCAGGGCAGGTGTGATTTACAGGCCTGCAATGATTTTGAATATCAATGGACCATTAGCGCTGGGATTAAAGCTGCTGTTGTGTGAAACGGCCACAAGGTGGCAGCAGTTCTCCCTTACCAAATCTGGTTAAGAGGGCAACAGAGCCTCAATGGAAGTCGTGTCCTAGATTGGAATTTAGAATGGAATGTGCCAGGAGAAAGCCCCTCAAGTTTGTCTCACTACATCTTGTTCGTGTTTTTAATTTATTTTTTTTAATTTTTTATTACAGCAAGTTTGATTACAATGTTTGGCTTGTTGTAGGTGTGGAAGATGTGGTTCTTTTACACATATACAGATGTCTGATCTTCCTGGGATCCTTTTCCCATGTACGTTATGACCGAATGTTGAGTAGTCTTCTCTTGGTATTCCGTAGGTCTTTGGTGATTATATATGTCACCTGTGTTTGTATATGTCTGTTAACCCCGATATCGTAATGAAACCAATCCTCACACCTTTCCATTGGTGAACCATAAGTTTGTTTAATGAATCTGTGATTGCCCTTCTCCGTGGAAATATCTGCCCTGGTATCCACTTTTAGGTAACACCTATAAGTGATATGATACGATATGTGTCTTTCACTTTCTGACTTACTACAAGTCACGTGGTTACCTCTAGACTCATCTACGGGGCTGCAAATGGCATTGTGTCCTTTTTTTCCTTGGCTTCTATTCTGCCTTAGCGAGGTCCATTTTCAACAATGTGATTCCCTGAGGGTTGTGGATTAGCTGACCTGGGCAGCCTTACCCTGCCGGCCGGCCCTCCCCAGGTGTGCCTGGTTGAGGTCAATATAAACAGCGCTCCAGGCAGCAATAGCCCCTGAAGCTGTGCCTGACTCCATATTCTCTGCCCCGTCAGCAGTCTCGGGGCTGTGCTGGTGGGAGGGAGTGAGGGGCCACAGCTTTGTTGGTGGCCCAGTGTGAGGGGGGCTCTGCTGGCCTTTCTGCAGGGGTATCCAGGCTGCCACCTGTAAAGAAGAGGATGTGTCACCCATCCCTTCCCCTGGAATTTCTCTCCGGACAGAGGTGAGGAAGGAAAAAAGCAGTGGGGGCCGGGACAGGAGGGGTATCTCAGGCAGGGCAATGGAAAGCTTCTGGAAGAGCGCCCGGGGCCAGGACCACCCTGGCTGGCCTGCAGGCACCAAGTTGGACTGTGTGCTGTCGCTGGTGTGGCTCCGCGGCCCTTCCTCTAGGCTTTCAAGCCCTTGTACATATTCAGGTGTTTTACCTGGGAAGGGTGGGAACAGTTCAGCAGCAGCTGGCCTGGGGCTCAGCTCACGTTTTCTCACAGATGCCTCGGCAGGGTCCCCCAGCTTTGCAATGAGGACGCTCCTTGCGTGGGGGGTGGGTTGCTGGCTGTATGGGAGATGATTCCCCACCTCTGACCAATTTCAGAATTGTTGACCGCTGGAGCAAGTGCCCTGATAGGGTTTTCCTGTGTATAACTGGTGGGTTCAGGTTTTTTTTTTTTTTCTTTTATGGTTCAAGTTAGGTTTTATTCCTCTTTTATGTATTTATAGATATAAGCATGGAAATAATTCATTCCTATAAATACATCTGTGTGAAGGGAAGAACTTTTTTCTGTTTTATTTTTAAATTTTATTTTTTTAAAATTTTGAAATTTAATTTTATTTATTTTTTTATACAGAAGGTTATTATTAGTTATGCATTTTATGCATATACATGTATACAGGTCAATCCCAATCTCCCAACTCATCCCACCACCACCACCCCATGGCTTCCCGCACTTGGTGTCCATACGTTTGTTCTCTACCTCTGTGTCTCTATTTCTTCCCTGCAAACCAGTTCATCTGTACCATTTTTTAGGTTCCACATATATGCATTAATATACAATATTTGTTTTCCTCTTTCTGACTTACTTCATTCTGTATGACAGTCACTCGATCCATCAATGTCTCTACAAATGACCCAGTTTCATTCCTCTTTATGGCCGAGTAATATTCCATTTTATATATGTACCACATCTTTATCCATTCATCTGTCTGTGGGCATTTAGGTTGCTTCCATTACCTGGCTATTGTAAATAGTGCTGCAATGAACATTGTGGTGAATGTGCCTTTTTGATTTATGGTTTTCTCTGGGTATATGCCCAGAAGTGGGATTGCTGGATCAGATGGTAATTCTATTTCTAGTTTTTTTTAAGGAAACTCCATACTGTTCTCCATAGTGTCTGTATCAATTTACATTCCCACCAATAGTGGAAGAGGGCTCCTTTTGTCCACACCCTCCCCAGAATTTGTTGTTTGTAGATTTCCTGATGATGCCGATTCTAACAGGTGTGAGGTGATACCTCATTGTAGTTTTGATGTGCATTTCTCTAATAATTAGTGCTGTTGAGCAGCTTTTCATGTGCGTCTTGGCCATCTCTGTGTCTTCTTTGAAGAAACGTCTCTTTAGATCTTCTGCCCATTTTTGTATTGGGTTGTTTGTTTTTTTAATATTAAGCTGCATGAGCTGTTTATATATATATTGGAGATTAAACCTTTGTCCATTGATTCGTTTGCAACGATTTTCGCCCATTCTGAGGGATGCCTTTTTCCATTCCCGTTTTTTTTTAACAAAAAAAGGAAAGAAAGAAAAAGAAGCAGAACACTAATGTGCGTAAAATCTGCCTTTTGAAACGGTCGTTTTGAAATATGGACGTCCTTTGAATTTTTTGGTCGATATGTGACCCCAGGATTTGTTTTCAGGGCAGGTGTGACTTACAGGCCTGCAATGATTTTGAATATCAATGGACCATTAGCGCTGGGATTAAAGCTGCTGTTGTGTGAAACGGCCACAAGGTGGCAGCAGTTCTCCCTTACCAAATCTGGTTAAGAGGGCAACAGAGCCTCAATGGAAGTCGTGTCCTAGATTGGAATTTAGAATGGAATGTGCCAGGAGAAAGCCCCTCAAGTTTGTCTCACTACATCTTGTTCGTGTTTTTAATTTATTTTTTTTAATTTTTTATTACAGCAAGTTTGATTACAATGTTTGGCTTGTTGTAGGTGTGGAAGATGTGGTTCTTTTACACATATACAGATGTCTGATCTTCCTGGGATCCTTTTCCCATGTACGTTATGACCGAATGTTGAGTAGTCTTCTCTTGGTATTCCGTAGGTCTTTGGTGATTATATATGTCACCTGTGTTTGTATATGTCTGTTAACCCCGATATCGTAATGAAACCAATCCTCACACCTTTCCATTGGTGAACCATAAGTTTGTTTAATGAATCTGTGATTGCCCTTCTCCGTGGAAATATCTGCCCTGGTATCCACTTTTAGGTAACACCTATAAGTGATATGATACGATATGTGTCTTTCACTTTCTGACTTACTACAAGTCACGTGGTTACCTCTAGACTCATCTACGGGGCTGCAAATGGCATTGTGTCCTTTTTTTCCTTGGCTTCTATTCTGCCTTAGCGAGGTCCATTTTCAACAATGTGATTCCCTGAGGGTTGTGGATTAGCTGACCTGGGCAGCCTTACCCTGCCGGCCGGCCCTCCCCAGGTGTGCCTGGTTGAGGTCAATATAAACAGCGCTCCAGGCAGCAATAGCCCCTGAAGCTGTGCCTGACTCCATATTCTCTGCCCCGTCAGCAGTCTCGGGGCTGTGCTGGTGGGAGGGAGTGAGGGGCCACAGCTTTGTTGGTGGCCCAGTGTGAGGGGGGCTCTGCTGGCCTTTCTGCAGGGGTTTCCAGGCTGCCAGCTGTAAAGAAGAGGATGTGTCACCCATCCCTTCCCCTGGAATTTCTCTCCGGACAGAGGTGAGGAAGGAAAAAAGCAGTGGGGGCCGGGACAGGAGGGGTATCTCAGGCAGGGCAATGGAAAGCTTCTGGAAGAGCGCCCGGGGCCAGGACCACCCTGGCTGGCCTGCAGGCACCAAGTTGGACTGTGTGCTGTCGCTGGTGTGGCTCCGCGGCCCTTCCTCTAGGCTTTCAAGCCCTTGTACATATTCAGGTGTTTTACCTGGGAAGGGTGGGAACAGTTCAGCAGCAGCTGGCCTGGGGCTCAGCTCACGTTTTCTCACAGATGCCTCGGCAGGGTCCCCCAGCTTTGCAATGAGGACGCTCCTTGCGTGGGGGGTGGGTTGCTGGCTGTATGGGAGATGATTCCCCACCTCTGACCAATTTCAGAATTGTTGACCGCTGGAGCAAGTGCCCTGATAGGGTTTTCCTGTGTATAACTGGTGGGTTCAGGTTTTTTTTTTTTTTCTTTTATGGTTCAAGTTAGGTTTTATTCCTCTTTTATGTATTTATAGATATAAGCATGGAAATAATTCATTCCTATAAATACATCTGTGTGAAGGGAAGAACTTTTTTCTGTTTTATTTTTAAATTTTATTTTTTTAAAATTTTGAAATTTAATTTTATTTATTTTTTTTATACAGCAGGTTATTATTAGTTATGCATTTTATGCATATACATGTATACAGGTCAATCCCAATCTCCCAACTCATCCCACCACCACCACCCCATGGCTTCCCGCACTTGGTGTCCATACGTTTGTTCTCTACCTCTGTGTCTCTATTTCTTCCCTGCAAACCAGTTCATCTGTACCATTTTTTAGGTTCCACATATATGCATTAATATACAATATTTGTTTTCCTCTTTCTGACTTACTTCATTCTGTATGACAGTCACTCGATCCATCGATGTCTCTACAAATGACCCAGTTTCATTCCTCTTTATGGCCGAGTAATATTCCATTTTATATATGTACCACATCTTTATCCATTCATCTGTCTGTGGGCATTTAGGTTGCTTCCATTACCTGGCTATTGTAAATAGTGCTGCAATGAACATTGTGGTGAATGTGCCTTTTTGATTTATGGTTATCTCTGGGTATATGCCCAGAAGTGGGATTGCTGGATCAGATGGTAATTCTATTTCTAGTTTTTTTTAAGGAAACTCCATACTGTTCTCCATAGTGTCTGTATCAATTTACATTCCCACCAATAGTGGAAGAGGGCTCCTTTTGTCCACACCCTTCCCAGAATTTGTTGTTTGTAGATTTCCTGATGATGCCGATTCTAACAGGTGTGAGGTGATACCTCATTGTAGTTTTGATGTGCATTTCTCTAATAATTAGTGCTGTTGAGCAGCTTTTCATGTGCGTCTTGGCCATCTCTGTGTCTTCTTTGAAGAAACGTCTCTTTAGATCTTCTGCCCATTTTTGTATTGGGTTGTTTGTTTTTTTAATATTAAGCTGCATGAGCTGTTTATATATATATTGGAGATTAAACCTTTGTCCATTGATTCGTTTGCAACGATTTTCGCCCATTCTGAGGGATGCCTTTTTCCATTCCCGTTTTTTTTTAACAAAAAAAGGAAAGAAAGAAAAAGAAGCAGAACACTAATGTGCGTAAAATCTGCCTTTTGAAACGGTCGTTTTGAAATATGGACGTCCTTTGAATTTTTTGGTCGATATGTGACCCCAGGATTTGTTTTCAGGGCAGGTGTGATTTACAGGCCTGCAATGATTTTGAATATCAATGGACCATTAGCGCTGGGATTAAAGCTGCTGTTGTGTGAAACGGCCACAAGGTGGCAGCAGTTCTCCCTTACCAAATCTGGTTAAGAGGGCAACAGAGCCTCAATGGAAGTCGTGTCCTAGATTGGAATTTAGAATGGAATGTGCCAGGAGAAAGCCCCTCAAGTTTGTCTCACTACATCTTGTTCGTGTTTTTAATTTATTTTTTTTAATTTTTTATTACAGCAAGTTTGATTACAATGTTTGGCTTGTTGTAGGTGTGGAAGATGTGGTTCTTTTACACATATACAGATGTCTGATCTTCCTGGGATCCTTTTCCCATGTACGTTATGACCGAATGTTGAGTAGTCTTCTCTTGGTATTCCGTAGGTCTTTGGTGATTATATATGTCACCTGTGTTTGTATATGTCTGTTAACCCCGATATCGTAATGAAACTAATCCTCACACCTTTCCATTGGTGAACCATAAGTTTGTTTAATGAATCTGTGATTGCCCTTCTCCGTGGAAATATCTGCCCTGGTATCCACTTTTAGGTAACACCTATAAGTGATATGATACGATATGTGTCTTTCACTTTCTGACTTACTACAAGTCACGTGATTACCTCTAGACTCATCTACGGGGCTGCAAATGGCATTGTGTCCTTTTTTTCCTTGGCTTCTATTCTGCCTTAGCGAGGTCCATTTTCAACAATGTGATTCCCTGAGGGTTGTGGATTAGCTGACCTGGGCAGCCTTACCCTGCCGGCCGGCCCTCCCCAGGTGTGCCTGGTTGAGGTCAATATAAACAGCGCTCCAGGCAGCAATAGCCCCTGAAGCTGTGCCTGACTCCATATTCTCTGCCCCGTCAGCAGTCTCGGGGCTGTGCTGGTGGGAGGGAGTGAGGGGCCACAGCTTTGTTGGTGGCCCAGTGTGAGGGGGGCTCTGCTGGCCTTTCTGCAGGGGTATCCAGGCTGCCACCTGTAAAGAAGAGGATGTGTCACCCATCCCTTCCCCTGGAATTTCTCTCCGGACAGAGGTGAGGAAGGAAAAAAGCAGTGGGGGCCGGGACAGGAGGGGTATCTCAGGCAGGGCAATGGAAAGCTTCTGGAAGAGCGCCCGGGGCCAGGACCACCCTGGCTGGCCTGCAGGCACCAAGTTGGACTGTGTGCTGTCGCTGGTGTGGCTCCGCGGCCCTTCCTCTAGGCTTTCAAGCCCTTGTACATATTCAGGTGTTTTACCTGGGAAGGGTGGGAACAGTTCAGCAGCAGCTGGCCTGGGGCTCAGCTCACGTTTTCTCACAGATGCCTCGGCAGGGTCCCCCAGCTTTGCAATGAGGACGCTCCTTGCGTGGGGGGTGGGTTGCTGGCTGTATGGGAGATGATTCCCCACCTCTGACCAATTTCAGAATTGTTGACCGCTGGAGCAAGTGCCCTGATAGGGTTTTCCTGTGTATAACTGGTGGGTTCAGGTTTTTTTTTTTTTTCTTTTATGGTTCAAGTTAGGTTTTATTCCTCTTTTATGTATTTATAGATATAAGCATGGAAATAATTCATTCCTATAAATACATCTGTGTGAAGGGAAGAACTTTTTTCTGTTTTATTTTTAAATTTTATTTTTTTAAAATTTTGAAATTTAATTTTATTTATTTTTTTATACAGAAGGTTATTATTAGTTATGCATTTTATGCATATACATGTATACAGGTCAATCCCAATCTCCCAACTCATCCCACCACCACCACCCCATGGCTTCCCGCACTTGGTGTCCATACGTTTGTTCTCTACCTCTGTGTCTCTATTTCTTCCCTGCAAACCAGTTCATCTGTACCATTTTTTAGGTTCCACATATATGCATTAATATACAATATTTGTTTTCCTCTTTCTGACTTACTTCATTCTGTATGACAGTCACTCGATCCATCAATGTCTCTACAAATGACCCAGTTTCATTCCTCTTTATGGCCGAGTAATATTCCATTTTATATATGTACCACATCTTTATCCATTCATCTGTCTGTGGGCATTTAGGTTGCTTCCATTACCTGGCTATTGTAAATAGTGCTGCAATGAACATTGTGGTGAATGTGCCTTTTTGATTTATGGTTTTCTCTGGGTATATGCCCAGAAGTGGGATTGCTGGATCAGATGGTAATTCTATTTCTAGTTTTTTTTAAGGAAACTCCATACTGTTCTCCATAGTGTCTGTATCAATTTACATTCCCACCAATAGTGGAAGAGGGCTCCTTTTGTCCACACCCTCCCCAGAATTTGTTGTTTGTAGATTTCCTGATGATGCCGATTCTAACAGGTGTGAGGTGATACCTCATTGTAGTTTTGATGTGCATTTCTCTAATAATTAGTGCTGTTGAGCAGCTTTTCATGTGCGTCTTGGCCATCTCTGTGTCTTCTTTGAAGAAACGTCTCTTTAGATCTTCTGCCCATTTTTGTATTGGGTTGTTTGTTTTTTTAATATTAAGCTGCATGAGCTGTTTATATATATATTGGAGATTAAACCTTTGTCCATTGATTCGTTTGCAACGATTTTCGCCCATTCTGAGGGATGCCTTTTTCCATTCCCGTTTTTTTTTAACAAAAAAAGGAAAGAAAGAAAAAGAAGCAGAACACTAATGTGCGTAAAATCTGCCTTTTGAAACGGTCGTTTTGAAATATGGACGTCCTTTGAATTTTTTGGTCGATATGTGACCCCAGGATTTGTTTTCAGGGCAGGTGTGACTTACAGGCCTGCAATGATTTTGAATATCAATGGACCATTAGCGCTGGGATTAAAGCTGCTGTTGTGTGAAACGGCCACAAGGTGGCAGCAGTTCTCCCTTACCAAATCTGGTTAAGAGGGCAACAGAGCCTCAATGGAAGTCGTGTCCTAGATTGGAATTTAGAATGGAATGTGCCAGGAGAAAGCCCCTCAAGTTTGTCTCACTACATCTTGTTCGTGTTTTTAATTTATTTTTTTTAATTTTTTATTACAGCAAGTTTGATTACAATGTTTGGCTTGTTGTAGGTGTGGAAGATGTGGTTCTTTTACACATATACAGATGTCTGATCTTCCTGGGATCCTTTTCCCATGTACGTTATGACCGAATGTTGAGTAGTCTTCTCTTGGTATTCCGTAGGTCTTTGGTGATTACATATGTCACCTGTGTTTGTATATGTCTGTTAACCCCGATATCGTAATGAAACCAATCCTCACACCTTTCCATTGGTGAACCATAAGTTTGTTTAATGAATCTGTGATTGCCCTTCTCCGTGGAAATATCTGCCCTGGTATCCACTTTTAGGTAACACCTATAAGTGATATGATACGATATGTGTCTTTCACTTTCTGACTTACTACAAGTCACGTGGTTACCTCTAGACTCATCTACGGGGCTGCAAATGGCATTGTGTCCTTTTTTCCTTGGCTTCTATTCTGCCTTAGCGAGGTCCATTTTCAACAATGTGATTCCCTGAGGGTTGTGGATTAGCTGACCTGGGCAGCCTTACCCTGCCGGCCGGCCCTCCCCAGGTGTGCCTGTTTGAGGTCAATATAAACAGCGCTCCAGGCAGCAATAGCCCCTGAAGCTGTGCCTGACTCCATATTCTCTGCCCCGTCAGCAGTCTCGGGGCTGTGCTGGTGGGAGGGAGTGAGGGGCCACAGCTTTGTTGGTGGCCCAGTGTGAGGGGGGCTCTGCTGGCCTTTCTGCAGGGGTTTCCAGGCTGCCAGCTGTAAAGAAGAGGATGTGTCACCCATCCCTTCCCCTGGAATTTCTCTCCGGACAGAGGTGAGGAAGGAAAAAAGCAGTGGGGGCCGGGACAGGAGGGGTATCTCAGGCAGGGCAATGGAAAGCTTCTGGAAGAGCGCCCGGGGCCAGGACCACCCTGGCTGGCCTGCAGGCACCAAGTTGGACTGTGTGCTGTCGCTGGTGTGGCTCCGCGGCCCTTCCTCTAGGCTTTCAAGCCCTTGTACATATTCAGGTGTTTTACCTGGGAAGGGTGGGAACAGTTCAGCAGCAGCTGGCCTGGGGCTCAGCTCACGTTTTCTCACAGATGCCTCGGCAGGGTCCCCCAGCTTTGCAATGAGGACGCTCCTTGCGTGGGGGGTGGGTTGCTGGCTGTATGGGAGATGATTCCCCACCTCTGACCAATTTCAGAATTGTTGACCGCTGGAGCAAGTGCCCTGATAGGGTTTTCCTGTGTATAACTGGTGGGTTCAGGTTTTTTTTTTTTTCTTTTATGGTTCAAGTTAGGTTTTATTCCTCTTTTATGTATTTATAGATATAAGCATGGAAATAATTCATTCCTATAAATACATCTGTGTGAAGGGAAGAACTTTTTTCTGTTTTATTTTTAAATTTTATTTTTTTAAAATTTTGAAATTTAATTTTATTTATTTTTTTATACAGCAGGTTATTATTAGTTATGCATTTTATGCATATACATGTATACAGGTCAATCCCAATCTCCCAACTCATCCCACCACCACCACCCCATGGCTTCCCGCACTTGGTGTCCATACGTTTGTTCTCTACCTCTGTGTCTCTATTTCTTCCCTGCAAACCAGTTCATCTGTACCATTTTTTAGGTTCCACATATATGCATTAATATACAATATTTGTTTTCCTCTTTCTGACTTACTTCATTCTGTATGACAGTCACTCGATCCATCGATGTCTCTACAAATGACCCAGTTTCATTCCTCTTTATGGCCGAGTAATATTCCATTTTATATATGTACCACATCTTTATCCATTCATCTGTCTGTGGGCATTTAGGTTGCTTCCATTACCTGGCTATTGTAAATAGTGCTGCAATGAACATTGTGGTGAATGTGCCTTTTTGATTTATGGTTATCTCTGGGTATATGCCCAGAAGTGGGATTGCTGGATCAGATGGTAATTCTATTTCTAGTTTTTTTTAAGGAAACTCCATACTGTTCTCCATAGTGTCTGTATCAATTTACATTCCCACCAATAGTGGAAGAGGGCTCCTTTTGTCCACACCCTCCCCAGAATTTGTTGTTTGTAGATTTCCTGATGATGCCGATTCTAACAGGTGTGAGGTGATACCTCATTGTAGTTTTGATGTGCATTTCTCTAATAATTAGTGCTGTTGAGCAGCTTTTCATGTGCGTCTTGGCCATCTCTGTGTCTTCTTTGAAGAAACGTCTCTTTAGATCTTCTGCCCATTTTTGTATTGGGTTGTTTGTTTTTTTAATATTAAGCTGCATGAGCTGTTTATATATATATTGGAGATTAAACCTTTGTCCATTGATTCGTTTGCAACGATTTTCGCCCATTCTGAGGGATGCCTTTTTCCATTCCCGTTTTTTTTTAACAAAAAAAGGAAAGAAAGAAAAAGAAGCAGAACACTAATGTGCGTAAAATCTGCCTTTTGAAACGGTCGTTTTGAAATATGGACGTCCTTTGAATTTTTTGGTCGATATGTGACCCCAGGATTTGTTTTCAGGGCAGGTGTGATTTACAGGCCTGCAATGATTTTGAATATCAATGGACCATTAGCGCTGGGATTAAAGCTGCTGTTGTGTGAAACGGCCACAAGGTGGCAGCAGTTCTCCCTTACCAAATCTGGTTAAGAGGGCAACAGAGCCTCAATGGAAGTCGTGTCCTAGATTGGAATTTAGAATGGAATGTGCCAGGAGAAAGCCCCTCAAGTTTGTCTCACTACATCTTGTTCGTGTTTTTAATTTATTTTTTTTAATTTTTTATTACAGCAAGTTTGATTACAATGTTTGGCTTGTTGTAGGTGTGGAAGATGTGGTTCTTTTACACATATACAGATGTCTGATCTTCCTGGGATCCTTTTCCCATGTACGTTATGACCGAATGTTGAGTAGTCTTCTCTTGGTATTCCGTAGGTCTTTGGTGATTATATATGTCACCTGTGTTTGTATATGTCTGTTAACCCCGATATCGTAATGAAACCAATCCTCACACCTTTCCATTGGTGAACCATAAGTTTGTTTAATGAATCTGTGATTGCCCTTCTCCGTGGAAATATCTGCCCTGGTATCCACTTTTAGGTAACACCTATAAGTGATATGATACGATATGTGTCTTTCACTTTCTGACTTACTACAAGTCACGTGATTACCTCTAGACTCATCTACGGGGCTGCAAATGGCATTGTGTCCTTTTTTTCCTTGGCTTCTATTCTGCCTTAGCGAGGTCCATTTTCAACAATGTGATTCCCTGAGGGTTGTGGATTAGCTGACCTGGGCAGCCTTACCCTGCCGGCCGGCCCTCCCCAGGTGTGCCTGGTTGAGGTCAATATAAACAGCGCTCCAGGCAGCAATAGCCCCTGAAGCTGTGCCTGACTCCATATTCTCTGCCCCGTCAGCAGTCTCGGGGCTGTGCTGGTGGGAGGGAGTGAGGGGCCACAGCTTTGTTGGTGGCCCAGTGTGAGGGGGGCTCTGCTGGCCTTTCTGCAGGGGTATCCAGGCTGCCACCTGTAAAGAAGAGGATGTGTCACCCATCCCTTCCCCTGGAATTTCTCTCCGGACAGAGGTGAGGAAGGAAAAAAGCAGTGGGGGCCGGGACAGGAGGGGTATCTCAGGCAGGGCAATGGAAAGCTTCTGGAAGAGCGCCCGGGGCCAGGACCACCCTGGCTGGCCTGCAGGCACCAAGTTGGACTGTGTGCTGTCGCTGGTGTGGCTCCGCGGCCCTTCCTCTAGGCTTTCAAGCCCTTGTACATATTCAGGTGTTTTACCTGGGAAGGGTGGGAACAGTTCAGCAGCAGCTGGCCTGGGGCTCAGCTCACGTTTTCTCACAGATGCCTCGGCAGGGTCCCCCAGCTTTGCAATGAGGACGCTCCTTGCGTGGGGGGTGGGTTGCTGGCTGTATGGGAGATGATTCCCCACCTCTGACCAATTTCAGAATTGTTGACCGCTGGAGCAAGTGCCCTGATAGGGTTTTCCTGTGTATAACTGGTGGGTTCAGGTTTTTTTTTTTTTCTTTTATGGTTCAAGTTAGGTTTTATTCCTCTTTTATGTATTTATAGATATAAGCATGGAAATAATTCATTCCTATAAATACATCTGTGTGAAGGGAAGAACTTTTTTCTGTTTTATTTTTAAATTTTATTTTTTTAAAATTTTGAAATTTAATTTTATTTATTTTTTTTATACAGCAGGTTATTATTAGTTATGCATTTTATGCATATACATGTATACAGGTCAATCCCAATCTCCCAACTCATCCCACCACCACCACCCCATGGCTTCCCGCACTTGGTGTCCATACGTTTGTTCTCTACCTCTGTGTCTCTATTTCTTCCCTGCAAACCAGTTCATCTGTACCATTTTTTAGGTTCCACATATATGCATTAATATACAATATTTGTTTTCCTCTTTCTGACTTACTTCATTCTGTATGACAGTCACTCGATCCATCGATGTCTCTACAAATGACCCAGTTTCATTCCTCTTTATGGCCGAGTAATATTCCATTTTATATATGTACCACATCTTTATCCATTCATCTGTCTGTGGGCATTTAGGTTGCTTCCATTACCTGGCTATTGTAAATAGTGCTGCAATGAACATTGTGGTGAATGTGCCTTTTTGATTTATGGTTTTCTCTGGGTATATGCCCAGAAGTGGGATTGCTGGATCAGATGGTAATTCTATTTCTAGGTTTTTTTAAGGAAACTCCATACTGTTCTCCATAGTGTCTGTATCAATTTACATTCCCACCAATAGTGGAAGAGGGCTCCTTTTGTCCACACCCTCCCCAGAATTTGTTGTTTGTAGATTTCCTGATGATGCCGATTCTAACAGGTGTGAGGTGATACCTCATTGTAGTTTTGATGTGCATTTCTCTAATAATTAGTGCTGTTGAGCAGCTTTTCATGTGCGTCTTGGCCATCTCTGTGTCTTCTTTGAAGAAACGTCTCTTTAGATCTTCTGCCCATTTTTGTATTGGGTTGTTTGTTTTTTTAATATTAAGCTGCATGAGCTGTTTATATATATATTGGAGATTAAACCTTTGTCCATTGATTCGTTTGCAACGATTTTCGCCCATTCTGAGGGATGCCTTTTTCCATTCCCGTTTTTTTTTAACAAAAAAAGGAAAGAAAGAAAAAGAAGCAGAACACTAATGTGCGTAAAATCTGCCTTTTGAAACGGTCGTTTTGAAATATGGACGTCCTTTGAATTTTTTGGTCGATATGTGACCCCAGGATTTGTTTTCAGGGCAGGTGTGACTTACAGGCCTGCAATGATTTTGAATATCAATGGACCATTAGCGCTGGGATTAAAGCTGCTGTTGTGTGAAACGGCCACAAGGTGGCAGCAGTTCTCCCTTACCAAATCTGGTTAAGAGGGCAACAGAGCCTCAATGGAAGTCGTGTCCTAGATTGGAATTTAGAATGGAATGTGCCAGGAGAAAGCCCCTCAAGTTTGTCTCACTACATCTTGTTCGTGTTTTTAATTTATTTTTTTTTAATTTTTTATTACAGCAAGTTTGATTACAATGTTTGGCTTGTTGTAGGTGTGGAAGATGTGGTTCTTTTACACATATACAGATGTCTGATCTTCCTGGGATCCTTTTCCCATGTACGTTATGACCGAATGTTGAGTAGTCTTCTCTTGGTATTCCGTAGGTCTTTGGTGATTACATATGTCACCTGTGTTTGTATATGTCTGTTAACCCCGATATCGTAATGAAACCAATCCTCACACCTTTCCATTGGTGAACCATAAGTTTGTTTAATGAATCTGTGATTGCCCTTCTCCGTGGAAATATCTGCCCTGGTATCCACTTTTAGGTAACACCTATAAGTGATATGATACGATATGTGTCTTTCACTTTCTGACTTACTACAAGTCACGTGGTTACCTCTAGACTCATCTACGGGGCTGCAAATGGCATTGTGTCCTTTTTTCCTTGGCTTCTATTCTGCCTTAGCGAGGTCCATTTTCAACAATGTGATTCCCTGAGGGTTGTGGATTAGCTGACCTGGGCAGCCTTACCCTGCCGGCCGGCCCTCCCCAGGTGTGCCTGGTTGAGGTCAATATAAACAGCGCTCCAGGCAGCAATAGCCCCTGAAGCTGTGCCTGACTCCATATTCTCTGCCCCGTCAGCAGTCTCGGGGCTGTGCTGGTGGGAGGGAGTGAGGGGCCACAGCTTTGTTGGTGGCCCAGTGTGAGGGGGGCTCTGCTGGCCTTTCTGCAGGGGTTTCCAGGCTGCCAGCTGTAAAGAAGAGGATGTGTCACCCATCCCTTCCCCTGGAATTTCTCTCCGGACAGAGGTGAGGAAGGAAAAAAGCAGTGGGGGCCGGGACAGGAGGGGTATCTCAGGCAGGGCAATGGAAAGCTTCCGGAAGAGCGCCCGGGGCCAGGACCACCCTGGCTGGCCTGCAGGCACCAAGTTGGACTGTGTGCTGTCGCTGGTGTGGCTCCGCGGCCCTTCCTCTAGGCTTTCAAGCCCTTGTACATATTCAGGTGTTTTACCTGGGAAGGGTGGGAACAGTTCAGCAGCAGCTGGCCTGGGGCTCAGCTCACGTTTACTCACAGATGCCTCGGCAGGGTCCCCCAGCTTTGCAATGAGGACGCTCCTTGCGTGGGGGGTGGGTTGCTGGCTGTATGGGAGATGATTCCCCACCTCTGACCAATTTCAGAATTGTTGACCGCTGGAGCAAGTGCCCTGATAGGGTTTTCCTGTGTATAACTGGTGGGTTCAGGTTTTTTTTTTTTTCTTTTATGGTTCAAGTTAGGTTTTATTCCTCTTTTATGTATTTATAGATATAAGCATGGAAATAATTCATTCCTATAAATACATCTGTGTGAAGGGAAGAACTTTTTTCTGTTTTATTTTTAAATTTTATTTTTTTAAAATTTTGAAATTTAATTTTATTTATTTTTTTATACAGCAGGTTATTATTAGTTATGCATTTTATGCATATACATGTATACAGGTCAATCCCAATCTCCCAACTCATCCCACCACCACCACCCCATGGCTTCCCGCACTTGGTGTCCATACGTTTGTTCTCTACCTCTGTGTCTCTATTTCTTCCCTGCAAACCAGTTCATCTGTACCATTTTTTAGGTTCCACATATATGCATTAATATACAATATTTGTTTTCCTCTTTCTGACTTACTTCATTCTGTATGACAGTCACTCGATCCATCGATGTCTCTACAAATGACCCAGTTTCATTCCTCTTTATGGCCGAGTAATATTCCATTTTATATATGTACCACATCTTTATCCATTCATCTGTCTGTGGGCATTTAGGTTGCTTCCATTACCTGGCTATTGTAAATAGTGCTGCAATGAACATTGTGGTGAATGTGCCTTTTTGATTTATGGTTATCTCTGGGTATATGCCCAGAAGTGGGATTGCTGGATCAGATGGTAATTCTATTTCTAGTTTTTTTTAAGGAAACTCCATACTGTTCTCCATAGTGTCTGTATCAATTTACATTCCCACCAATAGTGGAAGAGGGCTCCTTTTGTCCACACCCTCCCCAGAATTTGTTGTTTGTAGATTTCCTGATGATGCCGATTCTAACAGGTGTGAGGTGATACCTCATTGTAGTTTTGATGTGCATTTCTCTAATAATTAGTGCTGTTGAGCAGCTTTTCATGTGCGTCTTGGCCATCTCTGTGTCTTCTTTGAAGAAACGTCTCTTTAGATCTTCTGCCCATTTTTGTATTGGGTTGTTTGTTTTTTTAATATTAAGCTGCATGAGCTGTTTATATATATATTGGAGATTAAACCTTTGTCCATTGATTCGTTTGCAACGATTTTCGCCCATTCTGAGGGATGCCTTTTTCCATTCCCGTTTTTTTTTAACAAAAAAAGGAAAGAAAGAAAAAGAAGCAGAACACTAATGTGCGTAAAATCTGCCTTTTGAAACGGTCGTTTTGAAATATGGACGTCCTTTGAATTTTTTGGTCGATATGTGACCCCAGGATTTGTTTTCAGGGCAGGTGTGATTTACAGGCCTGCAATGATTTTGAATATCAATGGACCATTAGCGCTGGGATTAAAGCTGCTGTTGTGTGAAACGGCCACAAGGTGGCAGCAGTTCTCCCTTACCAAATCTGGTTAAGAGGGCAACAGAGCCTCAATGGAAGTCGTGTCCTAGATTGGAATTTAGAATGGAATGTGCCAGGAGAAAGCCCCTCAAGTTTGTCTCACTACATCTTGTTCGTGTTTTTAATTTATTTTTTTTAATTTTTTATTACAGCAAGTTTGATTACAATGTTTGGCTTGTTGTAGGTGTGGAAGATGTGGTTCTTTTACACATATACAGATGTCTGATCTTCCTGGGATCCTTTTCCCATGTACGTTATGACCGAATGTTGAGTAGTCTTCTCTTGGTATTCCGTAGGTCTTTGGTGATTATATATGTCACCTGTGTTTGTATATGTCTGTTAACCCCGATATCGTAATGAAACCAATCCTCACACCTTTCCATTGGTGAACCATAAGTTTGTTTAATGAATCTGTGATTGCCCTTCTCCGTGGAAATATCTGCCCTGGTATCCACTTTTAGGTAACACCTATAAGTGATATGATACGATATGTGTCTTTCACTTTCTGACTTACTACAAGTCACGTGATTACCTCTAGACTCATCTACGGGGCTGCAAATGGCATTGTGTCCTTTTTTTCCTTGGCTTCTATTCTGCCTTAGCGAGGTCCATTTTCAACAATGTGATTCCCTGAGGGTTGTGGATTAGCTGACCTGGGCAGCCTTACCCTGCCGGCCGGCCCTCCCCAGGTGTGCCTGGTTGAGGTCAATATAAACAGCGCTCCAGGCAGCAATAGCCCCTGAAGCTGTGCCTGACTCCATATTCTCTGCCCCGTCAGCAGTCTCGGGGCTGTGCTGGTGGGAGGGAGTGAGGGGCCACAGCTTTGTTGGTGGCCCAGTGTGAGGGGGGCTCTGCTGGCCTTTCTGCAGGGGTATCCAGGCTGCCACCTGTAAAGAAGAGGATGTGTCACCCATCCCTTCCCCTGGAATTTCTCTCCGGACAGAGGTGAGGAAGGAAAAAAGCAGTGGGGGCCGGGACAGGAGGGGTATCTCAGGCAGGGCAATGGAAAGCTTCTGGAAGAGCGCCCGGGGCCAGGACCACCCTGGCTGGCCTGCAGGCACCAAGTTGGACTGTGTGCTGTCGCTGGTGTGGCTCCGCGGCCCTTCCTCTAGGCTTTCAAGCCCTTGTACATATTCAGGTGTTTTACCTGGGAAGGGTGGGAACAGTTCAGCAGCAGCTGGCCTGGGGCTCAGCTCACGTTTTCTCACAGATGCCTCGGCAGGGTCCCCCAGCTTTGCAATGAGGACGCTCCTTGCGTGGGGGGTGGGTTGCTGGCTGTATGGGAGATGATTCCCCACCTCTGACCAATTTCAGAATTGTTGACCGCTGGAGCAAGTGCCCTGATAGGGTTTTCCTGTGTATAACTGGTGGGTTCAGGTTTTTTTTTTTTTCTTTTATGGTTCAAGTTAGGTTTTATTCCTCTTTTATGTATTTATAGATATAAGCATGGAAATAATTCATTCCTATAAATACATCTGTGTGAAGGGAAGAACTTTTTTCTGTTTTATTTTTAAATTTTATTTTTTTAAAATTTTGAAATTTAATTTTATTTATTTTTTTTATACAGCAGGTTATTATTAGTTATGCATTTTATGCATATACATGTATACAGGTCAATCCCAATCTCCCAACTCATCCCACCACCACCACCCCATGGCTTCCCGCACTTGGTGTCCATACGTTTGTTCTCTACCTCTGTGTCTCTATTTCTTCCCTGCAAACCAGTTCATCTGTACCATTTTTTAGGTTCCACATATATGCATTAATATACAATATTTGTTTTCCTCTTTCTGACTTACTTCATTCTGTATGACAGTCACTCGATCCATCGATGTCTCTACAAATGACCCAGTTTCATTCCTCTTTATGGCCGAGTAATATTCCATTTTATATATGTACCACATCTTTATCCATTCATCTGTCTGTGGGCATTTAGGTTGCTTCCATTACCTGGCTATTGTAAATAGTGCTGCAATGAACATTGTGGTGAATGTGCCTTTTTGATTTATGGTTTTCTCTGGGTATATGCCCAGAAGTGGGATTGCTGGATCAGATGGTAATTCTATTTCTAGGTTTTTTTAAGGAAACTCCATACTGTTCTCCATAGTGTCTGTATCAATTTACATTCCCACCAATAGTGGAAGAGGGCTCCTTTTGTCCACACCCTCCCCAGAATTTGTTGTTTGTAGATTTCCTGATGATGCCGATTCTAACAGGTGTGAGGTGATACCTCATTGTAGTTTTGATGTGCATTTCTCTAATAATTAGTGCTGTTGAGCAGCTTTTCATGTGCGTCTTGGCCATCTCTGTGTCTTCTTTGAAGAAACGTCTCTTTAGATCTTCTGCCCATTTTTGTATTGGGTTGTTTGTTTTTTTAATATTAAGCTGCATGAGCTGTTTATATATATATTGGAGATTAAACCTTTGTCCATTGATTCGTTTGCAACGATTTTCGCCCATTCTGAGGGATGCCTTTTTCCATTCCCGTTTTTTTTTAACAAAAAAAGGAAAGAAAGAAAAAGAAGCAGAACACTAATGTGCGTAAAATCTGCCTTTTGAAACGGTCGTTTTGAAATATGGACGTCCTTTGAATTTTTTGGTCGATATGTGACCCCAGGATTTGTTTTCAGGGCAGGTGTGATTTACAGGCCTGCAATGATTTTGAATATCAATGGACCATTAGCGCTGGGATTAAAGCTGCTGTTGTGTGAAACGGCCACAAGGTGGCAGCAGTTCTCCCTTACCAAATCTGGTTAAGAGGGCAACAGAGCCTCAATGGAAGTCGTGTCCTAGATTGGAATTTAGAATGGAATGTGCCAGGAGAAAGCCCCTCAAGTTTGTCTCACTACATCTTGTTCGTGTTTTTAATTTATTTTTTTTTAATTTTTTATTACAGCAAGTTTGATTACAATGTTTGGCTTGTTGTAGGTGTGGAAGATGTGGTTCTTTTACACATATACAGATGTCTGATCTTCCTGGGATCCTTTTCCCATGTACGTTATGACCGAATGTTGAGTAGTCTTCTCTTGGTATTCCGTAGGTCTTTGGTGATTACATATGTCACCTGTGTTTGTATATGTCTGTTAACCCCGATATCGTAATGAAACCAATCCTCACACCTTTCCATTGGTGAACCATAAGTTTGTTTAATGAATCTGTGATTGCCCTTCTCCGTGGAAATATCTGCCCTGGTATCCACTTTTAGGTAACACCTATAAGTGATATGATACGATATGTGTCTTTCACTTTCTGACTTACTACAAGTCACGTGGTTACCTCTAGACTCATCTACGGGGCTGCAAATGGCATTGTGTCCTTTTTTCCTTGGCTTCTATTCTGCCTTAGCGAGGTCCATTTTCAACAATGTGATTCCCTGAGGGTTGTGGATTAGCTGACCTGGGCAGCCTTACCCTGCCGGCCGGCCCTCCCCAGGTGTGCCTGGTTGAGGTCAATATAAACAGCGCTCCAGGCAGCAATAGCCCCTGAAGCTGTGCCTGACTCCATATTCTCTGCCCCGTCAGCAGTCTCGGGGCTGTGCTGGTGGGAGGGAGTGAGGGGCCACAGCTTTGTTGGTGGCCCAGTGTGAGGGGGGCTCTGCTGGCCTTTCTGCAGGGGTTTCCAGGCTGCCAGCTGTAAAGAAGAGGATGTGTCACCCATCCCTTCCCCTGGAATTTCTCTCCGGACAGAGGTGAGGAAGGAAAAAAGCAGTGGGGGCCGGGACAGGAGGGGTATCTCAGGCAGGGCAATGGAAAGCTTCCGGAAGAGCGCCCGGGGCCAGGACCACCCTGGCTGGCCTGCAGGCACCAAGTTGGACTGTGTGCTGTCGCTGGTGTGGCTCCGCGGCCCTTCCTCTAGGCTTTCAAGCCCTTGTACATATTCAGGTGTTTTACCTGGGAAGGGTGGGAACAGTTCAGCAGCAGCTGGCCTGGGGCTCAGCTCACGTTTACTCACAGATGCCTCGGCAGGGTCCCCCAGCTTTGCAATGAGGACGCTCCTTGCGTGGGGGGTGGGTTGCTGGCTGTATGGGAGATGATTCCCCACCTCTGACCAATTTCAGAATTGTTGACCGCTGGAGCAAGTGCCCTGATAGGGTTTTCCTGTGTATAACTGGTGGGTTCAGGTTTTTTTTTTTTCTTTTATGGTTCAAGTTAGATTTTATTCCTCTTTTATGTATTTATAGATATAAGCATGGAAATCATTCATTCCTATAAATACATCTGTGTGAAGGGAAGAACTTTTTTCTGTTTTATTTTTAAATTTTATTTTTTTAAAATTTTGAAATTTAATTTTATTTATTTTTTTATACAGCAGGTTATTATTAGTTATGCATTTTATGCATATACATGTATACAGGTCAATCCCAATCTCCCAACTCATCCCACCACCACCACCCCATGGCTTCCCGCACTTGGTGTCCATACGTTTGTTCTCTACCTCTGTGTCTCTATTTCTTCCCTGCAAACCAGTTCATCTGTACCATTTTTTAGGTTCCACATATATGCATTAATATACAATATTTGTTTTCCTCTTTCTGACTTACTTCATTCTGTATGACAGTCACTCGATCCATCGATGTCTCTACAAATGACCCAGTTTCATTCCTCTTTATGGCCGAGTAATATTCCATTTTATATATGTACCACATCTTTATCCATTCATCTGTCTGTGGGCATTTAGGTTGCTTCCATTACCTGGCTATTGTAAATAGTGCTGCAATGAACATTGTGGTGAATGTGCCTTTTTGATTTATGGTTATCTCTGGGTATATGCCCAGAAGTGGGATTGCTGGATCAGATGGTAATTCTATTTCTAGTTTTTTTTAAGGAAACTCCATACTGTTCTCCATAGTGTCTGTATCAATTTACATTCCCACCAATAGTGGAAGAGGGCTCCTTTTGTCCACACCCTCCCCAGAATTTGTTGTTTGTAGATTTCCTGATGATGCCGATTCTAACAGGTGTGAGGTGATACCTCATTGTAGTTTTGATGTGCATTTCTCTAATAATTAGTGCTGTTGAGCAGCTTTTCATGTGCGTCTTGGCCATCTCTGTGTCTTCTTTGAAGAAACGTCTCTTTAGATCTTCTGCCCATTTTTGTATTGGGTTGTTTGTTTTTTTAATATTAAGCTGCATGAGCTGTTTATATATATATTGGAGATTAAACCTTTGTCCATTGATTCGTTTGCAACGATTTTCGCCCATTCTGAGGGATGCCTTTTTCCATTCCCGTTTTTTTTTAACAAAAAAAGGAAAGAAAGAAAAAGAAGCAGAACACTAATGTGCGTAAAATCTGCCTTTTGAAACGGTCGTTTTGAAATATGGACGTCCTTTGAATTTTTTGGTCGATATGTGACCCCAGGATTTGTTTTCAGGGCAGGTGTGATTTACAGGCCTGCAATGATTTTGAATATCAATGGACCATTAGCGCTGGGATTAAAGCTGCTGTTGTGTGAAACGGCCACAAGGTGGCAGCAGTTCTCCCTTACCAAATCTGGTTAAGAGGGCAACAGAGCCTCAATGGAAGTCGTGTCCTAGATTGGAATTTAGAATGGAATGTGCCAGGAGAAAGCCCCTCAAGTTTGTCTCACTACATCTTGTTCGTGTTTTTAATTTATTTTTTTTAATTTTTTATTACAGCAAGTTTGATTACAATGTTTGGCTTGTTGTAGGTGTGGAAGATGTGGTTCTTTTACACATATACAGATGTCTGATCTTCCTGGGATCCTTTTCCCATGTACGTTATGACCGAATGTTGAGTAGTCTTCTCTTGGTATTCCGTAGGTCTTTGGTGATTATATATGTCACCTGTGTTTGTATATGTCTGTTAACCCCGATATCGTAATGAAACCAATCCTCACACCTTTCCATTGGTGAACCATAAGTTTGTTTAATGAATCTGTGATTGCCCTTCTCCGTGGAAATATCTGCCCTGGTATCCACTTTTAGGTAACACCTATAAGTGATATGATACGATATGTGTCTTTCACTTTCTGACTTACTACAAGTCACGTGATTACCTCTAGACTCATCTACGGGGCTGCAAATGGCATTGTGTCCTTTTTTTCCTTGGCTTCTATTCTGCCTTAGCGAGGTCCATTTTCAACAATGTGATTCCCTGAGGGTTGTGGATTAGCTGACCTGGGCAGCCTTACCCTGCCGGCCGGCCCTCCCCAGGTGTGCCTGGTTGAGGTCAATATAAACAGCGCTCCAGGCAGCAATAGCCCCTGAAGCTGTGCCTGACTCCATATTCTCTGCCCCGTCAGCAGTCTCGGGGCTGTGCTGGTGGGAGGGAGTGAGGGGCCACAGCTTTGTTGGTGGCCCAGTGTGAGGGGGGCTCTGCTGGCCTTTCTGCAGGGGTATCCAGGCTGCCACCTGTAAAGAAGAGGATGTGTCACCCATCCCTTCCCCTGGAATTTCTCTCCGGACAGAGGTGAGGAAGGAAAAAAGCAGTGGGGGCCGGGACAGGAGGGGTATCTCAGGCAGGGCAATGGAAAGCTTCTGGAAGAGCGCCCGGGGCCAGGACCACCCTGGCTGGCCTGCAGGCACCAAGTTGGACTGTGTGCTGTCGCTGGTGTGGCTCCGCGGCCCTTCCTCTAGGCTTTCAAGCCCTTGTACATATTCAGGTGTTTTACCTGGGAAGGGTGGGAACAGTTCAGCAGCAGCTGGCCTGGGGCTCAGCTCACGTTTTCTCACAGATGCCTCGGCAGGGTCCCCCAGCTTTGCAATGAGGACGCTCCTTGCGTGGGGGGTGGGTTGCTGGCTGTATGGGAGATGATTCCCCACCTCTGACCAATTTCAGAATTGTTGACCGCTGGAGCAAGTGCCCTGATAGGGTTTTCCTGTGTATAACTGGTGGGTTCAGGTTTTTTTTTTTTTCTTTTATGGTTCAAGTTAGGTTTTATTCCTCTTTTATGTATTTATAGATATAAGCATGGAAATAATTCATTCCTATAAATACATCTGTGTGAAGGGAAGAACTTTTTTCTGTTTTATTTTTAAATTTTATTTTTTTAAAATTTTGAAATTTAATTTTATTTATTTTTTTTATACAGCAGGTTATTATTAGTTATGCATTTTATGCATATACATGTATACAGGTCAATCCCAATCTCCCAACTCATCCCACCACCACCACCCCATGGCTTCCCGCACTTGGTGTCCATACGTTTGTTCTCTACCTCTGTGTCTCTATTTCTTCCCTGCAAACCAGTTCATCTGTACCATTTTTTAGGTTCCACATATATGCATTAATATACAATATTTGTTTTCCTCTTTCTGACTTACTTCATTCTGTATGACAGTCACTCGATCCATCGATGTCTCTACAAATGACCCAGTTTCATTCCTCTTTATGGCCGAGTAATATTCCATTTTATATATGTACCACATCTTTATCCATTCATCTGTCTGTGGGCATTTAGGTTGCTTCCATTACCTGGCTATTGTAAATAGTGCTGCAATGAACATTGTGGTGAATGTGCCTTTTTGATTTATGGTTTTCTCTGGGTATATGCCCAGAAGTGGGATTGCTGGATCAGATGGTAATTCTATTTCTAGGTTTTTTTAAGGAAACTCCATACTGTTCTCCATAGTGTCTGTATCAATTTACATTCCCACCAATAGTGGAAGAGGGCTCCTTTTGTCCACACCCTCCCCAGAATTTGTTGTTTGTAGATTTCCTGATGATGCCGATTCTAACAGGTGTGAGGTGATACCTCATTGTAGTTTTGATGTGCATTTCTCTAATAATTAGTGCTGTTGAGCAGCTTTTCATGTGCGTCTTGGCCATCTCTGTGTCTTCTTTGAAGAAACGTCTCTTTAGATCTTCTGCCCATTTTTGTATTGGGTTGTTTGTTTTTTTAATATTAAGCTGCATGAGCTGTTTATATATATATTGGAGATTAAACCTTTGTCCATTGATTCGTTTGCAACGATTTTCGCCCATTCTGAGGGATGCCTTTTTCCATTCCCGTTTTTTTTTAACAAAAAAAGGAAAGAAAGAAAAAGAAGCAGAACACTAATGTGCGTAAAATCTGCCTTTTGAAACGGTCGTTTTGAAATATGGACGTCCTTTGAATTTTTTGGTCGATATGTGACCCCAGGATTTGTTTTCAGGGCAGGTGTGATTTACAGGCCTGCAATGATTTTGAATATCAATGGACCATTAGCGCTGGGATTAAAGCTGCTGTTGTGTGAAACGGCCACAAGGTGGCAGCAGTTCTCCCTTACCAAATCTGGTTAAGAGGGCAACAGAGCCTCAATGGAAGTCGTGTCCTAGATTGGAATTTAGAATGGAATGTGCCAGGAGAAAGCCCCTCAAGTTTGTCTCACTACATCTTGTTCGTGTTTTTAATTTATTTTTTTTTAATTTTTTATTACAGCAAGTTTGATTACAATGTTTGGCTTGTTGTAGGTGTGGAAGATGTGGTTCTTTTACACATATACAGATGTCTGATCTTCCTGGGATCCTTTTCCCATGT